>NC_045454.1:13006510-13046292 GCF_002776525.5 Piliocolobus tephrosceles | reverse complement strand
GCTGGGAGGCAGGTGCTCCCTATCAACCCCATGTTACAGCTGAACAAATTGAGCCCCGGAAAAGAAAACGTATTTGCCCAGGTCATGCAGTGAAGGAGTGGGGTATTCGGAGCCCAGGTCTGTCTGAAGCCAGAGTCACCCGGAGGAGAAAGAGCTGGAATTGAGAACTCAAGGAATGCGTGGAGGTGATCGGGTTCCAGCCCACCCGGAAAGAAACAGAGGCTGGAGACATGAGACTGTGTTGCTATTTCCTGCCGTCATCCCTTGGGCCCTGTGGAGGCCCTACCACAAGCCTGGCCCTGCAGCCCAGTGGCTAGGAGAAATTAGACACAAAATAATAATAGCAGCGATGATATTTGAGCACCTATAATGCCAGGCTCCACGGTAAGAGCTTTCTTTGTTTTTGTTTTGTTTTGTTTTGAGACAGAGTCTCTCTGTCACCCAGGCTGAAGTGCAGTAGTGTGATCGTGGCTCACTGTAGCCTTCACCTCCCGGGTTCAAGCGATTCTCCTGCCTCAGCCTCCCAAGTAGCTGGGATTACAGGCGCGTGTCACTACGTCTGGCTAATTTTTGTATTTTTAGTAGAGACAGGGTTTCATTCACCATGTTGGCCAGGTTGGTCTCAAACTTCTGGCCTCGTATGATCCGCCCACCTCAGCCTCCCAAAGTGCTGGGATTACAGGCATGAGCCACTGTGCCTTTCTTTGTATTTGTTCAAGTAATATCCTGAAATATATACAATGTCTCGCACTTTGTAGAGGAGGAAACTGAGGCCAGCAAATGAGGCTGTCATGGGAGGTGGAGACAGGATTTGAACCTGCTTCAGTGCAGGAGGCTCAAGAGCCTCTGTCTTCTCTCAGGGCACAGTGTGGGAGGGTGGGAAGGAGGGAGGCCCACAGAGGCATGGTCTCTGATTGCCACTGTCACCTGGGCCCGGCTCTCTGAAGTCTCTGCCAAGTGGGGAGGTGGCCGGAGGAGGGCCCTGCTGTGTGCAGCCTCCCCTCCCCCGGCCCACAGAGTTGAGCACAGAGGGACAGAGGCACGGAAACCCCAGAAATGTCCCTCCTCAGAAACAGGCTCCAGGACCTGCCTGCCCTGTGCCTCTGTGTGCTGGTCCTGGCCTGCATTGGGGGTGAGAAGAAGAGGGTGGAGGGATGTGGGGCCCACACCTGGTGGGTGTGAGTGTGGCTGTGTGTCCTGTGGCTCTGTAGCCACGTGAGACGTGAGTACGGAGCGTGTGCATGTCGGGGAGTGTGTGTGTCAGTGGTTGAGAGTAAAGTGTGAATATAACATTGGTACAAACTGGGATCATCTGTGCATGTGTGTGCATGCGTGGAACTGGGAGTACGCAGTCATGGTAAAAGTGCATGTCTGTGTGCGTGTGTATATTTGTGTACACCTGTCTCTCTGTGGGGTACATGTGTGCAAAATATTTGAGTGTGTGGACACATGTGAGGGGGTCTGTGAGTGTGTGCTGGTGTGTATGTCTGTGTTTTGCATATGCATTTAATTTTTTTTTTTTTTTTTGAGACGGAGTCTCTGTCACCCAGTGCGTGACAGTGCAGTGGTGCGATCTCAGCTCACTGCATCATCCGCCTCCCTGGTTCAAGCGATTCTCCTGCCTCAGCCTTCAGAGTATTTGGGACTACAGACTCACGCCACCACGCCTGGTTAATTTTTTATATTTTTGGTAGAGACAGGGTTTTGCCATGTTGCCCAGGCTGGTCTTGAACTCCTGACTTCAGGTGATCCGCCCACCTTGGCCTCCCAAAGTGCTAGGATTACAGGCATGAGCCACCATGCCCGGCGATGTACTTTATTTTAAAATGGGATCATATTCTAGATCAGTGTCATCCAGTAGAAATTTAAATTTTTCACACAGGGCCGGGCACGTTGGCTCATGCCTGTAACCCCAGCACTTTGGGAGGCCGAGGCGGGCAGATCACAAGGTCAGGAGATTGAGACCATCCTGGCTAACAGGTAAAAACCTGTCTCTACTGAAAATACAAAAAATTAGCCACACATAGTGGCACACACCTGTAGTCCCAGCTACTCGGGAGGCTGAGGCCAGAGAATCACTTGAACCCGGGAGGCAGAGCTTGCAGTGAGCCGAGATCGCGTCACTGCACTCCAGCCTGGGCAACAGAGCGAGACTCCGTCTCAAAAAAAAAAAAAAATTTAACACGTATATAGCACCTACAATGTGCAAGGCACCATTCTATGTGCATCGTATGTATTAACTCTTAATTCTCACAATAACCCTGCGGTAGGTACTATTATCCCATTCTACAGAAGGGGAAACTGAGTCATGGGAAGAGAGGATAAGTCACCAGCCAAGGCACACAGCCGGCCACATGTGGCCCCCGCGTGACGGTTGGTCTCTGTAGGCGAGGCTTTGTCCAGACGCGTGGGTAGAAGGTCTGGCCTGGAAAGAGGAACTGACAGCAAGGCTAAGCCAATGTCTGCCCCTGGGGGCAGAAAGTTACCTTCTGCTTTCTCTCCACTGTCCATAGAGGTAGCTTAGACAGGGTGGGGGTCACAGGAAAACTAAGGGAGAAAGGGGTAGTTCCTGGGCAGCAAAATCAGGCGGTGAAGGGAGGCATCAGAGGATGGCAATTAGAGAGGCCATTAGAGGGAAACCATAGGCAGACAAGGTGACAGGAGGGACTACTGACACAAGGTGAAGAGATGGCCCAGGCGGACGGGGTGGCTCACATCTGTAATCCCAGCATTTGGGGAGGCCGAGGTGGGTGGATCACTTGAGGTTAGGAGTTCAAGGCCCCAACATGGTGAAACCCCATCTCTACTTAAAATACAAAAATTAGCCGGGCATGGTGGCACATGCCTATAATCCCAGCTACTCAGGAGGCTGAGGCAGGAGAATTGCTTGAATCCAGGAGGTGGAGGTTGCAATGAGACACGATCAAGCCACTGCACTCCACCCTGGGCAACAGAGCAAGAGACTGACTCTGTCTCAAAAAAAAAGGGAGAGAGAGATGACTGATGGTTGAAGAGGGGTAAGCAGTCAGGGGACATATACGGGTAAAGGCAGGAGGCAAGAGGACTGGCAGGGGGCTGCCCCCGGCCACCAGGAGTGACACAGGATGAGCATGGCGGGAAAGGGAGAAGGGGAGATTGTAGGGTCCCAGCCCGCCCAAGTTGCCCTCTGGTTCCACCTAGCATGCCAGTCAGAAGCCCATGAAGGAACCCCCAGCCCCCCACCGAAGCTAAAGATGAGTCACTGGAGCCTGGTGATGGGCAGGATGAAGGAGCTGCTGGAGCCAGTGGTGAACAGGACCAGAGACAGGTGGCAGTGGTTCTGGTGAGTGTGTGCTGGGCTGGGTGGCAGGAGGGGACTCCTGGGTCTGAGGGAGGAGGGGCTGGGGCCCTGTATCTTTGGGTCTGAGGGAGGAAGGCTGGGGCCTGGACTCATGGGTCTGAGGGAGGAGGGGCTGGGGGCCTGGGCTCCTGGGTCTGAGGAAGGAAGGCTGGGGCCTGGACTCCTGGGTCTGAGGGAGAAGAAGGGGCTGGGGGCCTGGACTCCTGGGTCTGAGGGAGGAGGGATGGGGGCCTGGACTCCTGGGTCTGAGGGAGGAGGGGCTGGGGCCTGGATTCCTGGGTCTGAGGGAGGAGGGGCTGGGGGCCTGGACTCATGGGTCTGAGGGAGGAGGGGCTGGGGCCAGAACCCCTGGGTTTCAGGGAGGAGGAAAGGGCAGGAGTGGGGCTGTGACCCCTAGGTTTGGGAGGAGCAGAGGGTTAGAGCTGAGAGCAGGAACTGGGTCAGAGAAAGGAGCAGATAAATGGGGCAGAGAACACCCGGGGAGAGCTGGGGCCTCCACTGTGATGTCCTCTCTCCCGCAGGAGCCCCAGCACCTTCCGGGGCTTCATGCAGACGTACTATGACGACCACCTCAGCGACCTGGGTCCGCGCACCAAGGCCTGGCTCCTCAAATCCAAAGACAGCCTCTTGAACAAGACCCACAGCCTGTGCCCCAGGATTGTCTGTGGGGACAAGGACCAGGGTTAAAATATTCATAAAAGCCAGGTGTGGTTGTGGCGGGTGCCTGTAGTCCCAGCGACTCAGGAGGCTGAGGCGGAAGGATGGCTTGAGCCCAGGAGTCTGAGACCAGCCTGGGCAACACAGCAAGACCCCTTGGGTGGGAAACAAAAAGAAACAAAAAAAGTTCATACTTCTCCAATAAATAAAGTCTCACCTGTGTCCCTGTCTGGATCCTTCCCCAGTGTGACCGGAAGAAAACCCACCCCACCCCCTCCCAGGAATTAATGAGTAGAAGAGGTGAAACCTGATGGGGAAGGGAGAGTTGGGGGATAGGGAAGGGTATCAAGGGATAACACCCTATTGTGGGTTTGCGGAGAATGGGGGACTTTGAGACGCACCAGTTTCAGGAGGGTGAGGGCAGGAGTGCAGGTGGAGTCAGCAGGTCCCCATGATGGCCCTCATTGAGAACTTCGCCCTTGTCTCCCACAAGCTCTGACTCCATTCCCAGTGGGCACCCAGCACCTCCAACCCCTCCACAGCCCCCAAGCCACCTCTGTCAGAGGCAAATTCTCAGAGTGAGGGTTCCCTGTCACTTGAGTGAAGGTTCCCTGTGGTGTGACCTTGGGGGACGTCATTGACCTGTCCCCATCCACCCCCTCGGTGGTTCTGTTGGCCAGGACTTTGGCCTAGACAAAGGATGGGGGTGGTGGCTGTGGAGCGGAAGTGGGTCTCAAACGCTATAAAGCCTCTCTATGCCTGTCTGGAGCTGGAGAGGACAGCCTGCCAGAGTCTGGTAAGAGAGGGGCCCAGGGTGCGGGAGCAGGGGGGCGTCAGCAGGGAGAGGGCAAAGATCGATAAAGTAGGAATTGTAAGAGGCACAATGTTAGAAGCCCGTGTTGGAACCGTGACTGTGTGTGTGTGTGTGTGTGAGTGTGATGAAGTCTTGCTATATTGCCCAGGCTAGACTCAAACTCCTAGGCTCAAGCAATCCTGCCTCAGCCTCCGCAGTAACTGGGACTATAGGTGCACCACCACACTCCGTAAATCACAGAATTTAGAAATGTAGACTATTTGAGCCTCTGCTTAGAGTTGGGGTGGCTGAGGAGGGGAGGATCACTTGAGCCCAGGAGTTTGAGGCTGCAGTGAGCTATGATCTTGCCACTGTGTTCCAGCCTGGGTGACAGAGAAACCCCATTTCTAAAAAAGAAAAAGAAAAAGGGCTAGGCACATTGTCTCACGCCTGTAATCCCAGCACTTTGGGAGGCCGAGGCGGGTGGATCACCTGAGGTCAGGAGTTTAAGACCAGCCTTACCAGCATGGTGAAACCCCATCTCTACTAAAAATACAAAAATTAGCCGGGTGTGGTGGCGCATGCCTGTAATCCCAGCTACTCCGGAGGCTGAGGCAGGAGAATTGCTTGAACCCGGGAGGCGGAGGTTGCAGTGAGCCCAGATCATGCCACTGCACTCCAGCCTGGGTGACAGAGCAAGACTCAGTCTTGAGGGAAAAAAAAGAATGAAAGAATTTAAAAATCTAAAAAAGAATTGTAGGCTGGGCGCAGTGGCTTACACCTGTAATCCAAACGCTTTGGGAGGCTGAGGTGGATGGATCACTTGATATCAGGAGTTGGAGACCAGCCTGGCCAACATGGTGAAACCCCGTCTCTACTAAAAATACAAAAATTAGACAGGCGTGGTGGTGCATGCTTGTATTCCCAGTTACTCAGGAGGCTGAGGCAGGAGAATCACTTGAACCCGGGAGACAGAGGTTGCAGTGAGCCAAAATTGTGCCATTGAACTCCAGCCTGGGCAACAGAGCAAGACCCTGTCTCAAAAAAAAAATAATAATAATTGTAGACCATTTGCTTGAGCTGTTCTTTCTCCAGGGATCAGATCTCAACCTCTTTCTGATGTAGCTTCCTCATCTCCTACGTGTGGGTGATGATATTGTGCCCTGTACATGTTCTTCGTAACCAAAAGTGCCTCCCTCATAGGGTGGGTGAGAACTCAATGAGCAGATGCAGGGACATGAGGTCTGACTTAGGGCCTTTGATCTAGTGTGGGTCCTTAATGGTGTCTGCAGAGTACCTCCCTGCACTGACTCAGGCTTAGCAAAGGGCAGGGGCTTTGCTGTGTTCCTGCTGGGCCCAGAACTGTTTAGGTGCTCAAGAAAGCCTTCTAGGCTGGGCTCAGTGGCTCACGCCTGTACTCCCAGCACCTTGGGGAGGCCGAGATGGGAGAATCGCTTGAGCCCAGGAATTCCAGACCAGCCTGGGCAACAAAGCAAGTCCCCCATCTCTACAAAAGAATAAAAATTAGCAGCCAGGCATGGTGGTTCACGCCTGTAATCCCAGCACTTGGGGAGGCCAAGGCAGGCAAATCACTTGAGGTTAGGAGTTCAAGACCCGCCTGGACAACATAGTGAAACCCCATCTCTACTAAAAATACAAAAACTTAGGTGGGCACAGTGGCTCACGCCTGTAATCCCAGCACTTTGGGAGGCCGAGGCAGGTGGATCATGAGGCCAGGAGTTCGAGACCAGCCTGGCCAGCATGGTGGAACCCCATCTCTACTAAAAATACAAAAAATTAGCCAGGCATGGTGGCAGGCACCTGTAATCCCAGCTCCTTGGGAGGCTGAGGCAGGAGAATTGCTTGAACCCCAGAGGCGGAGGTTGCAGTGAGCTGAGAACACACCACTGCACTCCAGCCTGGGTGACAGAACAAGACTCCATCTCAAAAAAAGAAAAACAAAAACACAAACAAAAAGCAGCCGGGCATGGTGGCGGATGCCTGTAATCCCAGCTACTGGGGAGGCTGAGGCAGGAGAATTTCTTGAACCTGGGAGGTATGGGTTGTGGTGAGCCAAGATCACGCCACTATACTCCAACCTGGGTGACAAAGTGAGATTCCGTTTCAAAAAAGGAAAAAAAAAAAAAAAAAAAAAAAGAATTAAAATGTCAAAATCAGGAGTAGAATCACAAGATGTTGGAAAGTGAGGCCCAAGAAAGGGGCTGTGTCCAAGTCCATGCATGGGAAACTTGACTTGGACACCGACTACATACAGAGCAGGATCTCAGTCCCCCCTTCTGAGTGGGGCGTGACCACAGGAACAGCCGCCTCCAGTCGGCCTGCCATATGACCCCCGCTCAATGTTCCAGGTCTCCCGACACCATGGGCACACGATTCCTCCTGGCTCTGTGTCTTGTCCTCCTGGTATTGGGATTCGGTGAGTGTGAGCTTCCGGGGAGGGAGGCCGTGGGGAGGGGAATGAGCGCCAAGCATCTTCCCAGCCCAGGCCCTTCTTACCCCTGCCTCTGCCCTCTCCTCTCATTCCTGCCTCCTTTCCCCCTGCTGCAGCCCCATGGGCTCCCCTGACACACTGTCCCCCTGCAGAGGTCCAGGGGGCCCAACTGCCCCAGCAAGATGAGCCGCCCAGCCCGGCCTTGCTCACCCAGGTGCAGGAATCTCTCTCCAGTTACTGGGAGTCAGCAAAGGCAGCCGCCCAGAAGCTGTACGAGAAGACATACCTGCCTGCTGTAGACGAGAAACTCAGGTAGCACCTGCCCCTGGAGAAACGGGGTCTGGCCCATACTACCGACTGCATCCAGGACCCAGAAGTTCAGGCCCCAACCCCTCCTCCCTCAGACCTAGGGGTCCAGACCTCAGCCCCTCCTCCCTCAGACCCAGGAGTCCAGGCCCCCAGCCCCTCCACCCTCAGACCCAGGCCACCAGCCCCTCTTTCTCCCTCAGACCCAGGAGTCCAGGCCTCAGCCCCTCCTCCCTCAGACCCAGGAGTCCAGGCTCCCAGCCCCTCCTCCCTCAGACTCAGGAGTCCAGGCCCCCAGCCCCTCTTCCCTCTAACCCTCTGTGCTTTCTCCCCAGGGACTTGTACAGCAAAAGCACAGCAGCCATGAGCACTTACACAGGCATTTTTACTGACCAAGTTCTTTCTGTGCTGAAGGGAGAGGAATAACAGCCAGACCCTCCATCTGTGAACAAGGGGAGAGTCCCCCGCTCCCCTGATCCCCCAGGTTCGGACTGAGCTCCCCCTTCCCAGTAGCTCTTGCATCCTGCTCCCAACTCTAGCCTGAATTCTTTTCAATAAAAAAATACAATTCAAGTTGCTTCTCATGGATGGCACTGCTTTTCTGAGGACTCAGGGGCCAAGATGGAGGGGCTGACTCAGTCCAGCCAACATTTAATCAGCACCTACTGTTGTGTATGGAGCCCTAACCCATGGGTCTGTTGGAATAGAACAGTGAATAGTAACAATAAATAATCGAAACAGCAATTAGAACTACTCTTTATTGAAGTCCAGCTTTCTCTCTCTCTGTTTTTTTTTTTTTTTTTTTTTGAGGCTGGGTTTCACTCTGTCACCCAGGCTGGACTGCAGTGGTGCAATCTCGCCTCACTGCACCCTCCATCTCCAAGGCTGCAGCCATTCTCTGTGCCTCAGCCTCTGGAGTAGCTGGGATTACAGGCATGTGCCACTGTGCACGGTTAATGTTTGTATTTTTAGTAGACACAGGGTTTCGCCATGGTGGCTAGGCTGGTCTCAAACTTCTGACCTCAAGTGATCCACCTGCCTCGGCCTCCCAAGTACTGGGGTGACAGGCATGAGCCACCGCGCCAGGCCAAAATCCGGCTTTCTCATTTGTAAAATGACAAATCATAGACACAGCTAGCCCACAGTGGCCTCTGACAGTCTCCAGTTGTTAACGGTGGATGGTGTCCAGGTTCTTGGCGTCTTGAACAAAGAACTGAACAAAACAGACAAAGCAAGGAAGAAATGAAAGGATTTATTGAAAATGTACATACAATCCACAGTGTGGGAGCGGGCCCAAGCATATGGGTTCAAAAGTCCTGTTACAGAATTTTTGGGAGTTTAAACTCCCCCTAGAGGATTCCCCTTCCACTGATTACTCCCGGTACACCCTATGTAAATGAAGAGGATGAAGAAAAGTTACAAAGTCATTTACCATCTACGGGAGAGGATGTTTCCTGTTATAGCTGAAGTGAATTGGCCTTATGTTCCCTACCTCCAGACCCTATTTTCCTGCCTCACAGTTGCTGGACTGACACATTTTTTATTTTATTTATTTTGTTTTGAGATAAGGTCTTGCTCTGTCGCCCAGGCTGAAGTGCAGGGGTGAGATCTTGGCTTCCTGTAGGCTTGACCTCTTGGGCTCAAGAGATCCTCCCATCCCAGCCTCCCAAGTAGTTGCGACAAGAGGTGCCCACTGCCACACCTGGCTAATTTTTTGTATTTTTAGTAGGGACGGGGTTTTGCCATGTTGCCTAGGCTAGTCTCCGATTCCCAGGCTCAAGCGATCTGCCCACCTTGCCCTCCCAAAGTGCTGGGATTACCGGTGTGAACCACAGCACCAGGCCTGGGCTGACACTTTAAATGTGCCACTGCAATCAGGTATGAAGGTCCCGTGGCAGAGGGGAGAATGGTGCCCAAGTCAGTGCTGCATTGGCCAGGACCCAAGATGACAGACCTCTAAGGCTGGCGCGGTTGGTCATGCCTGTAATCCCAGAGCTTTGCTTGGCCAAGGTGGGCAGATCATCTGAGGTCAGGAGTTCAAGAGCAGCCTGGCCAACATGGTGAAAACACAAAAATAAAACACAAAAATTTCTCTAATAAAAACACAAAAATTAGCCAGGGTAGCCCACGCCTGTAATCCCAGTTACCTGGAGGCTGAGGCAGGAGAACTGCTTGTACCCAGGAGGCGGAGATCGGGCCACTGCACTCCAGCCTGGGCAGCAGAGCGAGACTCTGTCTCAAAAAAAAAAAAGAAAAAAAACTTATTTAAAAAAAAATGCAAGTAAAAAGCACAGAAGGCAGAAGGTGCAAATAAGCAGAGGCTCCATGGTCAGAAGGAGGCCACTGCTGGGACCATGAATGAAGGGGGCTGGGGGCTGAGATTCCTGTATCCTGAGGGAGTCCAGGGTGGTCCTGCTCCCCAAGTCCCATGGGTGGGGCTATTGGTCTCTGGAGATCCACGGCTTGTGTTTCTCCTAATCTGCTTGGCATTAACCTCCAGCCAGGCTTTCAACACCCTTGGGGCAGTTTTCCCAGGTCCTGGGGCTGGGCAGCTGAGTCCAGTAAAAAACAGGGGCCCTGGAGAGGGACTGTGGGCAATGCCCCCGAGTCCCCGGGGCCTGGGAAGAATGGAGGCTGCCAAGCGCAGGAGGTGGTGGGGAGGGGGAGACCCTGGAGTAACAATCCCTGCTCTGTCCACTTGGTTCCCACGGACTCGAGCCAAACCAAAGCACTGCCCGGACCAGTTCGGCTTCCAACCAATACCGGTGCTGGCGTCAGACTCCTCCTTCCTTTCTCAGAACCCCATTCCCCTCAGGGCCCCCAGAGTCCAGGCCCCTAGATTCTTCTTCCCCTAGGACTCAGGAGTCTGGGACCCCCCAATCCCTTCTCCTCAGGACCTAGAAGATTGGATCCCCAGTCCCCTTCTCCCTTAGAACCTGAAATCACAGCCCTTGATCAGTATTTTGCGCCCCCTAGTGGAGAGAACAGTGGGTCTATCCTGTGACTTACAGTAGGAATGGCAGAATTTTTTACTTACTGTGATTCTTAATTTTTTTAGAGACAGGGTCTCACTCTGTCGCCCAGGATAGAGTGCAGTAGTGTGATCACAGCTAATTGCAACCTCGAACGAACTCCTGGGCTCCAGCATCCCTCCCACCTCAGCCTCGGAGTAGCTGGACCACAGATGGATGCCACCACACCGCCTAATTTTTTAAATTTTTAGTAGAGCTAGGATCTCGCTATGTAGCCAACGCTGGTCTTAAACTCCTAGGCTCAAGCGATCCTTCTGCCTCAGCCTCCCAGAGTGCTAGGATTACAGGCATGAGCCACCAAGCCTGGACGGAATGGCAAAATTTATTTGGTCACTCAACAGAGCATAGGAAGGCTCTGCAGGGAACCTGGCTCCACAGGAGCCCTGTCCAAGATCACACTTTTCATGAGAAGCTGAGACCTCATCATGCTCCAGCACATTGGCCCTTGCAGTGTATGAGACTTGGAGGGCACATTGGGGCAGTTTGTATTTACAGCCTAGAGCACAGTTGGGGTTGCAGTGAGACTGGTGAAAGTTTCAAAGACCCTCACTTGGCTGGGCCCAGTGGCTCATGCCTGTCATCCCAGCACTTTGGGAGGCCGAGGAGGGCAGATCGTGAGGTCAGGAGATCAAGACCATCCCGGCTAACACAGTGAAACCCCGTCTCTACTAAAACAAAAAAAAAAAAAAAAAAATTAGCCGGGTGTGGTGGCCGGCGCTTGTAATCCCAGCTACTTGGGAGGCTGAGGCCGGAGAATGGTGTGAAACTGGGAGGCGGAGCTTGCAGTGAGCCGAGAGGGCGCTACTGCACTCCAACCTGGGGTGACAGCGCAAGACTGTCAAAAAAAAAAAAAAAAAAAAAAAGGCCCCTCACTTGCCTGGGCTTTCCATGGTCCTCTACCTAAATTTGTACAAGTAATTTTGTACTTTTTTTTTTTTTGAGACAGAGTTTCCCTCTTGTTGCCCAGGATGGGAGTGCAACGGCATGATCTCGGCTCACCACAACCTCCGCTTCCTGGGATCAAGCGATTCTTCTGCCTCGGCCTCCCGAGTAGCTGGGATTACAGGCATGTGCCACCATGCCCAGCTAATTTTGTACTTTTAGTAGAGACGGGGTTTCTCCTTGTTGGTCAGGCTGCTCTCAAACTCCTGACCTCAGGTGATCCGCCAGCCTCGGCCTCCCGAAGTGCTAGGATTACAGGTGTGAGCCACCATGCCTGGCCAATTTTGTACTTTTTAAAAGAGGGCAGGCTGGGCACGGTGGCTCACGCCTGTAATCCCAAAACTTTGGAAGGCCAAGGCAGGCGTATCACAACGTCAGGAGATCAAGACCATCCTGGCTAACACAGTGAAACCCCGTCTCTACTAAAAATACAAAAAATTAGCTGGGCCTGGTGGCGGGCCCCTGTAGTCCCAGCTACTCAGGAGGCTGAGGCAGGAGAATGGCATGAACCCGGCAGGCAGAGCTTGCATTAAGCTGAGATCACACCACTGCACTCCAGTCTGGGTGACAGAGTAAGACAGTGTCTCAAAAAAAAAAAAAAAAAAAAAAGGCCCACAAAACACATAAGCTTCAGATCCCACAAAGTCTCCTCAATCCCTGTCTTAGTCTATTCACTTCATCCCTGGACTTAAAGACTGGGCCGACACGTTCAAAAAATCGTTATTAACATCATTATTATCTGTAACAGAGGGGATGAGCCACGAAGTTTTCTTTTTGTTTTCTTTTTTTTTTTTTGGAGGCAAAGTCTTGCTCTGTTGCCTAGGCCGGAGTGCAGTGGCATGATCTTGGCTCACTGCAACCTCTGCCTCCCGGGTTCAAGCAATTCTCCTGTCTCAACCTCCCAAGTAGCTGGGATTACAGGTGCCCGCCGCCATGCCCGGCTAATTTTTGTATTTTTAGTAGAGATGGGGTTTCACCATGTTGGCCGAGCTGGTCTCAAACTCCCGACCTCAGGTGATCTGCCTGCCTCAGCCTCCCAAAGTGTTGGGATTACAGGCGTGAGCCACCGCACCCGGCTGAGGCATGAAGTTTTCTGAGGTTCCTTCTTGCCCTGTGTTAGCCCTCAGAGAGGTAAGTCACTCACCTTCTGCACTTAGAGAGCCTCATACTTATTTTATTTTTTTATTTTTTTATTTTTGAGACGGAGTCTTGCTCTGTCGCCTGGGCTGGAGTGCAGTGGCCGGATATCAGCTCACTGCAAGCTCTGCCTCCCAGGTTTACGCCATTCTCCTGCCTCAGCCTCCCAAGTAGTTGGGACTACAGGCGCCCGCCACCTCCCCCGGCTAGTTTTTTGTATTTTTTAGTAGAGACGGGGTTTCACCGTGTTAGACAGGACGGTCTCGATCTCCTGACCTCGTGATCCGCCCGTCTCGGCCTCCCAAAGTGCTGGGATTACAGGCTTGAGCCACTGCACCCGGCCGAGAGCCTCATTCTTTCAGCAATAATCCCCCGGGCAGTGCTGGAGATACAGCAGTGACCACAACAGTCCAGGATCAGCCTGCCCAGTTGGGGAGACACACCCATCTCTGACAGTGATGACACAAAGTGAGCAGGGGTGGGGTGGAGGAGCTGAGGAGGCAAGGCAGGATGGGAAAGCAACTCAGGGAGAGCTTCCTACAGCGAGAGCTAGTATTACAGAGCTGAGACCTAGAGGAAAGTGGAGGAAACCGATAATAAAATGATAAATATTTAGAATATCCCAATGCAAAGCTTACTCTCTTTCCAGGTAATATATAAAGTTCATAATCACAGCGCCCCGAATATTGACCACTTAAGCATGAGGCCCAGGGCCTGATGTTTTACATTCGCGATCTAACTACGTCTTCCCAATAACACAGGGGGGCAAAACGGGAAGATGAATAACGAGTACGATTAGAATCCCTAGTTTATAAAAGGGGAGAAACTGAGGCTCAGAGATGTCACTTGTCACCAGCCTGGCCAACACGGTGAAACTCCGTCTCTACTTACAAAAAAAAAAAAAAATTGGCCCGGGCGCGGGGGCTCAAGCCTGTAATCCCAGCACTTTGGGAGGCGGGCGGATCACGAGGTCAGGAGATCGAGACCATCCTGGCTAACACGGTGAAACCCCGTCTCTACTAAAAATACAAAAACTAGCTGGGCGAGGTGGCGGGCGCCTGTAGTCTCAGCTACTTGGGAGGCTGAGGCAGGAGAATGGCGTAAACCCGGGAGGCGGAGCTTGCAGTGAGCTGAGATCCGGCCACTGCACTCCAGTCCGGGCGACAGAGCAAGACTCCGCCTCAAAACAAACGAACAAACAAAAAAACCAAAAAAAATTAAAAAAAATTTAAAAAATTAGCCAGGCGTGGTGGCGAGCTCCTGTAATCCCAGCTACTCGGGAGGCTGAGGCAGGAGAATCACTTGAACCCGGGAGGCCGAGGTTGCAGTGAGCCGAGATCGCGCCATTGCACTCCAGCCTGGTGGACAGAGTGAGACTTCATCTAAAAAAAAAAAAAAAAAAAGAGGGAGAGAGATGTCACTTGTCCAGGATCTCTTATCCGGTCAGTAGCACCACAGGGATTTGAACTCTGGCCAGACGTCCACCCAAATTCACGTGTGAAGAGTTAACAGCCTCCTAGAGTCTTGTCCTCTCTGGGCCTCCGTAACACCCTCTCCAAGCCAGGGGTCTTCCAGCACATGGCCGGGTTTAGAGCTGTACGAAGACACACAGCTAATGAAAAACTGTGGAATTCTCAGAGCCTGTAAAGCCTAGTCCAGGGATGCGAGGTTTGGACCACTAAGGGAACGCACATGCGTGCTAGGCAAGGCTGACCGAAGGCTTCGGGGTCTATCATAGGGTCTCATCGGAGATGTGTTGGCCGTTAAGACCTCTGGAATTGGAACTCTAAATACACAGAAAGGCTATGAGTTCAGAAGACTTGGACGAAAGAGTTGTGTTAGGAAGACGGGTCAGAAGACAAGGGTGCTGGGCAAAACGCTTGCTCTTCGACTCCGAATACGGTGGCTAGAAAGGTTTCTCTGACGAAAGAGGGGCGTGGTTCGAAGCCGTACTGTGGCCGGTAAAGCTCAAGAAACATGGAACGAAAAGGACGAAAAGAATCGGCAGGGAGAAGCGGACAGGATGGCCCGCAAGGCTCATATAACCGAAAACATGGGTTAACGTGAAGGGGCGGAAGAAACAGAACTTATGGGAGGTGCATGCTGGCCGAGAAAGTCTTCGGAACATACAGTGTTTCCAACAGGTGGAAAGAGCCTGCGGGAAAGAGAAATACGGTAGCCAGGTTGGTCCTTTCACAGCCGAAAGTGGCCTTTCTGAGAGGCGTGGCTGCGGCACTCTTGCCGGATACGGTGGCCCGGCGGGGCTAGAAAGCATGAAATCTCGCGCGATTACGCTGCGCCGTCGGGGACGGGGCGGGGCTGGCGGCGGGGGCGGGGACCCGGAGCGGGAAGATGGCGGCGGCGCAGGAGGCGGACGGGGCCCGCAGCGCCGTGGTGGCGGCCGGGGGAGGCGGCTCCGGTCAGGTACGGAGGCCGAGAGGGGACTGAGGGGGTTCTTCCCCAGTTGGGGGGCCTCCCGCGGGGCGTGTCCTGCTCCTTGTCGTGGAATCCAGTGCACTGGGGGCCCCTTGCCCAGAGGGACCTTGAATACCCGGCCCAGGGAGGGCCGGACCGCCCGGGAGGCCGGACGGTGCCGGGAACGGGGCCCTGTTGCGTGTCGGGTCCCCTGCGCGCTCGCGCCAGGCTGCCACCAGCCTTATCGCTCGAGCCGGGAAGACAGTGGCTCGGAGGGGCGCAGGCTTGTGCCTTGGCGCGCTGGGTTCTCGACTCCGCGATTCCAGGCTCTGAGGCCGTTCCTAGAGTGATCTGGCGTTCAGGTTTCGTTGTAGTGCTGGAGGTGTGCGTAGTGATTAATTGAGAGTTTTCTAGCTCTGGGGAAGTCAGGATTAGCAGGGCATGGCCGACAGACCCATTTTACAGACGGGAATCCAAGGAACAGTGAGACTAAGGCGCTTCCAGAAGGTCATCCCGGTTAGGTTTGTAACTTTATGTAGAAGTTACAAGACATTGCTGACACAGGGACTGGTATGGATGTGCTTTTAACATGAACTAGTCCTGTGGGTTAATTAGTCCATGTACGGATGACTTCTGACCCACTGCTGCCTTAACACACTGCAGAGCATACCATTTTAGGCAGCTACCGTTTAGGCATTTGGGGAATAGATGGAGACATCAAGGTGCTGTCGACCCACCCACTGGGATGTCACTGACATGTAGGAGGCAGCTCAGGGGAAAGGAGTGCGGGTTGAGAGGGGAGAATGAAGCTGACTCTCTGTATGACCTTGGGCAAGTTCCTTTCCCTCTTCAGGACTTTATTTCTCCCCTGTTAACTGCAGAGGTTGGACAGGAGGGCCAGCCATATCCCTACTGTCATGGGACGGGGAGAGGAGACTGACATGTAAACAAACAGTTATAATCCGGAATGATTAGGTTGCTGACAGAAGTCTGTGTCCAGGGACTGGGGGAGCCCAGAGAAGAAGCAAGTGGTATCACCTGGGGAGGACACCTGGCTGAAGTTAGTGTGATAGAGCCCACTATATCTGCTCTGAATCTGTTCAGCATTCTCAGCCAGGGCCTGGCCTCAGGGACAGCTCAGGAAATGTGTGTTGAGTTAGTGCTGGAATGAAGGCTCAGTTCCTGTCTTCAAGGGTTTTCCAGTCTTGCTGAAAGGAGGTCGTTTCCCCTCTGGGTTTCTGTTGATTATTGGGTTGGTGGTGGATTGAGAGACCAGGGCCCAGGTTGTTCTGATTGCCCTGAGCTTCCAGATGGCACTCTGATCTTCTCTTGTACCAACTCTACTTAAAAACAATCACGACTTACCCCTTTGCCTTTAGGACAAAGTACAAATTCTTTTATAAATCACAGCCTTGCATGATCCGACTCTTTTCTTCAGACTAGACTAGGATTTCTTGAGCTCGGCACTGTCAACATTTTGAATTGGATAATGCTTTGTTTGGGGGACTGCCCTGCGCATTTTAGGATGTTTAGCAGCATCCCTGGCCTCTACACACTAGATGTCAGTAGCTTAGTAGCATCCACGCCCCTCCCCAGTTGTAATAACCATAAATGTCTCCAGACATTGCTAAATGTTCCAGGAGCAGGGGGGCAAAGTCATCCCTGCATAAGAACCACTGCGCTAAAGGGGATCCACTGCTCTGAAACCTATTTTATTTCCAAACCTCTTTTATTGCCTGCCTCTCAGTCTCTTTCCTCGCAGTCTATGCACAGATCTCTCCCCTCTGTAGCTAGTTGATGTGTGTTAGTCCTACAGATTTCAGATGTTCCCTCCTGCAGAAAGCCCTATTTGACTGTCTGGGATCCCCTGTTCCAGGCCTGCACCCGCTGGGTTTCACTGTCTGGGGACTGGTCTCCTCCACTGGACTGGGAGCCCCAGGAGGGCAGAGCCGGGACTGCCTTGATCACCACTAGTTCCTTAGCACCACTCAGCTCAGGGTTGGGCACAGAGGAGGTGCTCAGTGTTTGTAGAATGAGTGGATCTTGAAACAGAGGCTGGGCTGAGGTGGAATTCCCTGATGCGCAGTGGTGGATCCAGGTAATCAGTGAAGACATGCCATAAAATGTAGCTTCCTCCCGCTCTTGCCTAGCCCTGGTGGTCTCAGCTGCTTCTTGGGCCCCTTAGCAGATGTTGCTGGGCATTGTGTGTGTGTGAGTCGATGTGCAGATCCAAGAGCAGGAACTAACTGTGTCTTAGTCACTGATGTGTCCACAGCCACTGCCACCCTTCTCCCATGCCCATGGCCTAGTGCACAGCAGGCAGACCCTCAGCCCAGCCTCCTGCTTTAGCCAGCCTGCTCCTATAGCCAGGAACTCAGCTTTGTCATTCATTCCTTCAGCGAATACAAATTGAGTCTACTACATGCTAGGCCTTGTGCTGATGCTGGGGATACAGCTGTGAACAAAATAGGTGCTGCCCTCTTGAAGGCCCTTACCCTTGTGTTCTAGTTGGAGCTGAATTTATAGGGGAAGCACAGACAGGGACACACAGTGAATAAGATAAATAAGAAAAACAGCAGTTCAGATGACTCTGCGTGCCACGGACAGAAATAAAGCTGGGATGGCAATAGGAAGTTAGGGGTGGGTAGAAGAGTTGCAATTAAATAGGGTAGTCTAGGAAGGCCTCTCTGAGGAGGTGATGCTTGAACAAAGACCTGAAGGAAGTGAGAGAGGGAGTCCCAGAGATAGGAGGGAAAAGCCTTTCAGGCAAAGGAACAGCCAGTGCGAAGGCCCTGAGGTGGGAGGTGCCTAGTGTGATGAAGGAATGTCAAGGAGGTTGGAGCGGGTGAGGGGAGAGGAGTGGGTGGGGACAGATGCAGATTATGCCAAGCTTTGGAGGCCTTGGGGAGGACTTGGCCTTTACTCAGAGAAATAGGAGCTGGAAACTCTGTCACCACAATCTTAGCTCACTGCAACCTCTGTCTCCTGGGTTCAGGCAATTCTCCTACCTCAGCCTCCCAAGTAGCTGGGATTATAAGCATCTGCCACCACACCCAGCTAATTTTTGTATTTTTAGTAGAGACAGGATTTCACCAGGTTGGCCAGGCTGGTCTTAAACTCCTGACCTCAGGCAATCTGCCTGCCTCGGCCTCCCAAAGTGCTGGGATTTCAGGCGTGAGCCACCACGCCCAGCCTTGTAGTAAAATTTAGATGGTATAATGTTAGTTAACCTGTTGTCAGGATAGAGTTCATTGACTCCTGGTCCTTTTTTGCAGTTGTGTGGTGCAGCCATCACCACAGTCTGGTCTGAGAAAGCTTCTGTCCCCTCAAAAAGTTCCCTTTTGCAGTCTCTGCTGCTCCCAGCCCTAGGCGGCCACAGAGGTGTTATCTCTGTAATTTTCTACAAATTTCTTAAACAAGGACCTAAACAACATCCAGTCTTTTGTGTCCAGCTTCTTTCATTGGGCATAATGGGTTTGAGGTTCATGTTACACAGATCTGCAGTTGTTCCTTTTTATTTTATTTTTTACAACCTAGGATCAGGGAAATTTGGCCTTTGGGGAAATCCTAAAGTACCTGCTCTCACTTGTTCCTTTTCACTACTGAGTAGCAGTCCACAGACGTGACATGGTTTATTCTTTCACTCCTCAAAGGATATTTGGGTTGTTTATAGTTTTTGGCTGTTGCCAATAATGCTGCTATGAACATTCATGTACAAGCTTTTCTGTGGCGGTATTTCTTTTCTTTTTTTTCTGAGTAAAGAGAGACAAGGTCTCCCGGTGTTGCCCAGGCTGGTCTGAAACTCCTGGGCTCAAGGGATCCTCCTACCTTGGCCTCCCAAAGTGCTAGGATTATAGGCATGAGCCACCACACTCGGCCATTGTTTTTGAGGCAGAGTCATGCTCTGTTGCCTAGACTGTAGTGCAGTGGTGCGATCCTGGCTCATTAGCCTCATCCTCCAAGGCTCAACTGATCTTCCCCCCTCAGCCTCCTGAGTAGCTGGGACCACAGGCATGCACCACCACCACACCTGGCTAATATTTGTATTTTTTATAGAGATGAGGTCTTGCTGTGTTGCCCAGGTTGGTCTTGAACTCCAGGGCTCAAGCAGTCTTCCTGCCTTGGCCTTCCGAAGTGCTGGGATCATAGGCGTGAGCCACTGTGCCCGGCCTGGCCGCACGTTTTCTGCCTCCTGGGTAGCCATTCAGGATGGGTTTGCTGGATTGTGTAGTAGGTGCACATATGACTCGTTAAATAACTGCCATATTTTCCAAAGTGGCTGCACTTTTCCTTTTCCCGTAGCAGTGTATGAGGGTTCCTGTTTCTCCACATCCCAGCACTTGTGATTGTCTGTCTTTCTGCTGATAGCCATCCTAATAGGTGTGAAGTGACGTCTCATTGTGGTTTTAACTTGCCGTTCAGTGGGAAGGTTCCCAGCCAGATTGCCCATCACTAACAGGTAAGAGAAGAGACCTGGGAGTCAGCCAGATGTAGCTTCAAATCCTGGCCTGGCATCAAGTGTCCATTCCTGACCCCAAATCAGCTCAGACCCGTTGAAACCCATATGTGGGCCCCTAAATTTCCCAGGAGCTGGGTTGGCCATGAGGAGGGGCCTTGTGCCTGTCTGATTTAGCTTCCCCAGCCGACCCCCGCTCCATAGATCTCATCAGAATGTGGCTTCCTCTGTCTCAGCCCAAGGGTCTCACCCAATGACCCAGACGCCAAAGGGAGCGCCTCAGGGAGGCCTCTCTGACCACCCACTCCAAAGTGGATCCCTGTGCCCAACTCAGTTGCTGTCACTTCCCCCTGCATGTTTTCCATGTACCATTTTTAATTATCCTGTTTACCGTTCTAGTGTGTTTCCCTCTAGATCCTCAGCTCTGGGCAAGCAGGGCCCACATTTCTGTCTAAAAGGTACCAGTATTTTCACAATCTGATCCACAGGTCAGAGAGGTGAAGTGATGTTCCCAAGGTGTCACAGCAAGAACGGTGGGACCAGGACGATAACTGAGGCCCGTTTGACCCTGGAGCCCCTACAGTGCTGTCCTGTACTTTGGGAGATTACAGGACAGAGCTTTTGCTGGTGAAGGGGACAGGAGTTGACAAGTGACACATTTAACAAATGTGGCCCCTCTGACCATGCTCCTGGGGCATTTGCTATCTGGTGGGTGAGGTGAACAGAGAAAACATTGCAGAGGAGTGGACTGGGGGCTGTGGAGGGGAAGGCCAGACACTGGAGCCTCAGAGGGAAGTGGGTTTGGGTGACCTGAGTGTCCAGGGTGAGCCCTTCAGGCAGCAGTGGCTACACCAGTGTGTATCACACCCCTGCTCTGTGCCGCTGCTGTTCCCAAGCTAACTGTGACCATGACAGCCCTGGTCCTGCCTCTTGAAGGCTGATGGCTGAGGGGACAGCTGGGAGGAGGGGTGAATGAGAACAGGACTAGGGAGCTAGCAGGGTGCACGAAGGGTGAGCAGAACATCCCCTTCCAAACCTGGCATTCTGAGAGTCTCTGATGTGACCTTCTGTGTTTGAGTGAAGAGACCTCCTCTGGGAAGCCGTGCCTGGCTCCCTCGCCCGCCCCCCTTCCCTTCTGTCATTCTGCTTCTGCGGTTGTCCTTCCTGAGTGACCAGACAAGTGGCTTTACCTCTCTGAGCCTCCTTTTGCTCAGCAGCCAGATGGAGCTGGTCAATTTTGGCCTCAGGGTTAGTGTGCTGTGTGCTGTCACAGACACGTCCTGTGGCCGTGGCTTACGGTAGTGGCTGATAGTCTGGTTGTGTTTTTCTGTGTCTGTCTCACCTGCTGGACCAGGGGCCCTTGGAGGGCAGCGCTGGGCACAGAGGGGGTCTCAGGAATGGTTTGCCCAGGTAAGGCCCTTTCAGCTAAGCCCCAGCCTTGAAGAATCTGGCACCGGCCATGAGACTCCTTCTGTTGTTGTCCCCAGTAGCCACCTCCTTGCATCCTGGCTCCAGCCCCAGGGAGCAGTGGACAGTCATCAGAATCAGACTGTGTCTCTAATCTTCTATTTCTACACCTGCTGCTTCTCTCACTTCCTCCTTTGCGCCACCAGCTTGCTATGTTTTAAGTCACAGCTCCAATGCCCTCTCCTCCAGGAAGTTACCCCGACTTCTAGGCTGGACCAGGTGCCTCTCGGGGCTCCTGCGTTCCAGCCCCGTTCTGGACAGTCACTGTCTAGAGATGAGTCTGTCTCCCCACCGGGCTGTTGAACCCCAGGAGGACAGCAAAGGACTCTCTAGGTGACCACTGGGTCCCAGCGCAGAGGAGGTGCTCTGGGAGTGTTTTCCTCCTAAAACAAGAGGGCGCCACCTTCCCAGGTGCTGTCACTGATTCATTCTGCAGTTACTGATAAGCAGCCACTCTTTGCCCAGCCTGTGTCTGGCCTTAATGTGTGATGGTGTGTAAGATAGCCCCCGTGTCCATTCTCCCTCCTTACCCTGGCCTCTGTCCCCCACAGGTGACCAGCAATGGCAGCATCGGGAGGGACCCGCCAGCAGAGACCCAGCCTCAGAACCCACCAGCCCAGCCGGCACCCAATGCCTGGCAGGTCATCAAAGGTGTGCTGTTCAGGTGAGCAGATGGGACTTGGGTTTGTTCACCGAAACCAAATAAAAGTAAGGAAGAAAGGAAAAATCAGCTGATCAGCTGAGGATAGTGATCATTACTGTATTGGTAGAGATACTTTTTTTTTTTGTATAATGGAATATTTTCTAAACCTTTGTTTTACTCTGGTAAAACATATTGAAGTAGGGAGTCTCCCTGAACCTGTTCTAGTTTGGTGGGGGCTACCTGATTTGTAAAAAAATAAAAACACAAAAAATACTGAAGTGGTTTGCTAGGGCCCTTGTAACAAGTAATACAGACTGAGTAGTTGAAACAACTGAAATGTGGAAATTGACCGTCTTACAGTTCTGAAGGCTGGAAGTCCAGGATCCAGCTGTGGGCAGGGGCAGTTTCTTCTGTGGCTTCTCTCCTTGGCTTGTAGAAGGCCATCTTCTCCCTGTGTCTTCATGTGGTCTTTCCTCTGTGTGTTCTGAGCTCCTCTTATGGGGACACTAGTCATGCTGGCTTAGTGCGCACCATAATGACCTCACTGAACCTTACTTTTTTAAAGACCCTATCTGGGCCGGGCACAATGACTCTCCCCCATAATTCCAGCACTTTGGGAGGCCAGGATGGGAGGATCACTTGAGCCCAGGAGTTTGAGACTAGCCTGGGCAACATAGTGAGACCCTGTCTGTACTAAAAATAAAAAAATCTGGCCTGGCACGGTGGCTCACGCCTATAATCCCAGCACTTTGGGAGGCCGAGGCGGGCAGATCGTGAGGTGAAGAGATCAAGACCATCCTGGCCAACATGGTAGCACCCATCTCTACTAAAAATACAAAAATTAGCTGGACGTGGTGGCACGTGCCTGTAGTCCCAGCTACTCGAGAGGCTAAGGCAGGAGAATTGTTTGAACCCAGGAGGCAAAGGTTGCGTGCGCCACTGCACTCCAGCTTGGGTAGAGAGCGAGTCTCTATTTCAAAAAAAAAAAAAAAAAAGCCAGGTATGGTGACATGTACCTGTAGTCTCAGCTACTCGAGAGGCTAAGGTAGGAGGATCACTTGAGCCTTGGAAGATTTTTTATTTTTATTTTTGTAATGGAGTCTTGCTCTGTTGTCCAGGCTGGAGTGCAGTGACGCGATCTCAGTTCACTGCAACCTCCCCCTCCTGGGTTCAAGCGATTCTCCTGCCTCAGCCTCCCAAGCAGCTGAGATTACAGGCATGTGCCACCATGCCCAGCTAATTTTGTATTTTTAGTAGAGATAGGATTTCTCCATGTTGGTCAGGCTGGTCTCAAACTCCCAACCTCAGGCAATCCACCCACTTTGGCCTCCCAAAGTGTCGGGATTACAGGCGTGAGCCACTGCACCTAGCACCTGGCTAATTTTTTTTTTTTTTTTTAGTAGAAACGGGGTTTCACTATGTTGACCAGGCTGGTCTCGAACTCCTGACCTCATGATCTACCTGCCTTGGCCTTCCAAAGTGCTGGGATTACAGGCGTGAGCCACTGCGCCCGGCCTGACCCTCGGAAGTTGAAGCTGTAGTGAGCCGAGATCACACCACTGTACTCCAGTCTGGGCAACAGAGTGAAACCTTACCACAAAAAAAAAGTTGGGGGACCCCATCTCTAAATCCAGTCACGGTGGTGCTGAAGGTTAAGACTTCAACATACGAATTTCAGGAGATGTGGTTCAGCCCACATCTGCACATAACATCAAATTTACAATTTTAACCTATGTTTTCATTTTAACCTTTTATTTTTTTTTGAGACAGTCTCACTCTGTCACCTAGGCTGGAGTGCAATAGTGTAATCTCAGCTCACTGCAGTCTCTGCCTCCTGGTTTCAAGCGATTCTCCTGCCTCAGCCACCTGAGTAGCTGGGACTACAGGCACCCGCCACCTTGCCTGGCTAATTTTTGTGTTTTTAGTAGAGATGGGGTTTTGCCATGTTGGCCAGGCTGATCTTGACCTCCTGACCTCAGGTGATCCACCCGCCTCAGACTCCTAAAGTCCTGGGATTACAGGTGTGAGCCACCGCGCTTGGCCCATTTTAACCATTTTTAAGTATATAGTCCTGTGGCATTAAGTACATCTCCACTGTTGTGTCCCCATCACCATTATCCATCCTGAGAATTTCCTCTTCCCAAACTGAAATTCCACACCCATCAGACACCAGCTCCCCATTTCTTCCTCCTTGCAACACCTGGCAGCCACCTTTCTATTTCCTGTCTCTCTTGTACTACTCTAGTTAGCTCCTGTATGTGGAATCAGCATTTGTCCTTCTGTGACTGCCTGGTGGTGACCCTTTTACCTGTGGGTTCACATGCTATTCCTGGGCAGTGGAACCCCAGGGCCTGCTTTTTCAAAGCCCAGCTTCTCTCCGAGGCCCTGGGGAGATGCTGGGTGGTAGCGGGGAAATATACTTGGCACTGGGTTCTATCCTTCCTGCCTAGACCGGGTGACAGCCAACTTCTTTGCTCTGAGCCTTTGTTTACTCCTCTGCAAAATAGATATTCCTTTTATTTTTTTTCCGTTTTGGAGATGTATTTTAGCAAAATAAGAGACCACACCGTGCAATTAGGCAATCAGCTCCCCTACTTATGAGATAGAAGGAATTGCACAGCAGAGATGTTTAAAACAATCATCCCGCCGGGGGCAGTGACTCACGCCTGTAATCCCAGCACTTTGGGAGGCCGAGGCAGGCGGATCACGAGGTCAAGAGATCGAGACCATCCTGGCCAACGTGGTGAAACCCCGTCTCTACTAAAAATACAAAAATTAGCTGGGTGTGGTGGCGCATGCCTGTAGTCCCAGCTACTTGGGAGGCTGAGGCAGGAGAATTGCTTGAACCTGGGAGATGGAGGTTGCAGTGGGCTGAGATTGCACCACTGCACTCAGGCCTGGCGACAGAGCTAGACTCTGTCTCAAAAAAAAGAAAAAAAAAAAGAAAAAGAAAATAAAACAGTCATTCCCTTGGCTAGAATGTCTTCACATGGCCATGGCCAGCTGCATGGGAGGCTGGGAAATGTGGTCTTTAATCTGGGAAACTGAGCACCCTGCTGGAAAGCAGGACTTCTATTACTGAGGAAGAAGAGGAGAGTGGTTTTGCGGGGGCAGCTACTTATCTCTTCCATAAAATCTTATTACTTGTTTCCCTTAACTTATAATTAATGTGTGTTTACTTTACAAAATTAAGTAGTTCAAACAATGCAGAAGAGTGAAAATGAAAAAGTATAATGTGGGCTGAGTGCTGTGGCTCACGCCTGTAATCCCAGCACTTTGGGAGACCAAGGTGGGCGGATCACGAGGTTAGATCGAGACCATCCTGGCTAACATAGTGAAACCCCATCTCTATGAAAAAAAAAAAAAAAATTAGCCAGGCATGGTGGCGGGCTGCTGTAGTCACAGCCACTCGGGAGGCTGAGGCAGGAGAAACACTTGAACCCGGGAGGCGGAGCTTGCAGTGAGCCAGGCACTTTAGCCTGGGTGACAGAGTAAGACTCCATCTCAAAACAAAAAAAGAAAGAAGACAAAGTGTAATGTATCGGTGGCCATCCCATAAGCACACACTTTTGTAATTGACCCTAAATGGGATTATATATAGACGCTCACAGATAAGAGTTGTTTAAAATAGAGAAAAATTAGGAGGCAGGGGACAGGTAGTGTCAGACAGTGTGTGTGTAAGAGCACAGCCCTGCTGACATGTCAGCCCTGCCACCTCTGAACTCTGTGGCCTGGTCAGGTGATCACCCTTCTTGAGCCTCACTTTCCACTTCACAGACAGGAATCTTGACAATTAGGGTGCATCAAAAGGATTCCAAGAGAATTCGTGTCAACTGAGAGGTGTGGGACCTGGCACACACTCAGACGATGTCGGCCATGATTCCTTTTGTTGTTCAACGTGAAAAAAAAAAAAAAAAAAAAACTTAGGATCAGCCTGAGCAACACAGCAAGACCCCATCTCTTTAAAAAATTAAAAAATTAGCTGGATGTGATAGTGCACACCTGTAGTCCCAGATATTAGGGAGGCCGAAGGGGGAGGATCGCTTGAGCCCAGGAGGTCAAGGCTGCAATGAACCATGATCCAGTCTGGGCAACAGAGTGAGACTGTGTCTCAAACAAACAAAACCCTTAGGAAATATATAGTGAAACAGTTAAAAGAAATAGCTCATGAGGCCGGGTGCAGTGGCTCATGCCTGTAATCCCAGAACTTTGGGAGGCCAAGGCGCGTGGATCACCTGAGGTCAGGAGTTCCAGACCAGCCTGAGCAACATGGAGAAACCAGTCTCTGCTAAAAATACAAAATTAACTGGGCGTGGTGCCTCGTGCTTGTAATCCTAGCTACTCAGGAGGCTGAGGCAGGAGAATCACTTGAACTCGGGAGGTGGAGGTTGCAGTGAGCCGAGATCGTGCCATTGACTCTGTCTCAAAAAAAAAACCAAAAAAAAAACACAACTCATGATCCCTGATGTAGTCACTGATCACATTCTAGACTAGAGCAGAGCCGCCTGCCTGGTGTCCTCCAAGAGTGTCACACAGGACAGACACTGAGAAACTGTGCAGGAAAGAAACCTCCCCACCCTTTTGATAAGTTGCAAAACTGACATGTGTGCCTCAAAAATTCCTGCCATGTGCCCTAAGCTTCTGTCATGGGCCCCTGTCCCTTATGGTCTCCACTTCATCTCCCCTCCCCATGGCCATGTAAAGACTTCAGATTTTCTTATATATCACCTTTTTTTTGCATGCTGCAAGCTGCTCTGCATGAAAATTATTTTTATCTTTCCCTTCGTTTTTACATAAGCGATAGCCTGTTTTACACACTGTTCTGCTCCTTGATTTTTTTCATTAACAATATATCTTCGAAATCTTTCCACGGCAGTGCATAGGGAGCTTCCTTCAGAGAGACATTTTTAATACAAGTCACACTGTGGGCTAATTTCCTTTCTTAGAACTAGGCAGCATCAAACATCGGTTCGGGTGGGTGCTCACAGACCGTCTTGGCTGCAGTTCTGAAAATGGGATTCAGGGTTTGTTTTCAGGGGACCATGAACTCCTTGTAGCTTGAAGCTGATTATGCAGGAATAGCCTTTCTGGATAGCGAGTGGTGTCTGTGGTGTTTGTGGTTTTGAGCACATGTGGTTAACCTGGAGTGGGAGGTGGAGCAGGAACTGGGTATATAAAGGAACGGGGTGGGAGGGAGAGTTTTGATTATACGTCTTTTCATGTATTTAAAAATGTTCTGAGCCTGTGAATGTAGAATACCTATTTGGGTGGGAGAGAGGATTTAATGTCTGTTTTCTTTGCTTACTCAAGTATATCAGGAAGCATTAGAAAGGTCCAGTCTCCTGCAGGCCTGGGCGCATGGATGAGGGGCTGTGGCCATGAGCCCTCTGAGAGGGTCCACAGAACTGTGGGTGTGTGGATACACACAGATGTTCTTCCGGTGACTAGGGGTTTGGAATCCAAAAAGGCCTGGCCTTGTTTTCTACATGGGAACCTAGAAGCCCAGAGGGGTTCGGACCCCCACAGGCCACACACTAAGCCGGGGCAGAGCTGCCTGGAGGCATCACTGCTTCTACACTCTCCCCAGGTGTGTTTACTAAAATGAGAGCCTCTGCTGGAGGCATTGGTACCCCAGAGATTGCCAGCTCCAGACCTTCCCCAGCCATGCGTATCAGGGACTTCATAGGGAGGTAGCAGATGGTTCATCTGGGCCATGGCCCCTGAGACCCTGGACCCCAGGGTCTCGTGGCTTCTACAGGCAGAGACAAGTCCCTGTGCCTGATCCTGCCCCGATCAGGGCTCAGCAGGGAGGCACCCCACCCACAGTAGAATTCACTCATAGTGTTTTTCCACTCCAAAGTTTTTTGTCTGCCTTTTTCCTATGATTAAAATAACAGTAATAGCTAATACTTCTAAATCGCATATTGGGTGTGTCCAGGCTCCATTCTCAGGTACATGTGTGTGTGTATTTCAGATATATATACACACTATATAAACATATATATATATATATATATAATTTAATGCATGTAATGCTTATAAACTACTCTATGAGAGTAGGCGCTGTTATTATCTCCATTTCAACCATTAAAGTTGACCACTGAGGTCACAGTAAGCTGGGCTCGTAACCTCTTCTGCTATATGGTTATCATACCGGTAATTGATAAGTACTTGAATCATTTAATAATCACCTGGCTACATGCAGCTGAGAAACCTCCATTAACACAGTAGAGGTTAATTTCTCTCTGATATACCAGTCTGGATGGAGGCAGACTAGGATTCAGCAGTCTTCAGTGACCCAGACTCCTTCTTGCTATTTGTTCCACCATTGCTAGGTTTTTCCCTTTATCCTCATAGCCCAAGACAGCTGCTGAAGATCCAGCCATCACATCCACACTCCAGGCAACAGGAGGAAAGAATAAATCAATAAGGAATATTCCTTCTCTTTAAGGACTTTTTTTTGAGATGGAGTCTTTTTTTTTTTTTTTTTTTTTTTGAGACGGGGTCTCGCTCTGTCACCCAGGCTGAAGTGCAGTGGCCGGATCTCGGCTCACTGCAAGCTCCGCCTCCCGGGTTTACGCCATTCTCCTGCCTCAGCCTCCCGGTAGCTGGGACTACAGGCGCCCGCCACCTCGCCCGGCTAGTTTTTTGTGTTTTTTGGTAGAGACGGGGTTTCACCGTGTTAGCCAGGATGGTCTCCATCTCCTGACTTCGTGATCCACCCGTCTCGGCCTCCCAAAGTGCTGGGATTACAGGCTTGAGCCACCGCGCCCAGCCGAGATGGAGTCTTACTCTGTCACCCAGACTGGCATCCAGTGGCATGATCTCGGCTCACTGTGACCTCCGCCTCCCGGGTTCAAGCGATTTCCCTGCCTCTGCCTCCCGAGTAGCTGGGATTACAGGTGCCTGCCACCATGCCCTGCTAATTTTTGTATTTTTAGTAGAGATGAGGTTTCACCATGTTGGCCAGGCTGGTCTCAAACTCCTGACCTCAAGTGTCAGCTTCCCAAAGTGCTGGGATTATAGGTGTGAGCCAACACGCCCAGCCTCATTTTGTTTTTGGTATCTGTTGTTGCTGCTGATTCTCACTCATAATGTCTTCTTTGCTTTTGTGCCTGGCTTATCTCTGTCTGTGTCCTGATCATTATCCTTGAAAAGTTATTTATAGAAATTTCAGGGCTAGGATGAGCATATTTTTCTACAGAGAGGATTGCCTTTGCTTCTGCCCGGGGACATTACCAAGTCCCAGGTTTCCTTGCACCAGGTTCAGGGCTTGAGCTGCCCTGCGTGACTCCTTGTCCCACGAGTGGTCTTGCATACTTGGCCCTGCATACCTGGTGTGTAACTCCTGGAAATGAGTAGGCCGCCTGGTTCCCTCCTTCCTAGGGGTGGAGCCTTGCGCCTTGCAGGGTCTTAGTTTCCTGTAGGGTAGATCTCTGGTTACCTCATATGTCATATGTGCCCTGGGCTAGCATTTTTTTTTTTTTTTTTTTTTTTTTGGAGACGGAGTCTCGCTCCGCTGCCCAGGCTAGAGTGCAGTGGCCGGATCTCAGCTCACTGCAAGCTCCGCCTCCTGGGTTTACGCCATTCTCCTGCCTCAGCCTCCCGAGTAGCTGGGACTACAGGCGCCCGCCACGTCGCCCGGCTAGTTTTTTTTTTTTTTGTATTTTTTAGTAGAGACGGGGTTTCACTGTGTTAGCCAGGATGGTCTCGATCTCCTGACCTCGTGATCCGCCCATCTCGGCCTCCCAAAGTGCTGGGATTACAGGCTTGAGCCACCGCGCCCGGCCAGCATTTCTTTTTTTTGAGACAGGGTCTCGCTTTGTCACCCAGACCAGAGTGCAGTGACACGATCATGGTTCACTGCAGCCTCGACCTCCTGGGCTCAGGTGATTCTCCCACCTCAGCCTCCTGAGTAGCTGGGACTATAGGCATGGTGCGTGCTGCTATGCCTGGCTAATTTTTGTATTTTTTGTAGAAACTGTGTTGCCCAGGCTGGTCTTAAATTCCTGGGCTCAAGCGATCCACCTACCTCTGCCTCCCAACATGCTAGGGTTACAGGTGCGAGCTACCGCACCCAGCCTAGACCAGCATTTTTGTCACCTATCAAAACACCTAGCAGATGTCCTCAGACACATGAAGAAGTTTATAGGGTTCCTTTACTTATTATTTTTTTTTCCTAGACCTGCAAATCCAGGACCCTTTACTTCTTCTTTTTTTTTTTTTTTTGAGACGGACTTTTTGCTCTTGTCACTCAGGCTGGAGTGCAATGGTATAATCTCGGTTCACTGCAGCCTCCTTCTCCCTGGTTCAAGCGATTCTCCTGCCCCAACCTCCTGAGTAGCTGGGATTACAGGCGCCTGCCACCACTCCTAGCTAATTTTTGTATTCTTAGTAGAGACGGGGTTTCACCATGTTGGCCAGGCTGGTCTCGAACTCCTGACCTTAGGTGATCCACCTGCCTCTGTCTCCCAAAGTGCTGGGATTACAGGCGTGAACCACCGCGTACGGCCCGTCCTTTACTACTTTAGGATTCCTACTTTCCCTTCACTCTCTGCCTAAAGGTTTGGTAGCCTACAGTCTTGTCCTTTCTTCAGAGCTGTCTATTTGTATGTATTCATATGTAAACTTGATAAAAATTATATGCACGAGAACAAATATGAGAATATGTGAGCAGCGTATATTCTCATCCTATCAATATGTATAATTATAAATATAAAATATATTGATGTCTTCGTAGTGTATTAATTTTTTCAAGCTTTTTCAGTTCTTTCCAATGAGAGGGTTGGTCTGAATAATTTAGCCCACTGTTACTAAAATTGGAACTAACCTATCGCTTACTATCTGCTTCTCCAAAAATTCCGTTAAAGTTCAGAAATGTTGCTCTTTCTAAGCTTCTGTGCCTTCGGGCTCATTGCAACCTCCGCCTCCCAGGTTCAAGTGATTCTCCTGCCTCAGCCTCCCAAGTAGCTGGGATTACAGGCGCATGCCACCAGGACCAGCTAATTTTTGTATTTTTAGTAGAGACGGGTTTTCACCATGTTGGCCATGATGATCTCGATCTCCTGACCTCACGATTTGCCTGCTTTGGCCTCCCAAAATGCTGGGATTACAGGCGTGAGCCACCATGCCCGGCCTCTATACTTTTTTAGTTATTTTTAAATGTGTAATTAAATTACTATTGACTATAGTTGCCCTGTTTTGCTACCAAATACTAGATCTCGTTCATTCTATTTTTTGTAGCCATTAACCATCCCCAGTTCTGTGCTTTTGAAATGCTGGGATTCCAGATTCTTTCTTTCAGAAGTGTCATGTTTATTATTATGTTTTCTTTATTTCGTTTTTGTTTTAATTCCCCCATCTGCACACTGAAGGGGTTCCAGAGTCTTAGTATCCTCTCTGGGGGGTCCCAAGGGGCTGGATGGCAGGTTTCCCAGACTGAGGTTTCAAGAGTCAGCCCCTGCAGCCCTGTGGTCACCAGGAGCTCCTGGGGACTTAGAGTCAAGGGTCTGCATGCAGACCAGGGCAGTGCCAGCCCCCCCTGCACTGGCAAACGGTGGCATGTGGGCTCCCTCCCCAGATGTGGTCTTTGGGGACATCTTGTCTTCTTGCCAGCCCTGTGACTACCTTCTCAGGGCCTCCCTGACTTGGTCACTAGCCCCAGGTCAGGCGCCAGCATGTGCCAAGTCAGAAGGAAGTCAAGTGGGTCTGTTGCGGAGAGCCAAGGCTTGGGGACTCACCACCTTGCTGCTTCTCTTCCTCAGGATCTTCATCATCTGGGCCATCAGCAGCTGGTTCCGCCGAGGGCCGGCCCCTCAGGACCAGACAGGCCCCGGAGGAGCCCCACGCGTCGCCAGCCGCAACCTGTTCCCCAAAGACACTTTAATGGTAACTGCCGGCGGTAGGGCAGACTTGGAGATGATGGGGCAAGGAGGGGTGGAATGTGGGGGAGTGATGTCAGCAGTCGGGACAGACCAGGTCTCTGCCCACTGGCAGGTCTAGGAAAACAGGTGCAGGATTGAGGAACTCTAGGCCCATCCCAGTACCTGAGACCTGTGTCACCTGGGTCCATCCCCAGCACATGAAACCTGTGTCACCCAAAAGAAAAAGCAAATTCATTTGGTTAAAATATCTAGCCAGGGTCTTTGGATGTTATATTTCAAAATATATTCAGCCTTCCAAGGTTGCAGAGGGATATGTGCAAGGGAGGTAGTGTGAGAGGTGGGGAGGGCAGGGAGCCAGCAGAGGCTGGTGGGAGGTAGGCACGGAAGGAGAGGAGACCTGCACTTCCACAGTGGGCTTGGGCATGGGCAGGGCAGGGCTTCGGGAGCGTCCAGAGCAAAAGCGTTTAGACCTGTCAGTCTAGGCTTTTCTGAGCAAACATGGCCATGGGGGCTTGACAAAGGAGGAAGTTCTTGTTGGGTCACACAGTGGTTTTGTTTTTTTTTTTTAGATGGAGTCTCACTCTGTCGCCCAGGCTAGAGTGCAGTGGCATAATCTTAACTCACTGCAACCTCCTCCTCCCGGACTCCAGTGATCCTCCTACCTCAGCCTCCCGAGTAGCTGGGATTACAGATATGTGCCACCACGTCCCACTAATTTTTTGTATTTTTAGTAGAGATGAGGGCTCACCTTTTTGGGCAGGCTGGTCTCGAACTCCTGACCTCAAGTGATCTACCTGCCTCGGCCTCCAAACGTGCTGGGATTACAGGCGTGGACCACCACGTCCAGCGGCTGACAGTGCTTTTGTAGCTCTGGACTGCTTTGTCCATAAGCCTGCAGGACTCTGACCAGGAAGGCCCAGCAGCCACTAGGGCAGGAGATCATTCAGGGAGCTTCTGGCCCTTCCTACCCCTAAATTCTAATTGGCAGGCTGGCCAGTCTCCAAGTGTTCTTTGTTCATTGACTTCACAGGCTCAGACCAGGACAGACATGGTGGTATGAGAAGAGAGAAAATATGTTCTCTCTGCTGCTCTTCCTCTCTCCTCTCCCCTGCCCTCTGTAATTACTGTTCCTCTACGTGTGCTGACCGCTGCCATAGCTCTTCATCTGCTCTTTAGCCAGCCTGCAGAGGCTCTCAAGAGCAGGCCTGAGCTCTGTTGCCTTCTCTCCCAACAGAACCTGCATGTGTACATCTCAGAGCACGAGCACTTTACAGACTTCAACGCCACGTCAGCACTCTTCTGGGAGCAGCACGATCTTGTGTATGGCGACTGGACTAGCGGCGAGAACTCAGACGGCTGCTATGAGCACTTTGCTGAGCTCGACATCTCACAGGTGGGGGCAGCTCCTGGTTTCTGGCCCCATGGCTGCTTGACTGGCACTGAAGAACCTTTCCTCCAGTCCGCTCCTTGCTGAGAGAGTGTGGAGTTTGGGCTCCAGGCTTGGCCCTTACCTGGGCTCACACGCTCTGTGACCACAGGCTGGTCCCTGAGGTCTCTGGGCTTCACTTTCCCCTACAAGAAAAAGGTAGATATGGGTGGAATTGGCCTGGGACCCTGCCAGCTGCCTCTAAGGTTGTGCAGTCCTTGACTTGAAACCAGTGAAAGATTAGTAATTGTCCTTGGGGATGTTTGCCTATCACCAGTTTATCAGGCAGCCCCATTTCAAAATAACATTAGTTAATGCTGATTGAGCTAAGTGCAGGGTACTAAGCTAGGCTGACTCGTGGAAACCTACCAGCAACTCTGTGAAGCAGGAACTGTTATTCTCATCTGACATATGAGGAAACTGAGACAGAGAGAGGGAAGGTGATTTACCCAAGGCCACATTGCATGAGAGATTCAGACTCAGGCTCTATGGCTGTGGACTCTCGCAGCCCTAGGCTCAAATCCTGCCTCCTCCTGGAAGCCCTCCCTGACCCACAGAGCACTCAGACTTGGTTAAGCACCCTCTCTGGGTTCTCACACCTGCTGGACTTCCCCATCCCAGCCCACTCTGGGGCCTCACTGAGACTCGTGCATGGGACTGTGGGCCTTGTGATAATAAGGCTGGGCTGCCTAGATCACTTCCATGTCCCCAGCACTGCCCACTGTGGGGCTGGGGACAGAATCAGCAAGTACCGAATAAATGAAAGGGACATCTCTTTGGGGCCTTCTCTGGCTGAGTCCAAGACAGCCGCCCTCATTCCTTTCTCCCCAACAGGCCTTCTCAGCTTTGGGGTGGAGGGCACATTTCTGTTCTATTTCTGTCTGGGTGGCTAGAAGCAGAATGTGGACACAGTCATTCTTTTTTTTTTTGAGATAGCATCTCGCTCTGTTACCCAGTCTGGAGTGCAGTGGCGCGACCTTGGCTCACTGCAGCTTCCACCTCCTAGGTTCAAGCGATTCTCGTGTCAGCATCCTGAGTAGCTGGGATTACAGGCACACATGATCACACCCAGCTAATTTTTGTATTTTTTTAGTAGAGACAGGGTTTCACTATGTTGGCCAGGCTGGTCTTGAACTCCTGACCTCAAGTGATCCTCCTGCCTCAGCCTCCCAAAGTGCTGGGACTACAGGCGTGAGACACTGCACCCAGCCATCATTCTTTTGTTTTTGAGATGGGGTCTTGCTCTGTTGCCTAGGCTGGAGTGCAGTGGCACAGTTACAGCTCACTGCAGCCTCAACCTCCCGGGCTCAAGCCATCCTTTCACCTCAGTCTCCCAAGTAGCTGGGACAACAGGCATGCACCACCATGCCCAGCTAATTTTTTGTGTTTTTCGTAGAGATGGGGTCTCAACATGTTGCCCAGGCTGGTCTCAAACTCCTGAGCTCAAGTGATCCTCTCACCTCAGCCTCCCAAAGTGCTGGGATTACAGGCATGAACCACCCCATCCAGCTGGACTTTCTGACCTGCACTGAGGTGGCTCCCACAGAGACCTCAAGCCCAGCCCCCAGGCCTTGCCCCAAGATCCAAGGAAGGACCAGGCCTGGCAGGCCCAGCAGGGTGATCTACTTCCAAGGGCTTGGATCTAAGTCGAAGCTTCAAGGTGGGGTCTGAGTGGACTTCAAAGGTGGGAATGCTGGGAACAGTGGCACGTGCCTGTAAGCACAGCTACTCAGGAGGCTGAGGTGGGAGAACGGCTAGAGCCCAGGAGTGTAGGACTGTAGTATGCCACGATCACAGCTGCAAATAGCCAGTGCACTCCAGCCTGGGCAACACAGCAAGACCCCATCTCTGAAAAAGACAGGAGAGTGAGGAGAACACAATGTGGCCAAGTGAATCCAAGGTCTGCTCAAAGATCAGAGAGGTTCAGTGCTCGCCTTTGTCTCCACTCAGTGCCCCTGGACAATTTGCTTCCCTTCTCGACGCCTCAGTTTCCTCTCAAGTGAGAATAGTCCCCCTTCCCTGGGAGGCAAGGAGACTTGATGAGGTAATGAGGAAGACTTGGGCAGAGAGGGGCCAGCTGGAGGTAGCAGGGAGTAGCACCCAGGAGCCCACAGACTGGGTTTCCATCTGCATACTTGCCACACACTGTATGACCCCTTGGCATGAGCCCCGTTTGCCTCATCTGCAAAATGGGGTGGTAACATGACCCATTGTGTACGGTTGACATGTGACATGTGTGTTAACTCATTAGATTAGGGAGCTGTTGTCTGAAGTGCCCAGGGCAGGGTCTGGCCCGTAGTAGGAGCTCCACGTCAGTCAGCTGCTTCTTCCTGTTGAGTGAGCTTAACGAGAGCTCGTTGACTGAGCTGTGTGCCAGTGCTCCATGTAGTCCCTGTAGTAGTACCCTCAGGTCAGTGCTGTGGGGACCTCGCATCCTCTAGGTGGGGCCCTGAGGCTTAGAGAGAAGCTGAGCTCACACGGCCATGGCGGGTAGAGTGGGCGTCTGAGTCTGACTCCAGCATTTACCTCTCTGCCACCCAGCTACACGCCTCACCCTGAGTACTCAGTAAATGGCCAGAGAATTGACGGGGAGGAAACTGCTGGGGACGGGTGCCAGGCAGGGCTTTAACGTTTCCTTCACGCCAGTTGCCCAGCCTGCCCACCTGACCTTCCCTCTTTTGCAGAGCGTCCAGCAGAATGGCTCCATCTACATCCACGTTTACTTCACCAAGAGTGGCTTCCACCCAGACCCCCGGCAGAAGGCACTGTACCGCCGCCTTGCCACGGTCCACATGTCCCGGAGTAAGTCACTCCCCTGCAGCCAGGACCCACTGTCTGGGGGCCAGCATCCTGGGAGCCCCCAGGCTGATGTGGCGGACAATGAATCCCAGGTCCAGGAGGGCAGGCAAGAAGCCTGTGCTCAAAGAGGGTGGGATTGGCAGGGCAGGCTCAAGCCCCACCCAGCCTTAATGAGCCCTATAGACACTAAGGAGGGAGACCCAGGGAGGAAGGGCTCAAGGACCAGAGGGGAATTGGCCAGAAAAAGCAGGTGGAGACAGGGACTCTTGGAGAGGAGGAGACATCCTTCACCAAGGGGTAAGGGCCATGGTTGACTTGCGCACAGTAGGGGCCTGATAGAAGTAGACACTCAAAAATATTTTGTGGGCTGGGTGCAGTGGTTCACGCCTGTAATCCTAGCACTTTGGGAGATGAGGTGGGCAGGATTGCTTGAGCCCAGGAGTTTGAGACCAGCCTGGGAAACACGGCGAAACCCTGTCTCTACCAAAAGATACAAAAATTAGCTGGGCGTGTGCCTGTAGTCCCAGCTGCTCAGGAGGCTGAGGTGGGAGGATTGCTTGAGCCCAGGAGGTGGAGGCTGGATCACACCACTGCACTCCAGTCTAGGTAACAGACTGAGAACCTCTCAAAAAGATAGATAGAGGCCGGGCACAGTGGCTCACTCCTGTAATCCCAGCACTTTGGGAGGCTGAGGCAGGCGGATCACCTGAGGTCAGGGATTCGAGACCAGCCTGACCAACATGGAGGAACCCGGTCTCTACTAAAAATACAAAATTAGCCAGGCGTGGTGGTGCATGCCTGTAATCCCAGCTACTCGGGAAACGGGCAGGAGAATCGCTTGAACCCGGGAGGTAGAGGTTGTGGTGAGCTGTGATTGCGCTATTGCATTCCAGCCTGGGCAACAAGAGCGAAACTCGGTCTCATAAACAAAAAGAGAGCTGGGCGCAGTGGCTCACGCCTATAATCCCAACACTTTGGGAGGCTGAGGCGGATGGATCACGAAGTCAAGAGATAGAGACCATCCTGGCCAACATGGTGAAACCCTGTCTCTACTAAAAATACAAAAATTAGCTGGGCGTGGTAGCACGTGCCTGTAGTCCCAGCTACTTGGGAGGCTGAGGCAAGAGAATTGCTTGAATCCAGGAGGCAGAGATTGCAGTGAGCTGAGATCGCGCCATTGCACTCCAGCCTGATGACAGAGCAAGACTCCGTCTCAAAAAAAAAAGATAGATAGATAGATAACATTCAAAGAACAGTGTGGGCAACATAGTGAGACTTCGTCGCTACGAAAAATAATAGCCAGGTATGGTGGTGAGCACCTGTGGTTCCAGCTACATGGGAGGCTGAGGGGGAGGATTGATTGAGTGTGGGAGGTCAAGGATGCAATGAGCTGTGATTGCACTATGGCATTCCAGTGTGGGTGACAGAGCAAGTCCACGTCTCTGAAAAAACAGTAGTAATAAAAAATAAGACTACCACTTCTACTCCCATGATAACTCATTAACCCATTAACCCACTAATCCATGAATGGGTTAATCACTTCCTGAGGGGAGGGCCCTCATGACCCAGTCACCTCTTAAAAGCGCCGTCTCTCAGTAGGGGCACACTAGGGGTTAAATTTCAGTGCGAGTGGGGAGTACTAGAGTACTTCAGTAGTCCCAGCTACTGAAGTGGGAGAATTAGCATGACTTTTGACCAGGACAAATATTCAAACCATAGCATTGTCCATCCTCTTGTTTTTGGGAGGTTAATAGTTATTGTCATCTTTCTGCTTGCCTGGCTCTTTTTTTTTTTTTTTTTTTTAAGACAAGATCTCACTCTGTCACCCAGGCTGGAGTGCAGTGCAGTGGACTATCTCAGCTTACTACAATTTCCACCTCCCGAGTTCAAGTGATTCTCCCACCTTAGCCTCCCAAATAGCTGGGACTGCAGGCACACGCCACTACGCCCGGCTAGTTTTTGTATTTTTAGTAGAGACGGGGTCTCACCATGTTGGCCAGGCTGGTCTCAAACTCCTGACATCAAGTGATCCGTCCACCTCGGCCTCCCAAAGTGCTAGGATTACAGGTGTGAGCCACCGCACCCAGCCTTGCCTGGTTCTGCGTGACCTTTTTCCTTGAGTCCTCTGTCTCCTGATGGGCAGCCTTAGAAATCTCTCACTGTACCTGTTTGAGCGGATCTGGAGAATGGCTTCCTCAGCCCCCCATTTTCCTAACTGGAGTTCTGTGTACTCCACCTAGCTTTCATTTTATTGAGGACTATTCCAGACATTCCCTGTGGATTTGGTTAAGATCCATCTGGCTGGTTTTGGGTGGCACAGCAACAGACGGAATTCTATTTGTATGAGTTAGGTCTTATCTACTTCTTTTAGTATAAAAATATCCTAAAGGATGATAATTTTTTTTATCACCTATACTAGATGGAATGAAAAGTTGATGACTCTATGTAGGTCCCCAGAGATGACTTGGAAAGGTCTTCTGGAGTTAGTTGAGCTCCATTCTGAGTGAGTGTGTCTGCAGAATGTGCTGCGTTGGTGTGTCCCACCCGGCTGAGATGTGGTGAGATCTTTGGAGAACCGGGCAGAAGTGGCTTGAGGGGTGTGACCTACAGGGTTGGTCTCACAGATGTTTCCCTGCAGAGAGGGATACATCAGGGGTCTGGGTTAAAATGCCCCATGCTTCAGAGGTCGCTCTGAAGGTGACCCAGGTGGCTGACTCTTCACCATATTCTACCCCCATTTGATGATCACCTAATCATTCTGTTAACCTAAATCGATACCAGTGTTTTCTGTGGTTTTGTCTTTAGTGAATGTGTAATCTATGTCACTGTGTGGTAAGGTTTATTCACAGTCAGTCTGGTCTATAAAATAGAATCTGCAGACAGTGACCCTGAAAAGCATACTAGGATCGTGCAGGCCTCCCTCCCCAGAAGGACTTGGAGTGAGCCACCCACCAACTCTAGGGTGAAGGAGAGTGTGAGTTCAGAAAAGCCCCCTTTGGGCTGGCTGTGGTGACTCACACCTGGAAACCCAGCACTTTGGGAGGCCAAGGCGGGCAGGTCTCTTAAGGTCAGGAGTTCAAGAACAGCCTGACCAACATGGTGAAACCCTGTCTCTACTAAAAATACAAAACTTAGTTGGGCATGGTAGCACATGCCTGTAATCCCAGCTACTCGGGAGGCTGAGGTGGGAGAATTGCTTGGACCCTGGAGGCAGAGATTGCAGTGAGCCCAGATCGCGCCACTGCACTCCAGACTGGGTGACAGAACAAGACTCCATCTCAAAAAAAAAAAAAGGCCGGGCGCGGTGGCTCAAGCCTGTAATCCCAGCACTTTGGGAGGCCGAGACAGGTGGATCACGAGGTCAGGAGATCGAGACCATCCTGGTCTACACGGTGAAACCCCGTCTCTACTAAAAAATACAAAAAACTAGCCGGGCGAGATGGCGGGCGCCTGTAGTCCCAGCTACTCGGGAGGCTGAGGCAGGAGAATGGCGTAAACCCGGGAGGCAGAGCTTGCAGTGAGCTGAGATCGCGCCACTGCACTCCAGCCTGGGCGACAGAGCTAGACTCCGTCTCAAAAAAAAAAAGAAAAGAAAAGCCCCTTTTCTTCCCAAAAGGCCAGTAATCAGTATTCTAGAGCAGCTCCATCCCATGGAGATAGGATGTGAGCCAGAGAAGGCATTAAAATATTTCCAGTAGAAAAAGACTAAAGAGTAAAAAGGTAAAGACAGGCCAGGCACGGTGGCTCATGCCTGCAATCCCAGCACTTTGGGAGGCCAAAGTGAGAGGATCACTTGAGCCCAGGGGTTCAAGGCCAGCCCTGGCAACATAGGGAGACCTCATCTCTACAAAAAGAAATTTTATTTTTTATTTTTTAATTTTATTTATTTTATTATTTATTTTTATTTTTTTGGAGATGGAGTCTCGCTCTATTGCCCAGGCTGGAATGCAGTGGCGCGATCTTGGCTCATTGCAACCACTGCCTCCTGGGTTCACCCCATTCTCCTGCCTCAGCCTCCTGAGTAGCTGGGACT
>NC_045454.1:12980620-13001510 GCF_002776525.5 Piliocolobus tephrosceles | reverse complement strand
TGGAGTGCAGTGGCCGCATCTCAGCTCACTGCAAGCTCCACCTCCCAGGTTTACGCCATTCTCCTGCCTCAGCCTCCCGAGTAGCTGGGACTACAGGCGCCCGCCACCTTGCCCGGCTAGGTTTTTGTATTTTTTAGCAGAGACGGGGTTTCACTGTGTTAGCCAGGATGGTCTCGATCTCCTGACCTCGTGATCCGCCCGTCTCGGCCTCCCAAAGTGCTGGGATTACAGGCTTGAGCCACCGTGCCTGGCCAAAAATTTTTTAAAATTAGCCAGATGTGGTGGTGTGCACCTGTAGTGTCCTCCAACTCAGGAGGCTTAGGTAGGAGGATCATTTGAGCCCAGGAGGTCAAGGCTGCAGGGAGCTGTGATCAGGCCACTGCACTTCAGCCTGAACAACAAAGCGAGACCCTGTCTCAAAAAGAAATATAAATAAAATAATAAAAAGGTAAGGCCAGGGCCGTGTTGGCTCACACCTGTAATCCCAGCACTTTGGGAGGCCAAGGCTAGAGGATCGCTTGAGCCTAGGAGTTCGAGACCAGCCTGGGCAACATGGCAAGATCCCCATAATAAAAATATAAAAATTAGCCAGGCATGGTGGGGGATGCCTGTAATCCCAGCTACTTGGGAGCCTGAGGTGGGAGGATCACCCGAGCCCAGGAGGTTGAGGCTGCAGTGATCACACCCCTACACTCTAGCCCGGGTAACAAAGGGAGACCCTGTCTCACAAATAAAAAGGTAAAGAAAAACCACGAGATTAATAATAGTTTAATTGAGCTCAGCGTATTCTCATTTCAACATATAAGCAGTATAAAAAGTGAGATATTTTACATTTTTTCCCCCTTGCGCCAGTTTTCAGAATCTAGTGTATGTGGCTGGGCATGGTGGCTCACGTCTGTAGTCCCAACACTTTAGGAGGTTGAGGCAGGTGGATCACTTGAGGCCAGGAGTTTGAGACCAGCCTGGCCAACATAGTGAAACCCCAGATATACTAAAAATACAAAAATTAGGCGGGCATGGTGGCTAACACTTGTAGTTCCATCTATTTGGGAGGCTGAGGCAGGAGAATCACTTGAACCCAGAAGGCAGAGGTGGCAGTGAGCTGAAATCATGCCACTGCACTCCAGTCTGGGTGACAGAGCAAGACTATGTCTTTTAAAAAAAAAAAAAAGGGGGGTCTAGTGTGTGTTTTATATCACAGCACTTCTTGGTTTGGACCAGCCATATTTGCAGTGCCCAGTAGCTGCATGTGGCCAGCAACCCCCATACTGGATGATGCAGCTCTGGAAGATTTCCGTCCAAGAAAGGGGGGCTTTTTCCTCCCCACGGGAGCCAGGTCCCTCTGGTCTGGGTGCCTCCAAGCTGCAGAATGTGTTCTCTGCCTGAGCGAAAGCCTCTCTCCCCTGTGCCTCCCCCTCCACCAGCCAGCACTGCCCTCTAGGGCCCTCCCTTTCCTGGACCGTCTCGTCAGGTGTGGACAGGATTGGGGCATGTCCCCCTGGAATTTTCTCTAAGTCAGCCCTTGAATGTTGGCTTCTCCCCCTGGACACAGGAGGAAGATCCCCAATGATTTAATAATCATAGAAATGATGAGGATTGGCCAGGGTGGTGGTTCAAGCCTGTAGTCCCAGCAATTTGGGTGGCTGAGGCAGGTGGATCACTTGAGGTTAGAATTTGAGACCAGCCTGGCCAACATGGTGAAACCCCGTCTCTAATAAAAATACAAAAATTGCTGGTCGTGGTAGTGGATGCCTGTAATCCCAGCTACTTGGGAGGCTGAGGCAGGAGAATTGCTTGAACCCGGGAGGTGGAGGTTACAGTGAACTGAAATCACGCCACTGCTCTCCAGCCTGGGCAACAGAGTGAGACTCCATCTCAAAAAAAAAAAAGGATGACATTTGTGCTAATAAGCAGCAGGCCCTGGGCCAAGAAGAAGCGAGGCTTTTCTTCCTTCATTAGGGAAGTGACGTCACTCACCAGTGTCCCTTAGATTGTAGGATTCAGAGGCAAGATTGCCTCCAAGCCCCCGCTCTTGGCCAGGTCTCTTTCCCCTTTCCCTGTTTTTCCCTGGCCCCAGGGGTCAGGATGGAGAGTTGAGGGAGGGCAGACTGAATTTTCCTTCCCAGCATAAGGAAGAGCTGAAAAGTTCCCAGGCGCGGTGGCTCACGCCTGTCATCCCAGCACTTTGGGAGACTGAGGTGGGCAGATCACGAGGCCAGGAGATTGAGACCAGCCTGGGCAACATGGTGACACCCTGTCTCTACTAAAAATACAAAATTAGCCGGGCATGGTGGCACACGCCTATAGTCCCAGCTACCCAGGAGGCTGAGGTGGGAGAATAGCTGGAACCTGGGAGTCAGAGGTTGCAGTGAGCCAAGATCACATCACTGCACTACAGCTTGGATGACAGCAAGACTCTGTCTCAAAAAAAAAGAAAAAGAAAAAGAAATGCGTAGCTTCTTTTTGGGCCGGGCGCAGTGACTCACACCTGTAATCCCAGCACTTTGGGAGGCCGAGGTGGGCGGATCATGAGGTCAGGAGATTGAGCCCATCCTGGCTAACACAGTGAAACCCCGTCTCTACTAAAAATACAAAAAATTAGCAGAGTATGGTGGTGGGCACCTGTAGTCCCAGCTTCTTGGGAGGCTGAGGCAGGAGAATCGCTTGAACCTGGAGGCGGAGATTGCAGTGAGCCAGGATTGTGCCACTGTACTCCAGCCTGGGAGACAGAGCGAGACTGTCTTCAGAAAAAAACAGAAACATCCCCAGGCTAGGGCAGAGGTTGGGGGATGCAGCGTGGGCACGTACAAGCCCCTTCCTCCCCTGCAGCATTTGGGACAACGTGGCAGGGAGCCTGTGGCCAACCTGGCCTCTGCGAGAGGAAGTGAGGCCAACTCCTGGCTGGGGATTCACAGCCCCGAAGTGTTTCTCATCTTGGTTTCTCGTGTTGGTGGCTTCAGACCTTCTCTGGAACTATCTGCCACCTCTTTATAGTCATGTATTCAACTGGTCATCGCTGAGCCTGTGCAGGCGCTCCATGTGTGTTCAAACAGGCCCTGCCCCTACCCGCATTTCTGCACGGGGTTTGCACGCTAGTTGCAGGGATAGACAGCAGGCAGGTAAACCACCGGTGAAGTTTTGGATAGTGGTGAGATGTTGTGAAGGAAACAAGCTGGCAGGAGAATGACTGCGTAGCCTCATTCAGTGGAGTGGCCAGGAAGCCCTGTGGAAGAAGGATATTCTGCCAGGCATTTGAACGCCACGGAGGAGCCAGGCCATGAAGACTGTGTCAGGGCATGCGTTCCTGGGACACAGGGCAGCACACCCGGAGGCCCCGGGTTGGCATATTTGAGAAGTGGAAGGTGTTGAGTGTTGAGAGGTCACCGGGGCTATGGTGAGTGTCTGGGGTTCCAAAGCTGCATGATGCCATGATTAGTCACTTGATTTTATTTATTTATTTGTTTTTTTCTTTTTTCTTTTTTTTTTTTTGAGACGGAGTTTCGCTGTTATTGCTCAGGCTAAAGTGCAACAGTGCGATCTCAGCTTACTGTAACCTCCACCTCCCTTGTTCAAGCGATTCTCCTGCCTCAGCCTCCCGAGTAGCTGGGATTACAGGCACCTGCCACCACATCTGGCTGATTTTTGTATTTTTATAGAGACGGGGTTTCACCATGTTGGCCAGGCTGGTTGCAAACTCCTGACCTCAGGTGATCCGCCTTCCCCGGCCTCCCAAAGTGCCAGGATTACAGTGCCCTGATAAGCTGGGGTTTCTGCCTGGGGCATTTGATGATGGAGGCATCCCCATGATCATGAGGAACTGGGATTGGTTGAGATTTGGGGAGGCAGTTCTGGCGTTCCAGGTCATGTTGATCTCAGCAGGTGAGTGCAAGGTGGACGCCAGGAGACCGTGAGCCGTTGCTGGTGGGCAGGGGTCTGGGCTCTGCAGGCTGCAGGTCCCGGCAGGTCTCACGTCCCCTCCTTTCCCCACCTCCCAACCACAGTGATCAACAAATACAAGCGCAGGCGATTTCAGAAAACCAAGAACCTGCTGACAGGAGAGACAGAAGCGGACCCAGAAATGATCAAGGTAAACGGGCAGGGTTGTCAGGGCCTATAGGGACCAAGCCAGGCCATTCACAGCTCATACCAGACCACTGGGCCTGTCATCTGTCACCACCACTGAGCCACCATGCCGGCTCGGTCACGCCCCCTCCCCTCCCTGAGCACTGGGCTCCTCCTCTGGGAAATGGGGTCAGGAGGCAGCTGCCTCTCAGGGAGTAGGGGGGATCCCAGGCAGGGTTACCCGGGCCTCTCGCCAGCCTGGGAGGGGGCTGCATCACAGTCCCATTCTCACATGAGGACACTTGTTGAATCTTACAGCCAGGAAGTGGCAGGCCAGGGACTCTCACCCACACAGTCAGGCCCCAGAGCCCAAGCTCAGCCCGGCATCAAGCAGGCACACGAGAATATGACTTTAGTAGGAACTGCAGGATTAATAGTTGCTGTCACTCCTGGTGGGCTGGGGAACCAGGCAGTTAATCTGTGGTTAACCTGCAGTGGACACTAAGAGACTTCCTCTCTCTGCGGGTGGTCCTGTGTGGGAGGGGTGGTCCCTGCTCATGGAGGTGAGGCCACTGTGTAAGAGTGTGTGGAGCCTGCTGTCATGAGGCTGGGCTTCGCAGCCTGGCCTAGGATGCCAGCCCTGCCCCTACCTCTGCAGGCCTTGGTTTTCTGCATGTGGGGTGGAAGGATCCTGTCGGTGGCCGGAAGGGTCCTGGGTAGCGTAATCTCTAAGCCAGGGAGGAGAGCCCTCTGCCAGCACTTGATGTGGTGGCTGATACTCTGCTGCCAAGGTTGTCAGGGGAGGTGGCTCATGCCTGTAATCCCAGCGCTTTGGGAGGCTGAAGCAGAAGGATCACTTGAGCCCGGGAGTTCAAGATCAGCCCAGGCAGCATAGTGAGACCCCATCTCTCCCAAAAAAGAGAGAGAGAAAAAAGAAAGAAAAAAGAAGCTGTCCGTGGTGGCTCACGCCTCTAATCCCAGCACTTTGGGAGGCTGAGATGGGAGGATCGTGCTTGAGCCCAGGAATTCAAGACCAGCTTGGGCAGCATGGCAAGACCCCATCTCAAAAACTAAAAAGCAAAGAGTAAGATTTCATGGGAACCCTTGGGAGGAAGTGTGCAGAGACTGATGGTCCCTGGGCACCTCCACCTGCCTCTGAGGCCTTTCCCCACATGTTGCTTCAGAGGGCTGAGGACTATGGGCCCGTGGAGGTGATCTCCCATTGGCACCCCAACATCACCATCAACATCGTGGACGACCACACACCGTGGGTGAAGGGCAGTGTGCCCCCTCCCCTGGATCAATGTAAGCTCCCCAGCCCTGCCAGCTGCTTGCAGAGGCCTCTGGGAGGGTGCTTGGGGCCCATCTCCTTGTCTTCTCCTGGCCCCATCCACCTGAGACAGCTTTCTAGGGCTCCACCCTCCGAAGCTCCCCACCCTGTCCTATCCCCTTCCCATGTCCTCTCCCTCTCCCACACCCCCACCCCTGGGGTCACCAGGATTGACTCCCATATGCCAGCATCGGTCCACAGTCAAGTCCCATCGAGCCCACAAACTGTTTTCAAAAAATGTCTATCACTTGCCAACTTTTGATATTGAGGCAGTATCACTTAAAAGCCATATTTTCTGGCTTTTATAAAACTGGGTTACATGGTCACCCATGGGGCTGGAGCCGAGCCACAGCTGCCCCCTTCAGCGGGGACCTGCCTGCTCTTTGCATCTGGTTCCCTCTGCTGAGGTCAAGGGGCCCTTTAGCTCCTCATGGTGTGGCCTAGAAATGTCCCCTGTCCTCCAGTCTCTGTAGAGGGGCCCTGTTGGGTCCCTGCAGACATCTGAGGCCTGTGGGTACCCTGGCCTCCTCCCTGGGCCAAACGGTGTCCCCTGCCCCATGTGCTGCAGATGTGAAGTTTGACGCCGTGAGCGGTGACTACTACCCCATTATCTACTTCAATGACTACTGGAACCTGCAGAAGGACTACTACCCCATCAACGAGAGCCTGGCCAGCCTGCCGCTCCGTGTCTCCTTCTGCCCGCTCTCGCTTTGGCGCTGGCAGCTCTATGCCGCCCAGAGCACCAAGTCGCCCTGGAACTTCCTGGGCGATGAGTTGTATGAGCAGTCAGATGAGGAGCAGGACTCGGTGAAGGTGAGTGCGGCCGGGACGGGCGGGACTTCCCAGTGCCTTCCTGGGCGCAGGAGGCCAAGAGGAAGTGCGCCAGGCCTGGGCTGTGGGACCTCCCGCCTGGTGCTCCTCTGCCCACAGTTTCACAACCTCCCAGGTCCCTTCTCCGCAGTGAAAGGAAGTGGGCACCCAGCCCTCCAGGCCTAGATGACTGGGGGTCCTCTCCCCAGGCTGCTCTGTTGGCTTGGCCAGGCCCTTTTGGTCCAGACCTGCCCCTTAATCCTTCTGTCCCAGACCTTGTCTCCCTGGCCCTGGGCTCCGACTCCGTGTCTCTACCATCTCACTGGGTCCTGAAATGTCAGCCCGTTTCTGTGGCGTGAGGCTCGGCTTTGCCTCCTGGGTTGTTGTCACTGTTGGGTCTCTGCTCTTGGCTCCCAGTGTCCCTTCACACACTCCCCACAGCACTCCCTCGGCCTCTGCCTCTTCCCCTAGTGTCTTCCCCTAGACAGACTCCCCTAGTCTGTCATTTCTATCTCCGTGAGTCACCCTCCTCTCTGTCCTCATCTGCCCATCTCTGACCCAGTCTCCTCCCGGCTGGCCCACCCTCACCCTGCCTCTACAGGCGGCCCCAGGGACAGGTCTTAGGGGACAAAAGCTAGTGAAGTTGCTCTTGGGCGGGGGCGGGCTGTGCTCACAAGTGTCCCCTGCAGGTGGCCCTGCTGGAGACCAACCCCTACCTGCTGGCGCTCACCATCATCGTGTCTATCGTCCACAGTGTCTTCGAGTTCCTGGCCTTCAAGAATGGTAGGAACGGGACCCCAGGGCTAATGAGAGGCTGTGCAGGGCTGGGGACAGGGCCTGCCCCCTTCATCCTCCCCTCCCTCCCCACATATCCTCCCCCTGCCTGGGGTCTCTCAGCCCCACTCTTCAGAGGCCTAGTGAGCTGGGGAGGGGCAGTGGCCCCAAAACTCCCAACCCAGAAATTCCCACCCACCGGGTGTGGAGCTAAGGGAGGGGCTGGCCCGCTGCTGGGGCAGAGGCCAGGCCAGTACTGCCAGGAAGCAGGGCTGGGGAACTCCAGAGCCAAGAGCAGGGAAGCCCCGGAGCTGCTCCCGCCACCCTGCCCAGCAGGCTGCCTGCTGCGGGAGGCCGCTTAGGACTGAGGGGATGGGGCCTGCCCCATTGGGAAGGAGGAGCACTGTCCCCCGAAGGTCCCTAGGTTCTAAGGCTGACCATGCTGATGGCCAGCGTTTGAGGAGAAGCAGCCACATGCCAGGCACTGTCCTGGGTACCCTCCCCAGGTAACTCCTTGAGCCGTACGGGAACCAGAGGCTCAGGGATGTCACTTGCCCAGTCACACAGTTCCTAAGGGGTAGATAGTTCCAGCCCCAACTCTCATCTTGTAGGCCCTGCAGGCCACTTCTTCCTTGCCCAGAGTACCCCAGTCTGAAGGACGCAGCCTGCTGCCCTATAGCTGCCGGAGGCGGCAGGAGGAATGACTAGTAGTATTCCTGGTATTAAGACGCTATTGCCCAGCCTGGTGGTGACTCTCACCTGTAATCCCAGCACTTTGGGAGGCCAAGGTGGGAGGATCTCCTGAGCCCAGGAGTTTGAGACCAGCCTGGGCAACAAAGCGAGATTCATTTCTACACAATTTTTTTTTTTTTTTTTTGAGGTGGAGTCTTGCTCTGCCGCCCAGGCTGGAGTGCGGTGGACGATCTCGGCTCACTGCCAGCTCCACCTCCTGGGTTCACGCCATTCTCCTGCCTCAGCCTCCCGAGTAGCTGGGACTACAGGCGCCCGCCACCACGCCCAGCTAATTTTTTGTGTTTTTAGTAGACAAGGTTTCACCGTGTTAGCCAAGATGGTCTCGATTTCCTGACCTCGTGATCCGCCAGCCTCGGCCTCCCAAAGTGCTGGGATTAAAGGCGTGAGCCACCGTGCCCGGCCTTTGCACAAAGTTTTTTTAGAATTAGCCGGGCATGGCAGTACATGCCTGTGGTCTCAGCTACTCAGGAGGCTTGGGCCCGAAAGGTTAAGGCTGCCATGAGCCATGATCACACCACTGAACTGCAGCCTAGGCAACAGAGTGAGACCCTGTTCCAAAGAAAGGGACGCTCTTGCCATTATTGAGAGCTACCATCTGGAAGAATGCAGTGTCATAAGGGCACAGGAGCTGGTGCCGACCCCAGCCGGCTATCTGCCAGCTGTCGCTGGGAGACAGGACCCTTTTGCCCGGGAGCTGGCTTGGCTAGGGTCCAGTGAGAAACGAGGCACAAGAAGGCTGTTCCTTCACCCAGTGTCATGCAGCAGAGGGCACGGGCCTCACTTGACACCAGTGCTGTGTGGCCTCCCTGGTCTAAGGAGGGGCTTGGGCCCACCCGGGCCCACCCGCCCCCCCGCCAGAACCTTGTCTCCAGACCCATTCTTCTCAGTTGGGACGAGGGTCAGTCTGATGGGCAGGGGTGGGTGAGGTGAGCCTGTGGAGTATGGCAGAGCTCTGGGATGTGGGGGAGCTCTGAGATGGGGTGGGGTCTAGAGCTCCCACAGCCCTCACTCCCTGAGTGCAGAGCTGGCTCTGACCCTGCATGACTGCACACCTGGCTCCATCACTCTGCTACAGATGTGGTGGCTCAGCCTCCTGTGGCTGCGGTTAGACGCTCAGTCGGGCAGGGTCAGAGAGGGGCGTGCATGGTGAGACCGGGGCTCAGAGTGAGGAGTACACTGACATGGATCCTTGGCAGCATCCAGGTGGAGCACTGGACGGAGCTCCAGACTGGAGCCCAGGGCCCTTGTCTCGTTTCCTGAGCATGTCTGTGAGCCAGTTCCTTCACGGTGTCAGGGCGGGGGCCTGGAGGAGGTGGTCTTGAAGTGCATGCCACAGATCTTCCTTCCTGGAGGGGGTGGGCAGGCACCACGGTGCTGCACAGACCCAGCGTCCCTCCAGATTCTGCCGCGCCAGGCTGTTCGGCCTCAGGGAAGCAGCTTCCTGACCAGCCCTTAGTACCTGGCACATGGTGAGCCCCGTCCATGGCACCAGTCACTGTCACCATCAGTCAAGGGACTGCACCCTGCGGTGCTGGGTGCTGACGTCCTATGGGAGGGCTCCAGGGCTGCTGCCTGTCTGGTGCTCTGGGGGCCACCTGATGAATGAGAGAGCCTTCCTGGGAGAGAGGGATCTCATTTGGCACCCCTCCTGAGGACCCAGCGCCACCCCGGGGTGTGAGGAGGATGTAGGTCAAGGGGGCCTGAGGGAGCTGCAGGAGGGTCTTAGTACCTCGTCAGCCTCCTGGTTCCCCTACCCCCTGCGCACAGATATCCAGTTCTGGAACAGCCGGCAGTCTCTGGAGGGCCTGTCTGTGCGCTCCGTCTTCTTCGGCGTTTTTCAGTCATTCGTGGTCCTTCTCTACATCCTGGACAACGAGACCAACTTCGTGGTCCAGGTCAGCGTCTTCATCGGGGTCCTCATCGACCTCTGGAAGATCACCAAGGTCATGGACGTCCGGGTAAGGCCAGGGCGCCATGCTGTCTCGGGAGCTGCAGGGGCTGTGAGGGGTAGTGTGGCCCAGCTGGACCCTGGAGCTGGCCCCCGGGGGATTCCCAGCAAGTGCCTCGTTCCCAGGACCAAGGGGATTTTCTCACCAGGGGATTTTTTGGGTCACACATGGGGCAGGGGAACTGGGAACGGTGGGGAAGGGCAGGGGCTGGTGCTGGCTTGTGGGGCCAGAGCCAGCATGGCAACTGACCATGGCGCCCACCTCATCCACAGCTGGACCGGGAGCACAGGGTGGCAGGAATCTTCCCCCGCCTATCCTTCAAGGACAAGTCCACGTATATCGAGTCCTCGACCAAAGTGTATGACGATGTGAGTGTCCCGCACACTGGGCCCCTGGGGGTGGTCTCCAAGCACCCACCTACCCCTGAGGGACCTGGGGCCGACCATCTGCTTGCTGGACCCACGCTTTATAGCCTGTGTCACACCCTCTGTGTCCCCCACCTGCCATAACTGCTTCCTGGTCGAGTCCAGAGTCCCCAGGGCTACCTGGAAATTCCCCCTGCCCGTCCTGCCAGACCAGGTGTGGTGGCTGAGGGTGGGGAGTAGGGTTGCCAGGCAGGGCTGAGGAGCTGGCTCACAGCCCCACCCTGTTGGCCCCACAGATGGCGTTCCGGTACCTGTCCTGGATCCTCTTCCCACTCCTGGGCTGCTACGCCGTCTACAGTCTTCTATACCTGGAGCACAAGGGCTGGTACTCCTGGGTGCTCAGCATGCTTTACGGCTTCCTGCTGACCTTCGGTGAGCAGCCCAGCTGCCCCAGGAGAGAGCAGGCTCCATGCTAGGCAGGGCTCACAGCCCAGTGTGGGAGACAGACCCATCCCCAGGCAGGGACAACCCAGGGTGGGCAGAGCTGGGATGTAGGGAGGCCCGAGGGCACACATGGCCCCATCTGGGGTCAGAAAGGGCTTTGGGGAGGACATGAACGTACACTTCAGTCCCCATTTTCAGGGGACCTTTATGTCTTGGGAACAAGTAAACAAGTAGGGCCAGGTGCGGTGGCTCACGCCTGTTATCCTAATGTTTTGGGAGGCTGAGGCAGGAGGATCACTTGAGCCCAGGAATTAGTGACCAGTCTGGGCAATGTGGCAAGATCCAATCTCTACAAAAAACACAAAAATTATTGGGGAGTGGTGGTGCGTGCCTGTAGTCCCAGCTACCTGGGAGGCTGAGGTGGGAGGATCCCTTGAGTCCAGGAGGTTGAAGCTGCAGTGAGCCATGATTATGCCATTGCACTCCTGCCTGGGTGACAGAGTGAGACCCTGTCTCAAAAAAGAAAAGACCGGGTGAATCACAGCCAGTAATGAGTACTGTGAAGGGCAGAGTGGTGGGGGGATGCACATTAATAGGGGTCGGGGCCCTTCTGAGGACAGGACATTTAAACCCAGGCCTCAGATATCCAGGGAGGGAGCTGTGTGGATGTGACAGAGGGCCCCACCAGTGCAGAGGCCGCTGGTAGAGTGTGCCCAGGTGTAGGAAGTGGTGAGGGGGCTGGTATGGCCCGTGCAGAGCGTGCAGGGGAGAGGTGGGAGAGGCCGTTCCTCCGCTCATGGGTGCCCTCACTGCAGGCTTCATCACCATGACGCCCCAGCTCTTCATCAACTACAAGCTCAAGTCCGTGGCCCATCTGCCCTGGCGCATGCTCACCTACAAGGCCCTCAACACATTCATCGACGACCTGTTCGCCTTTGTCATCAAGATGCCCGTTATGTACCGGATCGGCTGCCTGCGGGACGGTGAGGCCTGGCGGGCAGGTCAGGGCTCCCACCGGAACAGGGCCCAGGGCCCAGGTCTGAGGGGGTGCCAAGGCCCCAGATGGGGTGTTCAGTCTGAGGGGGCTCGGCCCCACCCTTGCATCACGCGCTCTCCACCCAGGCCCACCTGGCTGTGGACGGGCCAGCCCGACCTCACACTGCCTCCTACCCCTCTCCAGATGTGGTTTTCTTCATCTACCTCTACCAACGGTGGATCTACCGCGTCGACCCCACCCGGGTCAACGAGTTTGGCATGAGTGGAGAAGACCCCACAGCTGCTGCCCCCGTGGCCGAGGTTCCCACAGCAGCAGGGGCCCTCAAGTCCACACCTGCACCCACCACGACCACCGCCACCAGGGAGGAGGCCTCCACGTCCCTGCCCACCAAGCCCACCCAGGGGGCCAGCTCTGCCACCGAGCCCCAGGAAGCCCCTCCAAAGCCAGCAGAGGACAAGAAAAAGGATTAGTTGCGACTGGTCCTCGCCTGCTCCGGCTCCTGGCGACTACTGCCCCTGCGCCCCGGCCCCCTCCCCTCCCTGTCGCCCTTTCCCTGGACAGATCAGGCTGGGGCGGCGGGAGGCCCGCCTCAGGCCAGGGCCCAGCGTGTGACATAGGGGCCAGGGCTTGTGTGTGGAGGCGCCGTCTGTCCCTCTGTCCCTCTGTGTTTCCAGCCATCTCGCCCTACCAGCCCAGCACCACTGGGAATCATGGTGAAGCCGATGCGGCGTTGCCGAGGGGGTGGGTTGGGCGGGGGCGGGGCCGGGCCCCCCTACGGGATGCCCACGGCCATTCATCATCTTGTCCCTCGTCCTCCTACCATACTCCCCCTCCTAGACCGCCACCCTTTAACACAGTCTGGATTTAATAAATTCATATGGGTGTTTAACTTAAACTCAGCACTGCCCTCCTCCTCGTGCCTTCCTTCCTCTGGCGCCTCGGAGAGCAGCTTCAAGCAGGGATGAGGTGGCTCTCCTGGGTCCGGGAGGGTGACCTGCAGGGTACAGGACGTATAAACGTGGGGATTGTGACCTTACGTCAAGAGCCATACCTGGCTGGGCGCGGTGGCTCACGCCTGTAATCTCAACACTTTGGGAGGCCAAGGTGGATGGATCACTTGAGGTCAGGAGTTTGGGACCAGCCTGGCCAACATAGTGAAACCTTGTCTCTACTAAAAATTAATTGAGCATGGTGGTGGGCACCTGTAATCACAGTTACTCGAGAGGCTAAGGCAGGAGAATCATTTGAACTTGGGAGGCAGAGGTTGTGGTAAGCCCAGATCACACACTGCACTCCAGCCTGGGTAACAGAGCAAGATTCCATCTCAAAAGAAAAAAGAAAAAAAAAGCCGTACCTGCCAGGCCAGGCCTCTTCCTCATTTGCTGCCCTCCCACCAGCCCGCTGAGATTTCATTAACTGGCCCCATTTCAGATTCCTGGGGAAGCTGCTCGCAGGGAGCCCGCTGCCCCTGCCAGGCGCAGGCTAGAGCCTCCTGTGTGCCTAACCCGACACCACCAGGCACGGCCAAGTACAGCTTTCAGCTGGGTCGCCATGAGCAAAGGCACCTGCCACCCTGAGACCTCAACACAGCAGTTGGGGCACACTAGATGTGTGCCCTTGGCTTTTTGTGCTGACTCCTGTTCACCCCCAATTTTGGGGAGCATGGGTGTGAAAGCTAGCCTGAGTGGCACCTGGCTGTAGCACTGGCGGGAGGGCACGGGGATGAAGGCTCAGCCAACCGGTGTGACACCTGGCTGTAGCACTCCATGAGTGTTGGGGTGTCACCACATCCCCGGGGCTCCCTGTGCCGACGACCAGCCAAGCCCTCCAGAGGTGGCACGAGTTGGACTTCCCAGCCCAGCCCCTGGTGCTGGGACCCTTTGCCCACTGGATAGGTGAGCTGAGTGAGGCCTCTGTGTTCTGAGGGGTGGGGACCCTGCATTCCCAGGTTGACTGTTTTGTGGGGTGGTCTCAGCAACACTTCGGTATAGGGGGCCCAGCGCTGAGGACCATGCCAGGTTCCTTCAGGCTCCAGCTGCCACCCCACGTTGCAGAGCCAGTCAGGGGATCCATGAGATCCCAGGGAGATGGTGGTGCCCTTGGAGCCCCACACCACAGGTCCACAGACAGGCCACGGCAGTCTTGCATCCCTCAGGGCAGCCATGGGTCTCCATTAGCCACCCCCGAACTCTATACCATTCCATGGATCCCCGGTGCCCTTGGAGGAACCCCAGGCTCTGCCCCATGGTAAACCCAGGAAAGCCTGACTGATGGGCTTCTAGGAGCCCTGGAGGTACAGGACTCGGCAGACCCTCGAGAGTGGTGGGCTCTCCAGCCACCTGGACTCCCTGGCCTCATCACCCCTGGCTCTTCCTCCTTCCACAGCTCCACGCCCAAGCCTTTGACAAGGCCCATCAGCTATCCCCGCAACTCCCTGGGAGTCTCACCTCTTCATTTGGGACCACCTGCTCCATGCCCCTCCTTACCCTGTGGTGTTCTTGCTCAGTGTTCTGCCTGGTCCCCTGTCCCAGTCCTGCCCTCACCACTTCCCATTCACACTCTAGCTAGCAGCTAGAGGAAACTTTTTTTTTTTTCTTTGAGACAGCATCTCGCTCTGTTGCCCAGGCTGTAGTGCAGTCATACGATCTCAGCTCACTGCAGCCTCTACCTCCTGGGTTCAAGTGATTCTCCTGTCTCAGCCTCCTGAATAGCTAGGATTACAGGCATGCACCACCACACTTGGCTAATTTTTTGTATTTTTAGTAGAGACGGGGTTTCACCATGTTGGCCAGGCTGGTCTCTACCTCAAGCAATCCGCCCACCTCAGCCTCGCAAAGTGCTGAGATGATAGACATAAGCCACCACGCCCATCCCAGCTAGAGGAAACTTTCTAGTTTCTTCTACTAAAGCACAAACATGATCCTGCCCAGCCCTTGCTCAGAACCTACTGTGGCTGCCCAGTGACCTCAGGAGAAAGCCCAGGCTCCTTACTGGGGAGTGAGACCTTGGTGATGGGGACACTTATTAACCCCTGCATCCAGCCTGATCTTCCCCTTACCTGGATCCTGTCCCCAGGCACACAACCCCTGTCCGCTTTTTTTTTTTTTATCCTTTGAGACAAAGTCGCGTTGTTGTCCAGGCTGGAATGCAGTCGCACGATCACAGCTCTGCAGCCTTGACCTGCTGGCTCAAGCAATCCTCCTGCCTCAGCCTCCCAACTACCTAGGACCACAGGCAAGTGCCAGTACACCTGCGTAATTTTTAATTTATTTATTATTTTTATTTATTTATTTATTTATTTTGAGATGGAGTCTCCCTCCTGTTGCCGAGGCTGGAGTGCAGTGGCACGATCTTGGCTCACTGCAACCTCCACCTCCTGGGTTCAAGCAATTCTCCTGCCTCAGCCTCCTGCGTAGCTGGGATTACAGGGACATACCGCTATGCCCGGCTAATTTTTGTATTTTTAGTAGAGACGGGATTTCACCATCTTGACCAGTCTGGTTTCGAACTCCTGACCCCGTGATCCACCTGCCTTGGCCTCCCAAAGTGCTGGGATTACAAGTGTGAGCCACTGTGCCCGGCCGCCTGCATAATTTTTAAATTTTTTTGTAGAAATGGGGTCTCTCGATGTTGCCGAAGCTGGTTTCAAACTCCTGACCTCAAGCAGTCCTCCCATCTGGGTCTCCCAAAGTGCTGGGATTACAGGCCTGAGCCATCACAGCTGGCTCATCCCTTCTTTACTTTACCCATGTGTCCTCCAAGTTGTGGCTCCAATGCTTCCTCCTCTAGGAAGCTCTCCCTGACTGCCAAGTTCTCTAGGGTCTCTCATGGCAGCCCTGTGCACTGTGAATTATCACTGGGAACAAGTTGGTCTCTTCCACTGGATGGAGCCCTGTGAGGACATAGCCAGACCTGTCTTGATCACTGCTGTGTCCCCAGCATAGGGCCAAACACAGGGAAGTCACTCCAGGAATATTTAATGAGTGCATGTTGAACAACCCCAACAATCATTTTCCCAGACACATGGACACATCCAGAAGTGTGGACCTCAGTGGGGCTCATATTCAGACACTGGAGACTGTGACAAGCAGTCAACAAAAGGAACAGCTGAACCCTGCCCCTGGGTAGTGCCATGTGCTGGGATGTATTGTGTACACAGCCAGGACCAAGACAGACCCAGACCTGCCCTCATGGGGCTCACAGCCCAGCAGAAATCCTGAACGCTGAGGATATCTGACATGTCCTTTTTATTTTTCATTTTTATTTATTTACTTTTTTTTTTTTGAGATGGGAGTCTCACTCTGTTGTCCAGGCTGGAGTGTAGTGGCATGATCTCAGCTCACTGCAACTCTCGCCTCTCGAGTTCAAGCAATTCTCCTGCCTCAGCCTCCCGAGTAGCTGGGACTACAGGCACCCACTACCAAGCCCGGCTAACTTTTGTATTTTTAGTAGAGACAGGGTTTCACGTTTCACCATATTGGTCAGGCTGGTCTCAAACTCCTGACCTCAAGTGATCTGCCTGCCTCGGCCTCCCACAGTGCTGGGATTACAGGTGTGAGCCACGGCACCCAGCTATCCTATTTATTTATTTATCTATTTATTTATTGAGACAAAGTCTTACTCTGTCGCCCAGGCTGGAGTGCAGTGGCGTGATCTCGGCTCACTATAAGCTCTACCTCCCAGGTTCAAGCAGTTCTTCTACCTCAGCCTCCTGAGTAGCTGGGATTACAGGTGTGCACCACCACGTCTGGCTAATTTTTGTATTTTTAGTACAGGTGGTGTTTCACAATGTTGGTCAGGCTGGTCTCAAACTCCTGACCTCGTGATCCACCCGCCTCAGCCTCACAAAGTGCTAGAATTACAGACGTGAGCCACCGCACCTGGTCCCCTTTTTATTTATTTATTTATTTTTGAGATGGAGTCACTGTCACCCAGGCTGGAGTGAGTGCAGTCGCACGATCTCAGTTCACTGCAACCTCTGCCTCCTGGGTTCAAGTGATTCTCCTGCCTCAGCCTCCTGAGTAGCTGGGATTATAGATGCCTACCACCACACCAGCTAATTTTTGCATTTTTAGTAGACATGGAGTTTCATCATGTTGGCCAGGCTGGTCTCGAACTCCTGACCTCAGGTGATCTGCCTGCCTCAGCCTCTCAAAGTGCTGGGATTATAGACGTGAGCCACCGTGCCTGGCCCTGACATGTCCTTTTAGTTAGTCACTCAGCACATTTTTGTTTGTTTTTTTGAGACAGTCTCACTCTGTCACCCAGGCTGGAGTGCAGTGGCGTGATCTCGACTCACTGCAGCCTCTGCTTCCTGGGTTCAAGCGATTGTCCTGCCTCAGCCTCCCTAGTAGCTGGGCCTATAGGCGCATTACACCATTCCTGGCTAGTTTTGTGTTTTTAGTAGAGACGGGATTTTACCACGTTGGCCAGGCTGGTCTTGAACTCTTGACCTCAGGTGATCCGCCTGCCTTGGCCTCCCAAAGTGCTGGGATTACAGGCATGAGCCACTGCACCCAATCTCAACAAACATTTTTGAGGCCTGGCATTGGCAAGGGGCAAAGAGGAATCAGGAGAGCTTCTAGTCGTATAACAATGGGAGCTGCTATTTGTCATCCTTATCGTAAGCCAAGCGCTAGTGTAAGTGCTGCCTGTGGTCGGCTTCATCCATTACATTTAATATCATTCAATGTCCTCATCACCTTACTGGTCCATCACTCTGCCCTCATCTCCACCCCTTTCCTGTCACTCATGCTGCACCAGCCTTCTTGCTATTCCTTAAGCATGTCATGCATGTTCCTACCACAGGGCCTTTGCACATTCTAGCCCCTGTGCTTTGAACACTCTCCCCTAGCTATCCACATGAATCCCTCATGTCCTTTGACTTCCTGTTCAAATGGCACCTCTCAGACCCTGATCTTCCTAACTCAAACTATCCTCCAAATTCATTCTGTTTATCCTGCTCTATCCTGTAATACTGCCATCACCATCAGACATATATTTGCTTATCTGTTTTCCATCTGTCTCCTCACTTGGATTTCCTTGATGGCAAGGGCTTTTTGTCTGCTGTGTGCCTTGCTATGTCCCTAGCTTTCAGAGCAGTGCCTGACACTGTTACGCTGTGTGTAATAACTCTGTAAATTGAAGAGCTGGGCACAGTGGCTCATGCCTGTAATCCCAGTGCTTTGGGAGGTTCAGGCAGAAGGATCACTTGAGGCTAGGAAGTCAAGATCAGCCTGGGCAACAGCAAAATCCCATATCTTAAAGAAAAAAGGCTGGGCACGGTGCCTCACGCCTGTAATCCCAGCACTTTGGGAGGCCGAGGTGGGCAGATCGCCTGAGGTCGGGAGTTTGAGACTAGCCTGGCCAGCATGGTGAAACCCCGTCTCTACTAAAAATACAAAAATTATCCGGGTGTGGTGGTGCGCACCTGTAATCCCAGCTACTTGGGAAGCTGAGGCAGGAGAATCGCTTGAACCTGGGAGGTAGGTGAACCAAGATGGCACCACTGCACTCCAGCCTGGGCAACACAGCGAGACTCCGTCTCAAAAAAAACAAAAAACAAAAAACAAAAGAGATAGGGCTGGGCACAGTGGCTCACACCTGTAATCCCAGCACTTTGGGAGGCAGAGGCAGGCGGATCATGAGGTCAGGAGATCGAAACCATCCTGGCTAACACAGTGAAACCCCTTCTGTACTAAAAATACAAAAAATTAGTCAGGCGTGGTGGCAGGCGTCTGTAGTCCCAGCTACTCAGGAGGCTGAGGCAGCAGAATGGCGTGAACCTGGGAGTAGGAGCTTGCAGTGAGCCGAGATCGTGTCACTGGACTCCAGCCTGGGCAACAGAGCAAGATTCCATCTCAAGAAAAAAGAAAGAAAGAAATAGGGCTGGGCACAGTGGCTCATGACTGTAATCCCAGCACTTTGGGAGGCCGAGACAGGCGGATCACCTGAGGTCAGGAGTTCAAGACCAGCCTGGCCAACATGGTGAAACCCCATCTCTTCTGAAAAAAGAAAGAAAGAAAGAAATGTAGTCCCAGCACTTTGGGAGGCTGAGGTGGGCAGATCGCTTGAGCCCAGGAGTTTGAGACCAGCTTCAGCAACATGGTGAAACCTCATCTCTGCTAAAAACACAAAAATTAGGCTAGGCATGGTGGCACACACCTGTGGTCCCAGCTCACCAGCTGTGTGATCTCTGGCAACTGACTTCATCTCTCTGAGCTTCAGTTTCCCATCTGTAAAGTGGGTCTAATAACAGGATGATCATGAGGATTAAATAAGATGATGTTAATAGTTAGTTGCCCTTTGGCCAGGTGCACTGGCTCAGCCTGAGCAACAGATCCTGTCTCTACAAAAATAGAAAACAGACTGGGCACAGTGGCTCATGCCTGTAGTCCCAGCTACTTGGGAAGCTGAGGCAGGAGAATCACTTGAACCTGGGAGGCAGAGACTGCAGTGAGCTGAGATCACGCCACTGCACTGCAGCCTGGGTGACACAGCGAGACTCCATCTCTCGAAAAAGAGGGGAGAGGGAGAGGAAGAAGGAGAGGAAGAGGGAGAGGGAGAGGACATTAGCTAGACGTGTTGGTGTGTGCCTGTAGTCCCAGCTACTCTGGAGACTGAGGTAAGAGGATCCCCTTAGTCCAGGAGGTTGAGGCTGTGGTGAGCCATGTTCCTGCCACTGCACTCCAGCCTGGGTGACAGAGTGACACCCTGCCTCAAAAAAAAAAAAAAAAAAAAAAAGTTCACATTTGTATATAGCACTCACATGTGCCAGACCCTGTCCCAAGAATTTTATGTTTTAAATATTTGTGTCATATTAATTTGTGTGGCCTTCAAGAAATTAATTTCACTGGGTCTCAGTTTTCTCATCTGCTATGTGGGGATAAACAACAACATATACTTCACATAACTGTTGTGAACATTCAACTTACAGAGTTCTTTCTTTTTCTTTTTGAGACAAGGTCTCACTCTGTCAGCCAGGCTGGAGTACAATAGCATGATCACAGTTCGCTGCAACCTCAACCTCCTAGGCTCAAGCAATCCTCCTACCTCAGCCTCCCAAAGTATTGGGGTTACAGGTGTGAGCCACTATGCCCAGCCAGAACACCCAAACTTTATACAAGCAAAGCAAAGACAACAAACCCTGCATCTGTAGTCTGAGAGTGCCTGGTATCCAAGCTAGAAACTAATAGATCACCTGGTCGTTCTCAGGTATGTGGGAGTCTTAGGAATGTGGGAGTCTAGCCAAATGGCTGCCCCTCTTCCAGCCTGAGTCTCTTCTGCAATAATCCTATCATATGCTTCTGGTGCTGGTGCGAGGGATGAGCTCAGGGTTTGGGCACACAGCTCAGGATGTATACGGAGGCTACACTGCTGCCATTCGCAGACTACATTACTGAGCTTTTGAGCTCAAAGTGGTCTGGGCTATTTATGGGTAACTTTCAGGGGTTGGGGGGAGGAACAAACCAATAAATAAAACATCCTTGCATTCATCCAATAAACTTTTTTTTTTTTTTTTTTTTTTTGAGATGGGAGTCTCACTCTGTTGCCCAGGCTGGAGTGCAATGGCATGATCTCGGCTCACTGCAACCTCTGCCTCCCAGGTTCAAGCGATTCTCCTGCCTCAGCCTCCAGAGTAGCTGGCATTACAGGTGCACACCAACACGCCCAGCTAATTTTTGTATTTTTAGTAGAGACGGTATTTCACCATGTTGGTCAGGCTGGTCTCAAACTCCCGACCTTGTGATATGCCCACCTCGGTCTCCCAAAGTGCTGAGATTTTAGGCATGAACCACCGCGCCTGGCCTCCAATAAACATTTATTGGGCACCTACGGTGTTCTGGGCGCTGGTCTAGGCATTGGGGTTACAACAATGCACAAAACAGAACCTCTGAAGCTGACACGCTAGCTTCAAACGTTCCTTAAATATCTTTATCCCCAATTTACGGTTGAGGAAACAGAGGTGTAGAGAGACCTTGGAGGTTTCCGAAATATTATTATGATGGCAGGTGCAGAGCCCTGGCAATCTCTCCATCCTGAAGCTCCCCTTCCAGCCTTAGAAACGGCAGGTTCAAGTCCCACTGGGAGACCAAAGCGGGGAGCGGCTCAGTTTCCCGGCTTGCTCAATGGGTAAGGCGTGATGGCCCTAAGCAGGCCTCAGTCGTTTCGTCCAGAGCAATGGGCAGCGACTCCTGCCCAACCCCTCCTGAGCGCCCAGCCTCCCTTTCCCGGCCGGCCCCGCCCCCGCGATCACGTGACGCGTGGGGGTTTTCCCGTTCCCCAGGCGTGACGTCACGGCGGGGTGCAGACCAATGGGCGTGCAGGCCGGCGGCGCCGGGGAATTCCGCCGCCCCGCCCCCGCCCGCCGCCCGCCCGGCCCGGCCCCGCGCCCCGCGCAGCCCCG
>NC_045454.1:12962717-12975620 GCF_002776525.5 Piliocolobus tephrosceles | reverse complement strand
GCCCGGCCCGGCCCCGCGCCCCGCGCAGCCCCGGGCGCCGCGCGTCCTGCCCGGCCTGCGGCCCCAGCCCTTGCGCCGCTCGCCCGACCCGCGATCGTCCACCAGACCGTGCCTCCCGGCCGCCCGCCCTGCCCGCGTGCATGCTTCGGTCTGGGCCAGCCTCTGGGCCGTCCGTCCCCACTGGCCGGGCCATGCCGAGTCGCCGCGTCGCCAGACCGCCGGCTGCGCCGGAGCTGGGGGCCTTGGGTAAGCGGGGCTGGGGTTCAGGAGAGGGGTCTGGGGCGGGGCTGGAGATGCGGGGATTCTGGCGGTCCCGGAGTAGTCTGGGGGTTCCTATGGGAGTCTAAGGGTTTCGCGGGGGCAGAGTGAGGGTTCCTGAGACACTGTATTAGGGCGTAGGAAGGAGTCAGAGGGTGATGAGGGGGTACGGCCCGAGGTTCGAGCGAGGCGTCCGGCTGTAGAGTGAGAGGGGGCGGGGCCTGACCCTGAGGCAAAGAAGGGGGCGTGGTCTGACTCAGAGAAGGAGGAGCGAAAGCTGCTCTTGGGGGACATGGGGGCGGGGCCCGGCCCAGAGAGGGAGAAGAGGGGCGGGATCCGACCGGGACTATGAGAAAAGGGCCGAGCCTGACTCAAAAAAGGAAGCAGGGCTCTGCGCGGAGTGGTGAGGGGGCGGGGCCTGGCCGTGAGGGCAGGAAGGGGGCGGGGCCTGAGTTGGCCAAAAGAAGGGGAAGGGGCGGGGCCTGATTCTGGCCGAGTGGAGGGGAAGGGCCTGCTACCCAAAAAAGCAGGGCGAGGCCTGACACAGAGAATGGGGAGGGGGTGGTGCTTGCCTCCAGACGGAGAAGGGGGGCCTTGACATTGAAAAAATAAAAAGTGGTCTGACCCTGACAGGAGGCTGTTTTTGTTTTTTTGTTTTTTGTTTTTTTATTTTGAGATGGAGTCTCGCTCTGCCGCCCAGGCTGGAGTGCAGTGGCGCGATCTCAGCTCACTGCAACCTCTGCCTCCCGGATTCAAGCGATCCTCCTGCTTCAACCCCCCGAGTAGCTGGAATTACAGGTGCCCGCCACCACACCCGACTAGTTTTTGTATTTTTAGTAGAGACGGGATTTCGCCATGCTGGTCAGGCTGGCCTCGAACTTCTGACCTCAGGTGACCCGCACGCCTCAGCCTCCCAAAGTGCTGGGATTACAAGCGTGAGCCCTTGAGTCCAGCGGGATGGGGACTTTTAAAACTGAGACTGAGATGGGGTACCCTCCAGGCCCAACTTTAAGGGAGAAAAGGAGCGGGCCCTGAGTGTGATGAAGGGTAGGGCGAACCACAGATACTAAAGGCCAGGACCTGTCCATGATTTAGCCAGTAAGCCTGGCCAGACGCAGGGGCAATCAGGGCGAGGGGCCTGATTCAGAGAGGAAGGGCTAGGAGAGGAAGGGGCGGGGCTTGCTTGGGAGATTCTCTGGTCCCCTGCCTGCCCTCTATCACCTCCTGAGACGTTCCTCCTTCTCTGCAGGGTCCCCTGACCTCTCTTCGCTCTCGCTCACCGTTTCCAGGAGCACAGGTGAGCAGCCCTCCACAGTTCCTGCCCACTTGCTGGTGCAGTTTGGGGTTGGGAGGAGCCCGCAGAGATGTCTCTGTTTGGGGCTTCACGAGGTTCACCTCAGCTTTCCCCTGACAGACTGCATCCCTCCCTGCCAGTTGAGATGGGCCCTTTAGGTTTTCTTACCTCTTGGACTGTTAAGAGCGTGACAGGTGGCCAGGCGCGGTGGCTCACGCCTGTAATCCCAGCACTTTGGGAGGCCGAGACGGGCGGATCACGAGGTCAGGAGATCGAGACCATCCTGGCTAACACGGTGAAACCCCGTCTCTACTACAAAATACAAAAAAAAAAAAAAACTAGCCGGGCGAGGTGGCGGGCGCCTGTAGTCCCAGCTACTCGGGAGGCTGAGGCAGGAGAATGGCATGAACCCGGGAGGCAGAGCTTGCAGTGAGCCGAGATTGCGCCACTGCACTCCAGCCTGGGCGACAGAGCAAGACTCCATCTCAAAAAAAAAAAAAAGAAAAGAAAAAGAGCGTGACAGGTAAAACTAACCACCTATCCATGCGTGAAGCCTTCTTTAGAGATTCGCTGTGGCTTAGCAGAAGGTAATCACTGCCATCCTGGGCTTTGGTTTACATACTGCTGTCACTGCCCCTCCCTGTGTGAATGTCTGCAAGTCAATTCCCCAGTCCAGGCCTCAGTTTTCCTCATCTGTAAGATGGACAGAATAACAGTGCCTCTCTTTCAGGGAGATTGAGAGTATTCAGTGAATTGATATAGATACACTTTCCAAGCAGTATCTGGCACACAGTAAGGGCTCAATAAGTGTTAACTGTTAGTGGTATAATAATAATAACGATAATAATTATTATTACTAAACAGTCTATAACAGTGGTTCATTTTTGGTGTGTACTTTTTTTGTGTGTTTTGTTTGTTTTTGTTTTTTGAGACGGAGTCTTGCTCTGTCACCCGGGCTGGAGTGCAGTGATGTGATTTTGACTTGCTGCAATCTCCACCTCCCGGGTTTAGCAATTCCCCTGCCTCAGACTCCTGAGTTGCTGGGATTACAGGCACCCACCACCACACCCCACTAATTTTTTGTTTTTTAGTAGAGACAGGGTTTCACCATGTTGGCCAGGCTGGTCTTGAACTCCTGACCTCAGGTAATCCGCCCGCCTCAGCCTCCCAAAGTGCTGGGATTACAGGTGTGAGCCACCGCACCTGGCCAGACAGTGTTTTTTTTTTGTTTTTTGTTTTTTGTTTTTTTTGAGAACGAGTTTTGCTTTTGTTGCCCAGGCTGGAGTACAGTGGCGCAATCTTGGCTCACTGCAACCTCCACCTCCCAGGTTCAAGCGATTCTCCTGCCTCATCCTCCCAAGTAGCTGGGATTACAGGAATGAGCCACCATGGCCAGCTAATTTTTTTTGTATTTTTAGTAGAGATGGGGTTCCTCTATATTGGTCAGGCTGGTCTCGAACTCCTAACCTCAGGTGATCTGCCCGCCTTGGCCTCCCGAAGTGCTGGGATTACAGGCTTGAGCCACCGCGCCTGGCCGACAGTGGTTCTTAAACCATGTGCATCAGAATAATCCAGAGCACTGGTTAAAACATAATGTTGCCGAGTGCGTTGGCTCACACCTGTAATCCCAGCACTTTGGGAGGCCGAGGCAGGCGAATCACCTGAGGTCAGAAGTTTGAGACCAGCCTGACCAACATGGAGAAACACAATTTCTACTAAAAATAGAAAATTAGCTGGGCGTGGTGGCACATGCCTGTAATCCCAACTATTCAGGAGGCTGAGGCAGGAGAATTGCTTGAACCTGGGAGGCGGAGGTTGCGGTGAGCCAAGATCACGCCATTGCACTCCATCCTGAGCAACAAGAGTGAAACTCCGTCTCAAACAAACAAACAAAAAAACAGCCGGGTGTGGTGGCTCATTCCTGTAATCCCAGCGCTTTGGGAGGCTGAGACAGGCAGATCACAAGGTCAGGAGTTTGAGACCAGCCTGGCCAATATGTTGAAACCCCATCTCTACTAAAAATAATTTTTAAAATATTAGCTGGGTGTGGTGGTGGGCACCTGTAATTCCAGCTATTCGGGAGGGCGAGGCAGGAGAATTGCTTGAACCCGAGAGGTGGAGGTTGGAGTGAGCTGGGATCGCGCCACTGCATTCCAGCCTGGGCGACAGAGCAAGAGACTCCGTCTCAGAAAACACAACAAAAAAAAAACATAATGTCAGGCCCCACCTCTTGAGTTTCTGATTCAGTAGGTTTGCGATGAGAAATTATTTGCATTTGTTTTTTTTTTTTTTTTTTCGAGACGGAGTCTCTCTCTGTTGCCCAGGCTGGAGTGCAGTGGCGCGATCTCAGCTCACTGCAAGCTCCGCCTCCCGGGTTCACGCCATTCTCCTGCATCAGCCTCCTGAGCAGCTGGGACTGCAGGCGCCCGCCACCTCGCCCGGCTAAGTTTTTAGTAGAGACGGAGTTTCACCGTGTTAGCCAGGATAGTCTCGATCCCCTGACCTCATGATCTGCCCACCTCGGCCTCCCAAAGTGCTGGGAATACAGGCTTGAGCCACCGCGCCCGGCTGATTATTTGCATTTTTAGCAAGCTCCCAAGAGATGCCGAGAAATACTGGTCTATAAAGCCCCCCAGCCAAAATTCATTGCTGCCCAAGGAAATGCAGAATCTCAACCAAATTACGACATTTTTTCTTATATACATTTGCTGGGATTTGGAGGGCAGGGATAGTCCTATTGTTGTGAATACTCAGTGGCTCCAGTTAGCTGGGTCTGGGCCTTTCTCTGGAGATATAATCTTGGAATGGACCCCAGTTCTGGCTTGGCCATGGAAGAAGTGTGGCCAGTTCTCCCACAGGTCTGCGAGTTCAGGGAGGATGGCATCAAAGACATACACTGCCCAAGCAGTGGTCCTGGGCAGGAACAAGGCTGACACCTTTTTTTTTGAGACAGAATCTCACTCTGTCACCCAGCCTGGAGTGCAGTGTCATAATCTCTGCTCACTGCAACCTCCGCCTCCCAGGTTCAAGCGATTTTCCTGCCTCAGCCTCCCGAGTAGCTGAGATTATAGGCACATGCCACCATGTCCAACTAATTTTTGTATTTTTAGTAGAGACAGGGTTTTCCCATGTTGGCCAGGCTGGTCTGGAACTCCTGGCCTCAAGCAATCTGCCTGCCTTGGCCTCCCAAAGTGCTGGGATTACAGGTGTGAGCCACCGCGCCTGGCCAAGGCCGAGACTTTTCTGGTCCAAGACCTAGATCTTTGGTTTCAAATGAGAGTTATTTCTGATGTCATCCAGTCAATATATATTTATTGTGTGCCTGTTCTGTACCTGGCCTTGTGCTGAGCAGTGCTGAGAACAGCCCTAGCCCTGGGGTTCCCTATCTAGATGGGGAGGCAGACACATAAACAGTAAGTTAAATACGGGATTATAAAATGTGATAAGGGCTATGAAGAAAGCTTGGGGTCAATGATATTTAACAGCAGGGTGGGGATACGAGAACTAGTGAGATGCAATGGGGAGGAAAATTCCCCCCTTTTTTTGGAGGCAGAGTCTCATTCTGTCACCTGCACTGCAGTGTAGTGGCGTGATCTATGCTTACTGCAACCTCTGACTCCCAGGTTCAAGCAATCCTCCTGCCTCAGCCTCTCAAACAGCTGGGATTCCAGGCATGTGCCACCACACCCAGCTGATTTTTGTACTTTCAGAAAGACAGGTTTCACCATGTTGGCCAGGCTGGTCTCAAAATCCTGACCTCCACTGATCCAGCCACCTCGGCCTCCCAAAGTGCTGAGATTACAGGCTTGAGCCACTGTACCTGGCCAGAAAATCCCCTTCATTTTGAAGGGCCAGACATATGCTGGACCCTGGGGATACAATGAGGAGAGGCAGACATTGTTCCCACTCTTGAATGCTCCCAGTCTATAGGAGACAGGTATGAGTCAGTGTAATGTGAGGTCATGTGACATCCTCATCAGAGCCATGAAAAGGATAAAACAGGCCGGGTGTGATGGCTTATGTCTATAATCCCAGCACTTCAGGAGGCCGAGGTGGGTGGGTCACCTGAGGTCAGGAGTTCAAGACCAGCCTGATCAACATGGCAAAACCTCATCTCTACTAAAAATATAAAAATCAGCTGGGTGTGGTGGCGCAAGCCTGTATTCCCAGCTACTCAGGAGGCTGAGGCAGGAGAATCACTTGAATCCACGAGACAGAGGTTGTGGTGAGCCGAGATTGTGTCATTGCACTCCAGCCTGGGTGACAAGAGCAAAGTTCCATCTTAAAAAAAAAAAAAGGCCGGGCACGGTGGCTCAAGCCTGTAATCCCAGCACTTTGGGAGGTCGAGAAGGGCAGATCACGAGGTCAGGAGATCGAGACCATCCTGGCTGACACGGTGAAACCCTGTCTCTACTAAAAAATACAAAAAAACTAGCCGGGCGAGGTGGCTGGTGCCTGTAGTCCCAGCTACTCGGGAGGCTGAGGCAGGAGAATGGCGTGAACTCGGGAGGCGGAGCATGCAGGGAGCTGAGATCGTGCCACTGCACTCCAGCCTGGGCGACAGAGCGAGACTCCGTCTCAAAATAAATAAATAAATAAATAAATAAATAAATAAATAAAGTGATAAAAATAAAGGCACGTAACTTTGAGGGACTGGAATGGGGGATAAGGGGACTCTCTTGGATAAAATGGTCAGGGAAGAACTGTCTAGGATGTGACATTTGACCAAGGATCTGAAGATGGAGGAGGAGGAGGAAGTCATGCCATGCAAGGAACTGGGGGAAGAGCATTCAGGCAGAGACCAGCCTATGCAAAGGCTGAGGCAGCACATACATAGTCAATTTCCTGCTCTTACATCTGCTCTCACATGGCCCATCCTGGCTGCCCCTGAATAGTGGCAAGTCCATGTCAGGGGTAAGGGAGGAACTGCTAATTTGAGCAGAAACTTTAATAATTTCCTGGCTAATAGAGGACTTGAGATAATATTAACATAAGCTTTCTGGAAGGTGTTGCATGGTCAGAACCTGTACTAAGCAGTTTACCTGTGTGATTCTGAATCCTCATGTTAGTTCCTGAGGTAGGAGCTCAGATCTCATTTTGTAGAGGAAGCTCAGAGATGGTAAGTGACTTGCCCAAGGCTGCACAGCCAGTGAGTAACAGCTGAGATTCAAATCAACTCTATGTGACTCTACACTCCATGCTCTAAAATCATTCCCATGGCCGGGCGTGGTGGCTCACACCTGTAATCCCAGCACTCTGGGAGGCTGAGGTGGGTGGATCACTTGAGGCCAGGAGTTCGAAACCAGCCTGGCCAACATGGTGAACGTCCGTCTCTACTAAAAGTACAAAAATTAGCCAGGCATGGTGGTGCGAGACTCTATTCCCAGCTACTCAGGAGGCTGAGGCAGGAGAATCTCTTGAACCTGGGAGGCAGAGGTTGCAGTGAGCTGAGATCCTGTCACTGCACTCCAGCCTGGGCGACAGAGCAACAGTCCGTCTCAAAAAAAAAATAAATAAAGAGAAGAGAAGAGAAGAGAGGAAAAGAAAAGAAAACCATGCTATCCAACTTCTCCATTTTACAGACAGATAAACTCAGACCTAGAAAGGAGAAGGATTCTCTAGGACTTAAGTCCATACAACAGCATCTTACAAACCCTCTCCAGTAACAGCCAGTATTTGCATAGTGCCTACTATGTGGCAGTTCTAAATGCTTCCGATGTGCTCTTTAATTTTTAAAATTTTAAGGCTGGGCACAGTGGCTCATGCCTGTAATCCCAGCACTTTGGGAGGCCAAGGCGGGTGAATCACTTGAGGTCAGGAATTCGAGACCAGCCTGGCCAATATGGTGAAACCCTGTCTCTACTAAAAATACAAAAAAAAAAAAAAAAAATTAGTCGGGCATAGTGGCGCGCACCTGTAATCCCAGCTACTCAGGAGGCTGAGACACAAGAATCGCTTGAACCCGGGAGGCAGAGGTTGCAGTGAGCCAGGATTGTACCACTGTACTCCAGTCTGGGTGACAGAGCAAGACTCCATCTCAAAAAATAAAAACTAGGCCGGGCGTGGTGGTTCACGCCTGTAATCCCAGCACTTTAGGAGGCCAAGGTGCGCGAATCACGAGGTCAGGAGATTGAGACCAGTCTGACCAACGTGGTGAGACACGTCTCTACTAAAAATACAAAATAATTGTTTTAAAAAATAGCCGGGTGTGGTGGTTTCCGCCTGTAATCCCAGCTACTCGGGAGGCTGAGGCAGGAGAATCACTTGAACCCGGGAGGCAGAGGTTGCAGTGAGCTGAGATCGTGCCACTGCACTCCAGCCTGGGTGACGGAGTGAGAGTCCATCTCAAAAATATTAAAATAAATAAAATAAAATAAAAATTTAAATAAAAGTATCTTAGCCCAACAACGTAGGCATTATTATTGTGCCCATTTTACAGAGGAAGAAACCAAGGCACAAAAAGGTGAAGTAATAGGCTTATGGACACACAACTAGAAAGTTGCAGAGCCAGGATTTGAACAGAGGCAGTGAACCCAGAGCTCCAGCCACAGCCGCCCAGGACTCAGTCTCCCCCTATAGCCCGGGAGCCAAAGTCTAACTCTGTCTTTGGGTCCCCAGGTTCATCCAGCACAGATGCCTAAGAAGGATTTTCCCAGTTCAAGTGACTTGAGGTTGGCCCTGCCAGTGACCTAGCGTGTGTCCCTTCCTCTCTGCCAGCCTCAGTATCCCCAGCTGCCAAGTGGGGGGGACCTTGGCACCCTACTGGCTTCACAGATCTCATGAGATAAGGGGTGCAGGAAAACTGCCTTTCAAGGGGCAAAGGTCTGGCTGCCAGGAGCCACTCCCTGAGAACAGAGGACAGATCTAGCAGCTGAGCAGGTTCGTGCCTATAAAGCCTCAGCCAGAGACCAGCGCAGGCAGCCCTGGGTGGGACACCTGGCTGCAGCTGCCTTCCTTTGCTGTGTGATTCTAAGGTTCACTGGTGGCCTCTGGGCTTCCCCTTGTCCTGTCTGTGGAATGATGGGAGGTTGGTTTCGATTCCTCCACGATTCTGTCAAGGGCTGAGCTTTCCTGGGGAGGTGAAAAGGGGCTTCCCTGAGGACCCAGCATTACTGTACCTCCTCCCTCAGGAAGCAGGGGTGAATCTGGGATTTTGGGTGGGCACTGCGGGAGGACAGGGCTGAGGTACAGAGCAAGAGGGCTGCCTGGGTTCAGATCAGCCTCTCTGCATCTTTTTCATTATTGTTTGTTTTTGAGACAGTCTCATTCTGTCGTCCAGGCTGGAGTGCAGTGATGCGATGCCAGCTCACTGCAAACTCTGCCTCCTGAGTTCAATCGATTCTCCTGCCTCAGCCTCCCAAGTAGCTGGGATTATAGGCGCCCACCACCACACCCAGCTAATTTTTGTATTTTTAGTAGAGAGCGGGTTTCACCATGTTGGTCAGGCTGGTCTCGAACTCCTGATCTCAAGTGATCTGCCCACCTCAGCCTCCCAAAGTGCTGGGATTACAGGCGTGAGCCACTGGGCCCAGCCACCTCTTTGTATCTTTAAACACCAGCCAGTGACCTCCAGGACCCTGGGGTGCACTTCAGGGAGGGAACATACCCCAATTTGTTTGGAAATTTGGGCATCCACTTTTTCCTGGTGATAAGACCCCTTTCTAGTGGGTTCCCAAAAAGACTTCATAATCCCTGGTCTAAATGTTTTTTGGGAGGTATTTGACTTAGTTTGAGGATACCCTGATGCTGGGACCCCAACATTAGAGGTTGAAAGGATGGTAGCCCAGAGGGGAAGATGAGTTTGGGGTTTCGTGCCCCAGCAAGTCAGAGCTCAGGGTTTCCCAGGACGGAGGAAGATGGAAGGGTCACAGGAGGGACAGGGTTGGGGAATCTGTCTTAAAAGCTGAAAACTTGTGACCACTTTCTGGACCTTACCTTTCTCTTTCTCTTTCTCTTCCTTCCACAGATGAATTGGGTGAGTATCACAGGGCAGGTTTGCGGGGAGGCTGAGGGACCCAGGTGCCTGCAGAAGGGGGTCTTGGCCTTCCTTGTTCAGTGGGGGTGGGGGAGAGGTGTCACTGTGGGACTTCCAGGACTGTGGAGGGATTTGAATGAAGACATGCTCCTAAGGTGCTTAGCAGTGCTTGACATTTGGAAAACACTCAGCAGGCCAGGGGCCGTGGCTCACGCCTGTAATCCTGGCACTTTGGGAGGCAGCGGCAGGAAGACTGCTAGAGGCCAGAAGTTCAGGACTAGCCTGGATAACATAGTGAGACCCCATCTCTACACGAAATTTTTAAAAATTAGCCGGGCGTGATGGTGCGCACCTGTAGTCCCAGCTGCTCGGGAGGCTGAAGTAGGAGGATCACCAGAGCCTAGGAGGTCATCTGGGAGGCCGAGGCTACAGTGAGCTATGATTGCACCACTGCACTGCAGCCTGGGCAGCAGAGCAAGACCTCGTCTCAAAAAGAAAACCAATTAAAATAATGCTATTAATCCCCCAGGGACTACAGACAGCCACTGTTCTAGGCCCTGGGGTTTCAGCCATGAGCAAAACTAAGTCCTTGCCCTCACAAAGCTGATAACCCAGTCAGGGAGACAGAGAAAAATGAATAGATGAGCAAGATCATGTTAGCCTGGGCTGAGAGCTGTGAAGAAAATAAACAGGATGAGGGAGAGCTGGCCTGGGGAAGACACATTAGGTCAGGCCTTTCTGAAGAGATAACATACGAGCTGAGACCAGAAGAAGCAGCCAGCATGGGTTGAATGGGGGACCATGTGAAACAGGCAGTTGGAGGAACAAGTTCTTTCTTATTTATTTAAGTTATTTTTTCAGACAGAGTCTTGCTCTGTCGCCCAGGCTGGAGTGCAGTGGTGCTATCTCAGCTCGCTGCAACCTCCACTTCCTAGGTTCAAGCAATTCTCTTGCCTCCTGTCTTCCGAGTAGCTGGGATTACAGGCATGCGCAACCACGCCCAGCTAATTTTTGTATTTATTGATCTATTTATTTAGTGATGGAATTTCGCTCTTGTTGCCTAGGCTGGAGTGCAATGGCACAATCTTGACTCACTGCAACCTCCACCTCCTGGGTTCAAGTGATTCTCCTGCCTCAGCCTGCCGAGTAGCTGGGACTACAGGCACACATCACCATGCCCAATTTGTGTATATATATATATTTTTGTTTTGTTTTGTTTTTTGAGACAGAGTCTTGCTGTGTCGCCCAGGCTGGAGTTCAGTGGCATGATCTCGGCTCATTGCAAGCTCCGCCTCCCAGGTTCACGCCATTCTCCTGCCTCAGCCTCCTGAGTAGCTGGGACTACAGGCGTGTGCTACCACGCCTGGCTAATTTTTTTATTTTTGGTAGAGACAGGGTTTCACTGTGTTAGCCAGGATGGTCTGAATCTCCTGACCTCGTGATCCACCGGCCTTGGCCTCCCAAAGTGCTGGGATTACAAGCGTGAGCCCCTGTGCCTGGCCTATTATTTATTTATTTAGAGACGGAGTCTTGCTCTGTCGCCCAGGCTGGAGTGCAGTGGCGCGATCTTGGCTCACTACAATGTCCGCCTCCTGGGTTCAAGCTGTTCTCCTGCCTCAGCCTTCTGAGTAGCTGGGATTACGGATGTGGGAGACCATGCGGGCTAATTTTTGTAGAGACGGGGTTTCACTACGTTGGCCAGGCTGGTCTCGAACTCCTGACCCCTATTGATTCACCCACCTCGGCCTCCCAAGGTGCTGGGATTACAGGCCTCAGCCACTGCACCTGGCCTCCCTGACTGTGTGTGTGTGTGAGATAAATGGGATGGAAAATGTCTCGGGGGTAATCAAGCCTTTTTTTTTTTTTTTTTTTTTTTTAATTTTTAAAGAATCGGAATCACCACCCTTTTTTTCTTCTCCCGCAGAGATAATCGACGAGTACATCAAGGAGAACGGCTTCGGCCTGGACGGGGGGCAGCCGGGCCCGGGCGAGGGGCTGCCGCGCCTGGTGTCTCGCGGGGCGGCCTCGCTGAGCACGGTCACCCTTGGCCCTGTGGCGCCCCCAGCCACGCCGCCGCCCTGGGGCTGCCCCCTGGGCAGGCTGGTGCCGCCCGCGCAGGGCCCAGGCCCTCAGCCGCACCTGGTCATCACTGAGCAACCCAAGCAGCGCGGAATGCGCTTCCGCTACGAGTGCGAGGGCCGCTCGGCCGGCAGCATCCTTGGGGAGAGCAGCACCGAGGCCAGCAAGACGCTGCCCGCCATAGAGGTGGGCCCAGCGAGCGGCCCCATGCGGGTGGGACTGGGGCTTCCCTTGCACACTGGAGCCATCCGCATGCATTTATAAGTTTATTTGATGGTGGCTAATATTACTGTTGTTATTGGTGGACCAGATATTAATTATACTATCACCTGGCCTGGAATCCAAAAGGTTCAGAAAAAAGGAGGGGTTGGACATTTGGCTGGGCACGGTGACTCACGCCTGTAATCCCACTACTTTGGGAGGCCGAGGCGGGCGGATCCCCTGACGTCAGGAGTTCGAGACCAGCCTGGTCAACATGGTGAAACCCCATCTGTACTAAAAGTACACAAATTAGCCGGGTGTAGTGGCACAATCCCAGCTATTTAGGAGGCCGAGGCGGGAGAATCACCTGAGCCCAGGGAGGTGCAGGCTGCTGTGAGCTGAGATTGCACCACTGGTGAGACCTTGTCTCAAAAAAAAAAAAAAAAAAAAAGGAGGCGGTGCACGGTAAGGTGGCTCAGGCTTGTAATCCTAGCACTTTGGGAGGTTGAGGCAAGCGGATCACTTGAGGCAAGCGGATCACTTGAGATCAGGAGTTCTAGATGAGCCTGGGCAAGATGGCAAAACCACCCCATTTCTAGAAAAAATACAAAAATTAGCCAGGCATGGTGGCACATGGCTGTAGTCCTAGCTACATGGTAGGGCTGAGGTAGGAAGATCGCTTGAGCCTAGGATGTCAAGGCTACAGTGAGCCAAGATCTCACCACTGCATTCCAGCCTGGGCAACGGATCAAGACCCTGCCTCAATTAAAAAATGAACATATATATATGTATGTATATATACACTGGAAGTAAAAAACGCAAAGGTGATTACTTTTAGCAGGGTATTAATATGTTAATAAGGTACAGGTAAGTTTTCTTTTTTTTTTGAGATGGAATCTTGCTCTGTTGCCCAGGCTGGAGTGCAGCGGTGTGATCTCGGCTCACTGCAACCTCCATCTGGGTGCAAGCGATTCTCCTGCCTCAGCCTCCCGAGTAGCTGGGATTACAGGTCCACCACCGCGCCTGGCTAATTTTTGTATTTCTCTCTCTTTTTTTTTTTTTTTGGTTGAGACAGAGTCTCGCTCTGTCGCCCAGG
>NC_045454.1:12959784-12962707 GCF_002776525.5 Piliocolobus tephrosceles | reverse complement strand
GATGGTCTCGATCTCCTGACCTCGTGATCCGCCCGTCTCGGCCTCCCAAAATGCTGGGATTACAGGCTTGAGCCACCGTGCCCGGCCTAATTTTTGTATTTCTTAGTAGAGATGGGGTTTTGCCATGTTGACCAGGCTGGTCTTGAACTCCTGACCTCAAGTGATCCACATGCCTTGGCCTTCCAGAGTGCTGGGATTACAGGTGTGAGCCACCATGCCTGACCTCTTTGGTGTCTGTTAATCTATATCTGTTCTTCAGTCTGTCTTTGTGTTTCGTGACGTGAACATTTGTGGAGAACAGGATGGATGTTTTGTAGAATGTCCCACATTCTGAGGCCGGGTGCGGTGGCTCATGCCTGTAATCCCAGCACTTTGGGAGGCCGAGGCAGGCGGATCACCTGAGGTCGGGAGTTTGAGACCACTCTGACCAACATGGAGAAACCCCGTCTCTACTGAAAATACGAAATTAACCAGGCATGGTGGCGCACGCCTGTAATCCCAGCTACTGATGCAGGAGAATCACTTGAATCCGGGAGGCAGAGGTTATGATGAGCCAAGATTGTGCCATTGCTCTTCAGCCTGAGCGACAAGAGTGAAACTCCTTCTCAAAAAGAAAAATAACGCCTGTAAGCCCAGCACTTTGGGAGGCTGAGGCGGGCAGATCACAAGGTCAGGAGATCGAGACCATCCTGGCTAACACGGTGAAACCCCGCCTCTACTAAAAATACAAAAAATTAGCCGGGCGAGGTGGCAGGCGCCTGTAGTCCCAGCTACTCAGGAGGCTGAGGCAGGAGAATGGCGTGAACCTGGGAGGCGGAGCTTGCAGTGAGCTGAGACTGTGCCACTGCACTCCAGCATGGGCAACAGAGCAAGACTCCATCTCAAAAACAAAACAAAAAACAAACAAAAAAGAATGTCCCACATTCTGGGTTTGTTGCCTATTTCCAGATTAGGTCAGGTTATGCATTTTTGGCAGAAACACTCCAGCAGTGATGCTGTGGCCTTCTCAGTGTCTCACATCAAGGGACGTGGGATGTTGTTAGTCCCAATATTGGTGATGCTGAGTTGGATCCTGCAGCTAATGTGGTGATGATCAGGTCTCTCCATGATAAAGATACAACTTTCCCTTTGTAATGAATTAGTAAATTATCTATGAGATGATATTCTGAGACTGTATTATCCCATGTTTAACTGTATTCCCCAACTTTTAATTTCTGAGGCATTTTTTTGGAGACAGGGTCTCTCTCTGTCACACAGTCTGGAGTAAAGTGGCACAAGCACAGCTCACTGCTGCCTCCACCTCCCAGGCAAGAGATCCTTCCACCTCAGCCTCCTGAGTAGCTGGGACTACAGGTGCGTACCACTGTGCCTGGCTAATTTTTGCATTTTTTTGAAGAGTCGGCATCTCGCCATATTGTCCAGTCTGGTCTTGAACCTCTGGCCTCAAGCAATCCTCCCACTTTGACCTCCCAAAGTGCTGGAATTACATGTATGAACCACCACACCGGCCTAATTTCTAAGTCTTCCCAGGCAGTTATTCTGGCTGGCTCAGAGTTTTTTGTTTGTTTGTTTGTTTGTTTGTTTTTGATGAAATCTTGCTCCGTCACCCAGGCTGGAGTGCAATGGCGCAATCTCAGCTCACTGCAACCTCTGCCTCCCGAGTTGAAGTGATTCTCCCTTCTCAGCCTCCCAAGTAGCTGGGATTACAGGCACATGCCGTGAAGCCTGGCTAATTTTTTGTACTTTTAGTAGAGATGGGGTTTCACCATGTTGGCCAGGCTGGTCTTGAACTTCTGACCCCAAGAGATCTGTCTGCCTCGGCCTCCCAAAGTGCTGGGATTATAGGTTTGAGCCACCGTGCTCGGCCCCCAGAGTTGGTTTTGATTTCCAAGATTTAGAATGGTAAATGCCTAACCATAGGGAATGACCTGTCTCCAAATCTGGATTCAGGATTTTTTTTTTTTTTTTTGAGACGGAGTCTCGCTCTGTCACCCAGGCTGGAGTGCAGTGGCCGGATCTCAGCTCACTGCAAGGCAAGCTCCGCCTCCCGGGTTCACGCCATTCTCCTGCCTCAGCTTCCCGAGTAGCTGGGACTACAGGCGCCGCCACCTCGCCCGGCTAGTTTTTTTGTATTTTTAGTAGAGACGGGGTTTCACCGTGTTAGCCAGGATGGAGGATTTTTTTTTTTTGAGACGGAGTCTTGCTCTGTTGCCCAGGCTGGAGTGCAGTGGTGCGATCTCAGCTCACTGCAACTTCCATCTCCCGGATTCAAGTGGTTCTCCTGTCTTAACCTTCCCAGCAGCTGGGATTACAGGTGTGCGCCACCATGCCCAGCTAATTTTTTTATTTTTAGTAGAGACAGGGTTTCACCATGTTGGCCAGGTTGATGTCAAACTCCTGCCCTCAGGTGATCCACCTGCCTCGGCCTCCCAAAGTGCTGGGATTACAGGTATGAGCCACCATGGGTGGCCTGGATTCAGAATTTTTTTTTTTTTTTTTTTTTTGAGACGGAGTCTTGCTCTGTCGCCCAGGCTGGAGTGCAGTGGTGCGATCTCGGCACACCGCAAGCTCCGCCTCCTGGGTTTATGCCATTCTCCTGCCTCAGCCTCCCGAGTAGCTGGGACTACAGGCTCCCGCCACCTCGCCTGGCTAGTTTTTTGTATTTTTTGGTAGAGACGGGGTTTCACTGTGTAGGCCAGGATGGGCTCGATCTCCTGACCTCGTGATCCACCCGTCTCGGCCTCCCAAAGTGCTGGGATTACAGGCTTGAGCCACTGCGCCCGGCCTGGATTCAGGATTTTTATCCCCATCTTCAGAGTAGGAAACTGAGGTTAAAAGAGGGGCAGTTGCCGGGCGCGGTGGCTCACGCCTGTAATCCCAGCTCTCAGGGAGGCAGAGGCGGGAGGATAGCTTGAGCCCAGGC
>NC_045454.1:12953359-12959384 GCF_002776525.5 Piliocolobus tephrosceles | reverse complement strand
TTTTTTTTTTTTTTTTTGAGACGGAGTCTTGCTCTGTCGCCCAGGCTGGAGTGCAGTGGTGCGATCTCGGCACACCGCAAGCTCCGCCTCCTGGGTTTATGCCATTCTCCTGCCTCAGCCTCCCGAGTAGCTGGGACTACAGGCTCCCGCCACCTCGCCTGGCTAGTTTTTTGTATTTTTTGGTAGAGACGGGGTTTCACTGTGTAGGCCAGGATGGGCTCGATCTCCTGACCTCGTGATCCACCCGTCTCGGCCTCCCAAAGTGCTGGGATTACAGGCTTGAGCCACTGCGCCCGGCCTGGATTCAGGATTTTTATCCCCATCTTCAGAGTAGGAAACTGAGGTTAAAAGAGGGGCAGTTGCCGGGCGCGGTGGCTCACGCCTGTAATCCCAGCTCTCAGGGAGGCAGAGGCGGGAGGATAGCTTGAGCCCAGGAGTTCGAGACCTGCCTGGGTAATACAGCGAGACCCCGTTCTCCACAAAAAGGAAAAAAAAAAAAAGACAAAAAAAAAAAAAAGAGGGGCAGTTACCTTCACAGGGCACACAGCAAGTTTACTCTAGTAATTAGCGCTGTTTAGTAATTACCGCCATTTGCTGAGTGCTTCCATGTACCAGGTACTTTGCATACCATGGATACCTATTTTACACATAAAGACAGTAAGACCCGAGAGGTTTATCTTGTAGATGGCCAGTGGTAGAGCCTGGATTTGGTGCCAGGTCTGACGTATTCTAAAGCCTAATGGGCCAGGCATGGTGGCTCATGCCTGTGATCCCAGCACCTTGGGAGGCTAAGGCAGGAGGATCACTTCAGGCAAGGAGTTCAAGACAAGCCCAGGTGACACGGCAAGATGCCTATCTCTATAAAAATAAAAAACGTTAGCCAGGTGTGGTGACTTGTGCCTGGGGTTCCAGCACCGTGGGAGGCTGAACGGGGAGGACTGCTTGAGCCTGGGAAGTGGAGGCTGCAGTGAGCCATGATCACACCATTGCACTCCAGTCTGGGTGACAGAGCAAGATGCTGTCTCAAAAAAAAAAAAAAAAAAAAACTAAACTAAAGTCTAATGTCTTTTCCACAGTCCCAACTGACATCTCAAGGATGAAAAGCTTTCAGCCCTGGAGTCTGCATGAGTCCTGAGACTGTTGACTCTAAGCTTTTCAGAATTTCCTAATATGACAGCAGGGAGCTGGTTAAATGAATGGTTTTAACACTCTCTGACCCACTGAGATCTGTAGACAATATTGCCTCTCCTCACAGTCACTCCCAAAGTCCATATTTTATAATATTATTATTATTATTATTATTATTATTATTTTGAGAGGGAGTCTCACTCTGTCACCCAGGCTAGAGTGCAGTGGTATGCAACCTCCGCCTACTGAGTTCAAGCGATTCTCCTGTCTCAGCCTCCCAGGCAGCTGAGATTACAGGCACCTGCCACCAGGCCCAGCTAATTTTTGTATTTCTAGTAGAGATGGGGTTTCACCATGTTGGCCAAGCTGGTCTCGAACTCCTGACCTCAAGTGATCTGCCTGCCTGGGTCTCCCACAGTGCTGGGATTACAGGCGTGAACTGCCGCACTTGGCCAAAACTCCATATTTTATACCAAACTGTAGTATAAAAAAGAAAAAGAAAAGGAAATCAATACAGCCTATATAATCACATTATTTCAATATGTAAATGCACCACAGGATATATGAGGAAGGTGGCAGTTGTTTGTGACTATATATAGGCTCCTTGTTAATGCCGTGGCCACAAATGCAGTCTGACCCAGCTGCGCAGACTTAGTGACTTAAATGTCACACGTGCAGGGTTGCGGTTGGTGAGGGGATTTTCCAAAGTGGCAAACAACTCTTGGTCTAAACAATTAGCGTGCTGGTTGCAATCTTTGAAAATTCGGTGGGTATTACAGTTATAGGAAACTCAAGGTGGGTGACAAAGTGAGACTTCATCTCCAAAAAAAAAAAAAAAATTATGGGAAAGAATATTATTTGTGTCAAACAGAGCAAGGGCCAGATTTGATGCATGCCTGTAAGCCCAGCAGTTTGGGAGGCTAAGGTGGAAGGATTGCTTGAGTCTGGGAGGCGGAGGTTGCAGTGAGCTGAGATCGTGCCATTGCACTCCAGCCTGGGCGAGATCCTGTCTCAAAAAACAACCAACCGACCAACTCAACAGCAATAGAGCACGTTTCTGGGATCTGATCATTTTAAACAGGTTTCTTACTGACTTGAATCATTGGCGGGATATTCAGAAGCCTTGCTGGATGTGGGATGGCTGTGCGGGACTGTCCCGAGTATTATAAACTGTCCAGTGTATCTGGTCCTGTCTACTTGCGGTGGGGTCCACATCACAGTGTCAACCAGCCACCCCCAAAATCCCATTTTTCCCCTAGGGGGCAGCACTCCCCCACTGAGACCAATGGTTAATGGTATTTTATAGGCTTGGGCTTTAGAAGTAGAGCAGGCCTCAGAGTCTTCCATGCCAGCAGGGCTGAGCCGGTGACTCAGAGATGCCAAGTGGGACTGGCCCTGTCTAATGGGGCTGGTTTTTATTTGTTGCTGCCTGCGGCTGCTGAGCAAAAATTCTGGCTTCATTTGCTAAAACCTCATTTAAAAAAAAAAAAAATCTGGGGAGGCTGAGGTGGGCGGACCACCTGAGGTCAGGAGTTTGAGGCCCCGGAGGCTGAGATCACACCACTGCACCACTCCAGCCTGGGCAACAGAGCGAGAATCTGTCTCAAAAAAAAAAAAAAAAAAAAAAAAAAACAACTCTGGAAATCTGAAATAACGTGATGTCTTATAATTTTAATTGTGGGCTCCAAGTTTTTCCTAATCTTTTAGTTGGAAAAAAAAGTTTTAGTTTTTTTCCTGTCTAGTTTTTTAAATTTTATTTTATTGAGGTATAATTGATGTAAGAAAAATTGCACATACTTAATTTATACACTTTGATAAGTTTGTTATTATTCCTTTTTTTTTTTTTTTTTGAGACGAAGTTTCGCTCTTGTTGCCCAGGCTGGAGTGCAATAGTGTGATCTCAGCTCACTGCAACCTCTGCCTCCTGGGTTCAAGCGATTCTCCTGCCTCAACCTCTGGAGTAGCTGGGATTAACAGGCCTGTACCATCATACCTGGCTAATTTTGTATTTTTAGTGGAGAGGGGGTTTTGCCAGGCTGGTCTCGAACTCCTGGCCTCAGGTGATCCACCCGCCTCAGCCTCCCAAAGTGCTGGGATTACAGGCGCGAACCACTGTGTCCAGCCATTTTGATTAGTTTGGATGATAAAAGAATTCAAACGTAGAGACCAGGCGCGGTGGCTCACGCCTGTAATCCCAGCACTTTGGGAAGCCAAGGCAGGCAGGCGGATCACCCGGGATCAGGAGTTCGAGACCAGCCTGGCCAACATGGTGAAACCCCATCTCTACTAAAAATACAAAAAATTAGCTGGGCGTGGTGGCGGGCACCTGTAGTCCCAGCTACTGGGGAGGCTGAGGCAGAAGAATGGCGTGAACCCGGGAGGTGGAGCTTGCAGTGAGCCGAGATGGCACCACTGCACTCCAGCCTGGGCAACAAAGCGAGACTCTGTCTCAAAGTAAGTAAATAAATAAATAAATAAATAAAAATACAAAAATTAGCTGGGCGTGGTGGCAGGCACCTGTAATCTTAGCTACTTGGGATGTAGAGACAGGAGAATGGCTTGAACCTGGGAGGCAGAGGTTGCAGTGAGCTGAGATCATGCCATTGCACTCCAGCATGGGCAACAGAGCAAGACTCCATCTCAAAAAAAAAAAGAGAGAGAGAGAATTTAAACCTACAGAAAAGTTAAAAATAATACACTCAGTACCTTTGAAAGGTGAGTGCCTTAATTTTTTTTTTTTTTGAAACGGCGTTTTGTTCTTGTTGCCCAGTCTGGAGTGCAATGGGCCGATCTCAGCTCACTGCAACCTCCGCCTCCCGGGTTCAAGCAATTCTCCTGCCTCAGCCTCCCAAGTAGCTGGGATTACAGGCATATGCCACCATGCCCTGCTAATTTTGTATTTTTAGTAGAGATAGGGTTTCTCCATGTTGGTCAGGCTGGTCTCGAATTCCTGACCTGAGGTGATCCGCCCACCTCAGCCTCCCAAAGTGTTGGGATTATAGGCGTGAGCCACCACGCTCGGCTGAAAGGTGAGTGCCTTTCATCTATATTCACCAGTTGACATTTTGCCACATTTTCTGTGTCTCTCGTTTTGTCTCTGCACAGGCAAACATACACATACACAGACACATACATTTTTGTTTTGTTTTGTTTTGAGACAGGGTCTTGCTCTGTTGCCCAGGCTGGAATGCGGTGATGCAATCACAGCTCACTGAAGCCTGGACCTTCAGGGTTCAAGCATTCCCACCTTAGCCTCCTGAGTACCTGGGACTACAGGTGCATTCCACCACACCTGGCTAATTTTTGTATTCTTTGTAGAGATGGGGTCTGCCCATGTTACCCAGGCTGGTCTTGAACTCCTGTGTTGAAGCAACCTGCCTTCCTTGGCCTCCGAAAAGTGCTAGGATTACAGGTGTGAGCCACCATGCCTAGCCCACACATTGTTTTTTTGATGAATCATTTACAAATGAATTGTAGCCATCATGCTGCTTCACCCCTAACTCGTTCAGTATGCATCTCCTGATAATAAGCTCCTCTGTAGCTACAATCTCATTAATCACCCCTAGGAAAATTAGTAATCCCATCAAATCATGTAATATACAGTCCATATTTCAATTTCCCAATTGTTCCCAAAATGTGTTTTATTGTTATTTCTTCCTCCTCAGTCCAGGATCTAACCAAGGATCATGTTGCATTTGGTTGTCCTATCTCATTAGTCTCTTTCCTTCTCTCTTTATTTATGTATTTATGTATTTATTTACTTTTTGAGAAAGAGTCTTGCTTTGTCACCCAGGCTGGAGTGCAATGGCACGATCTGGGCCCACCACAACCTCCGTCTCCAGGGTTCAAGCGATTCTCCTGCCTCAGCCTCCCGAGTAGCTGAGACTACAGGCATGCGCCACCACTCCCAGCTAATTTTGTATTTTTAGTAGAGACAGTGTTTCTCCATGTTGGTTAGGCTGGTCTCAAACTCCCAACCTCAGGTGATCCACCCACCTCAGCCTCCCAAAGTGCTGGGATTACAGGCGTGAGCCACTGCGTCCAACCCTTCTCTCCTTTTTTTAAAAAATTAAGCTATAATTGATCATATATAGTTAAGATTAAAGCTCTGAATTTTTACATTTAATGTATACATACATAGTTTACACAGTGTAACTACCTACCACCCAGGCACCCAGGTCACAATACATAATTTATTCTTTCTCTCTCTCTCTCTCTCTCTTTTTTTTCTTTTTTGAGACAGGGTCTTTGTCACCCAGGCTGGAATGCCGGGGCACGATCTGGGCTCACTGCAACCTCCATGTCTCAGGCTCAAGCGATCCTCCCGCCTCAGCTTCCAGAGTAGCTGGGGTTATAGACGCCTGTCACCACATCTGGCTAATTTTTGTATTTTTTTTTTTTTTTTTTTTTTTTGAGACGGAGTCTCGGTCTGTCGCCCAGGCTGGAGTGCAGTGGTCAGATCTCAGCTCACTGCAAGCTCTGCCTCCCGGGTTCGCGCCATTCTCCTGCCTCAGCCTCCCGAGTAGCTGGGACTACAGGCGCCCACCACCTCGCCCGGCTAGGTTTTTTGTATTTTTTAGTAGAGACGGGGTTTCACTGTGTTAGCCAGGATGATCTCGATCTCCTGACCTCATGATCCGCCCGTCTCGGCCTCCCAAAGTGCTGGGATTACAGGCTTGAGCCACCGCGCCCGGCCTAATTTTTGTATTTTTTATAGAGACAGGGTTTCACTATGTTGCCCAGGCTGGTCTTAAACTCCTGGGCTCAAGCAGTCCTCCCACTTCAACCTCCCAAAGTACTGGGATTACAGGTGTGAGCCACTGTGCCTGGCCCATCATTTGTTGTCTTTTAACCCCAAATGTGGCACCCATCTTTTTTTTTTTTTTTTTTTTTTTTT
>NC_045454.1:12941212-12953259 GCF_002776525.5 Piliocolobus tephrosceles | reverse complement strand
TTTTTGAGATGGAGTCTCGCTCTGTCACCCAGGCTGGAGTGCAGGGGCGCCATCTCGGCTCACTGCAAGCTCTGCCTCCCGGGTTCACGCCATTCTCCTGCCTCAGCCTCCTGAGTAGCTGGGACTACAGGTGCCTACCACCAGGCCCGGCTAATTTTTTGTGTTTTTAGTAGAGACAGGGTTTCACCATGTTAGCCAGGATGGTCTTGATCTCCTGACCTCATGATCTGCCCATCTCGGCCTCCCAAAGTGCTAGGATGACAGGTGTGAGCCACTGTGCCCAGCCATGCCACCCATCTTTATAGTCTTCTATGACACTGACATTTTCACGTGGTGGCTCATGCCTGTCATCCCAGAGCTTTGGGAGGCCAAGGCGGGCAGATCGCTTGAGTTCAGGAGTTTGAGACCACCTTGGACAATGTAGCAAAACCCTGTCTCTACTGAAAACACAAAAATTAGCCGGGCATGGTAGTGTGCGCCTGTAGTCCCAGCTACTCAGGAGGCTGAGGCAGGAGGATCCCTTGAGCCTGGAGGCGGAGGTTGCAGTGAGCCGAGATCTGCTGCCACTGCACTGTAGCTTGGGTGACAGAGAGAGACCCTGTCTGAAAAAAAAAAGAAAAGCCTGGGTGACCTGAAAAAGCAGCCTGTAGGGCAGATATTATATGAGGCCCGCCAGTTAATCAGTTGGAAGCTTCTGGTTTAGGATATCAAAGTGGCTTTTTTTGGGGAGGGGGACAAACTCTGTCACCCAGGCTGGAGTGCAGTGTCAAGATCTCGGCTCACTGCATCCTCCGCCTCACAGGTTCAGGCGATTCTCCTGCCTCAGCCTCTCGAGCAGGTGGGATTACAGGAATGCACCACCACGCCCGGCTAATTTTTGTTATTTTTAGTACAGATGGGGTTTCACCATGTTAGCCAGGGTGGTCTGGAACTCCCGACCTCAGGTGATCTGCCTGCCTCAGCCTTCCAGCGTGCTGGGATTACAGGCGTGAGCCACCTCGCCCGGCCCAAAGTGTTCTTAAGCAAACACATTCTCCATCATCCTGGTCAGGGTAGAAGATTGGAGAGCTCCCGACAGGGGACCCAGTGGGGAGAGGGTTGGGGAGCTGCCAAGGGAGGCAGCAAGGAGTTTGGATGGGCGCAGGCATCTGTGATGGGAGCTCCAAAGAGCACTTCTCTTCCTGCAGCTCCGGGATTGTGGAGGGCTGCGGGAGGTGGAGGTGACTGCCTGCCTGGTGTGGAAGGACTGGCCTCACCGAGTCCACCCCCACAGCCTCGTGGGGAAAGACTGCACTGACGGCGTCTGCAGAGTGCGGCTCCGGCCTCACGTCAGCCCCCGGCACAGGTACCCACCCGCTGATCTCCGACCTCTTGTCCTTGATTGTGGAGATTCTGAGTGGCTGGAGATCACACATAAAACCTTAGAGCAGAGGGCAGCTTGGGTACACCCTCCCCACTGCCTCTCCTAGGTGGGGAAACAGGCCTGGGGACAGTGGAGAGCCTCACCTAGGCTGGGAGCCCTGCCGCACACGGATTCACATACATGTTATCCTTATTTTGTAGAGGAAGAAACTGAGGCTCAGAGAGGGTAAGGAGCACAGAGAATTGATGGCAGAGCTGGGATTTGACTGCAGACCTGACTTAACTGCAAGGCCTGCTCTTTCTCTTACTGTACAATTTATCTTTTTTTTTTTTTTTTTTTTTTTTGAGACGGAGTTTTGCTCTTGTTGCCCAAGCTAGAGTACAATTGCGCCATCTCAGCTCACTGCAACCTCCGCTTCCCAGATTCAAGTGACTCTCCTTCCTCAGACTCCCGAGTAGCTGGCATTACAGGCGCGCGGCACTCTGCCCAGCTAATTTTTTTGTATTTTTAGTAGAGACAGGGTTTCACCATGTTGGCCAGACTGGTCTCGATCTCCTGACCTCAGGTGATCCTCCCAGCTCGGCCTCCCAAAGTGCTGGGATTACAGGCATGAGCCACCGTGCCAGCCTTTTCTTTCGTTTTAAAGCAGAAGCACTATATAACTTTTATTTTGCATATGTCCACAAATGCTTACACAACATACAGTGGTTACATCTAAAACTTTGAGCATTTTTTCATAGTGCAAAGAGACAGAAAGATAGTGACACGGCCGGGCGTGGTGGCTCAAGCCTGTAATCCCAGCACTTTGGGAGGCCGAGACGGGTGGATCACGAGGTCAGGAGATCGAGACCATCCTGGCTAATGCGGTGAAACCCCGTCTCTACTAAAAATACAAAAAACTAGCTGGGCGAGGTGGCGGGCGCCTGTAGTCCCAGCTACTCGGGAGGCTGAGGCAGGAGAATGGCGTAAACCCGGGAGGCGGAGCTTGCCGTGAGCTGAGATCCGGCCACTGCACTCCAGTCCGGCCGACAGAGCGAGACTCCGCCTCAAAAAAAAAAAAAAAAAAAAGAAAGAAAAAAGGAAGAAAGATAGTGACACGCTTAACTGTGTTGCGCTGACTTTGGGCAGAGCCCTAACGGCAGCACACACTTCAGAGGTAGGGCTGAGTATTCCTCACGCTCAAGTCCTGAAGATTTAATTTCAGTGATTTTTAGACTTAGTGAAAATGTCGGTTCGGAGAGCAGAGATCTTGTCTCTTACGTTCCCTGCTGTATTACCAGTGTCCGGCACAGTAACTGGCACATAGTAAGTGCTCAGGAAATATTTGTGGAATGAATGAATACTGCCGTGTTATGCAATTTACAGTCCCATCAGTAATGGGTGAGAGCACCTGATTCTCCACAACCTCACTGGCACAAGGTATTATGAAACATTTTGATTTTTGCTATTTTGATGAGTGCTCCAAAACAAAGGCATCTCATTGGTGTTTAATTTGCAGGGTTTTTTTTCTTTCTTTCCTTCCTTCCTTCTTTCTTTCCTTCTTTTTTTTTTTTTTTTTTTTGACAGAGTCTCACTCTGTTCCCCAGGCTGGAGTACAATGGCGTGATCTCGGTTCATTGCAATCTCTGCCTCCTGGGTTCAAGCGATTCTCCTGCCTCAGCCTCCCAAGTAGCTGGGATTACAGGCGCCAGCCGCTACACCTGGCTAATTTTTGTATTTTTAGTTTCACCATGTTGGTCAGGCTGGTTTGGAACTCCTGACCTCGTGATCCACCCGCCTCGGCCTCCCAAGGTGTTGAGATGACAGGCGTGAGCCACCATACCTGGCCCCGCAGTTTTCTTATTAAAGATGAAGTTGGCCAGTGTTCTCATGTGGTAAAGATGAGGCATGTTCCGGGTCTTCTCAAGAATCCTTGACATACTTATTTTGATTTTTTGAGACAGATTCTTGCTCTGTCACCAGGCTGGAGTGCAGTGGCATGATCTCAGCTCACTGCAACCTCCACCTCCAGGGTTCAAGCGATTCTCCTGCCTCAGCGTCCTGAGTAGCTGGGATTTCAGGCACGTGCCACCACACTGAGCTAATTTTTGTAGTTTTAGTAGAGACAGGGTTTCACCATGTTGGCCAGGATGGTGTCAATCTCTTGACCTGATTTGCCCATCTCGGCCTTCTAAAGTACTGGGATTACAGACGTGAGCCACCGTGTCTGGCCAAAAGGTTTATTTTATTTATTTTTTTATTGTTTGAGATGGAGTCTATCTCTGTTGCCCAGGCTGGAGTGCACTGGTGCAATCTCGGCTCACTGCAACCTCTGCCTCCCGGGTTCAAGTGATTCTTCTGCCTCAGCCTCCTGAGTAGCTGGCATGACAGGCATGCACTTCTGTGCCAGCTAATTTTTGTATTTTTAGTAGAGACAGGGTTTCACCATGTTGGCCATGCTGGTCTTGAACTACTGACCTCGTGATCCTCCTGCCTCGGCCTCCCAAAGTGCTGGGATTACAGGCATGAGCCACCGCGCTGGCCTTCTAAGAGGTTTAAACCTCAGACCCTTTCTAATGCTGGGACCCTTGGGCTTGGGATGTCAGCCCCTGAGAGCCTGAGCCCCACAGCAGCATCTGCCAGAGCCCTCCTGCAGGTTAGGGCCACACCTGCCTGCTCACGAGCACTCCTCTCCCTCCCCCATCATCCCCTCAGTTTTAATAACCTGGGCATCCAGTGTGTGAGGAAGAAGGAGATTGAGGCTGCCATTGAGCGGAAGATTCAACTGGGCATTGACCCGTACAATGGTGAGCCCCCTGCCTGACCTGACCATCATGCGTCCTCCCAAACCCCTTGCCTTCTGTGCTCACCCTGGTCCCCTCACCACTCCAGGCCCCACCGTCTCCTCCAGCCCCATCCCTTCCTCGTTCCCCTGTACCCCAAAGAGGGTCTCCACTTCCCACCCTCAGGCTCCCCATATCTCCCCCGACAGCTGGGTCCCTGAAGAACCATCAGGAAGTAGACATGAATGTCGTGAGGATCTGCTTCCAGGCCTCATATCGGGACCAGCAGGGACAGATGCGCCGCATGGACCCTGTGCTTTCCGAGCCCGTCTACGACAAGAGTGAGTTGACAGTGCTGTGGCCATTAGGATTGCCCTTGGCTGCCGGTGTCAGAATGTCCCGCTTACAGAGGCATGAGTGGCTCAGGTGCTGTGGCTCACATCTGGAATCCCAACACTTTGGGAGGTCAAGGTGGGAAGATTGCTTGAGCCCAGGAGTTCAAGACTAGCCTGGGCAACTTGGCAAAACCCTGTCTCTATAAAAAAATTTAAAATTAGCGGCCAGGCATGGTGGCTCATGCCTGTAATTCCAGCACTTTGGGAGGGCGAGGTGGGCGGATCACGAGGTCAAGAGATCGAGGCCACCCTGGCTAACACGGTGAAACCCTGTCTCTACTAAAAATACAAAAAATTAGCCTGGCATGGTGGCGGGTGTCTGTAGTCCCAGCTACCCGGGAGACTGAGGCAGGAGGATGGCGTGAACCCAGGAGGCGGAGCTTGCAGTGAGCCCAGATAGCACCACTGCACTCCAGCCTGGGTGACAGGGCGAGACTCTGTCTCAAAAAAAAAAAAAAAAAATTAGCTGGGTGGTCAGGCGTGGTGGCTCATGCCAGTAATCCCAGCACTTTGGGAGGCCGAAGCAGGCAGGTTACCTGAGAAGTCAGGAGTTTGAGACCAGCCTGGCCAACATGCCAAAATCCTGTCTCTACTAAAAATACAAAAATTAGCTGGGCGCAGTGGCAGGCAACTATAATCCCAGCTACTCAGGAGGCTGAGGCAGGAGAATTGCTTGAACTCCGGAGGTGGAGGTTGCAGTGAGCTGAGATCGTGTCGCTGCGCTCCAGCCTGACCAACAGAGTGAGATTCCGTCTCGAGAAAAAAAAAAAAAAAAAAAGCTGGGCATGGTGGCATGCACCTGTAGTCCCAACACTTTGGGAGGCTGAGGTGGGTGGATCACTTGAGGTCAGGAGACCAGCCTGGCCTATGTGGTAAAATTCTGTCTCTACTAAAAATGCAAAAATTAGCTGGGCATGGTGACACACGCCTATAATCCCAGCTACCCAGGAGGTGGAGATTGCAGTGAGCTTAGACTGCACCACTGCACTCCAGCCTGGGCAACAGAACAAGACTCCGTCTCAAAAAAAAGAAAAAAAGAAAAAAAAAATGGGGGCTGGGTGTGGTGATTCACGCCTGTAATCCCAGCACTTTGGGAGGCCGAGGCAGGAGGATCATCTGGGATCAGGAGTTCGAGACCAGCCTGGCCAACATGGTGAAACCCCATCTCTACTAAAAATGCAAAAATTCTTGGCCGGGTGCAGTGGATCACGCCTGTAATCCTAGCACTTTGGGAGGCCGAGGCGGGCAGATTACGAGGTCAGGAGATGGAGACCATTCTGGCTAACACAGTGAAACCCCGCCTCCATTAAAAATACAAAAAATTGGCCAGGCGTGGTGGCTCAAGCCTGTAATCCCAGCACTTTGGGAGGCCGAGCCGGGTGGATCACGAGGTCAGGAGATCGAGACCATCCTGGCTAACACGGTGAAACCCCGTCTCTACTAAAAAATACAAACAAAAAAACAAACAAATAAAAAAACCTAGCCAGGCGAGGTGGCAGGCGCCTGTAGTCCCAGCTACTCGGGAGGCTGAGGCAGGAGAATGGCGTGAACCCGGGAGGCAGAGCTTGCAGTGAGCCGAGATCACACCACTGCACTCCAGCCTGGGTGAAAGAGTCAGACTACGTCTCGGGGGGAAAAAAAAAAAGGGGGGGGGTCTTCTAGTATTGTAGAATGAACAATCTGTTTAACTATACCAGGCAGCCTAAGGGAAGAGGCAGCATAAGTAATAGTCTCTCTCCCTTTCTGAAAGAGTGCATTATATTCCACAGAATCACCCTGGTAGACTTCTGCTTATTTCTCAGTGGCCAGAGCTTGGTCCCATGGCCACTCCTAGTTGCAGGATGGTCTGGGAAAGCAAGTGCTTAGATTTTTCAACCTCTATAGAGGGGTACAGGCATAGAAGAGGGGATTGGGAATAACTGGTAGGTTTTAGCCAACCCGTAGTGGCTGCTGTAATCATCAAAATGGGATATTAATTCAGTCAGGGCATTTATGGATGCAAGTGATAGAATCCCAACTTAAATAGGCTTAAGGGGTAAAAAAAGAGAATAATTTGTTCTATTGACGACAAAAATGCAGATGTAGCATAGTGCTTCAGGTCTGGCTGCATCCAGGACCTCAGTGATGTCATTAGAGATCTGTCAGTCTTTCGGCTGTTCTTCCTCCATGTTAGAATCCAGGCTTATATCCTACCTGCCCGGCACCTCTCCCCAACTCCCAAGGCTGCTTTTAGCTTCTTTTACCTAATAGCTTTGCTTCAAGCCTCAGGTCTATCTCTCATTGGCCTGGTTTTGGTCATTTCCTCCTTTTTGACCAATCAGCTTTGGCCAGAGGGATGCACTGCTCTGATTGGCCAGGTCCGGGGCACGTGATCAATTACTGCTGAGCTAGGAAGTGGGCTCAACCGTGCCCAATCCCAATTACGAAGATGAGGGGTGGTCCCTTGAGGGAAAATTGGAGGCTGTTAAAAGAAGAGGGGACAGGACTACTAGATTAGATGGGGAAAACAACAGGTGTCCACTACAAGATTACAGTCTATCAAACTCTCCTCAAGGAACCTTCTCTGACCTGGGACCCCATCAACTCTCCCTGAGGTCTGAGGGTCTCCCTTAAACATTTTTTAAAAATTATTTTTGTTTATTATTATGTTTTTTTTAGAGATAGGGTCTCACTCTGTTGCCTAGGCAGTCATGCAGTGGTGCAGTCATAGCTTACTGCAGCCTGAATTTCTGGACTTAAGTGATCCTACCAGTTCAACCTCACAAGTAGCTGAGACTACAGGCATGTGCCACCACACCTGGCTAAGTTTTATTTTTAAAACTTTTTGTAGAGCTAGAGTCTCACCATGTTACCCAGGCTGGTCTGGAACTCCTGGGCTCAAACCATCCTCCCTCCTCGGCCCCTAGGTGACTGAATTCTCGGGTTTTTTTTTTTTTTTTTTTGAGATGGAGTCTTGCTCTGTCACCCGGACTGGAGTGCAGTGGCCAGATCTCAGCTCACTGCAAGCTCCTCCTCTCGGGTTCATGCCATTCTCCTGCCTCAGCCTCCCGAGTAGCTGGGACTACAGGCGCCCGCCACCTCGCCCGGCTAGTTTTTTGTATTTTTTTAGTAGAGACGGGGTTTCACCGTGTTAGCCAGGATGGTCTCGATCTCCTGACCTCGTGATCCGCCCGTCTCGGCCTCCCAAAGTGCTGGGATTACAGGCTTGAGCCACCGCGCCCGGCCCGGGTTTTTTTTTTTAATACACTTCTTCCTCTCTCCCCTTCCCAGAATCCACAAACACGTCAGAGCTGCGGATTTGCCGAATTAACAAGGAAAGCGGGCCATGCACGGGTGGCGAGGAGCTCTACTTGCTGTGCGACAAGGTGCAGAAAGGTGAGGGGCCTGGGGCAGCAAGCTTGGGTAGCGCGGGGTCTGGCAACTTGGAGGGGTAGCCAGGGAGCCCAGGAGGGTGAATGGATGAGAAAGAGCTGGTTAACCAGGGCACCAGAGTGCAAGGGTCCACAACGTTGTCTTTGCGGTCAGATACAGCTGATGGGTTCATTAACTCCCTGAGTCGCCTGCTCACCCGTCTGCGTAGGAAGACGGAGGCTCCTCTGTGGTGACCCATGCTGCGTGCTAGGCGGTGCCATCACAGAGCTCACGACATGTCCAGAGGACTCTGATGTTAAGGGTGGAATTGCATAAAGGAACGGTTTATGGTGTTTGTGATAAGGGCTGTGGGTAAAGCAAACAGAGGACAGAAGAAGTAACTCCACTTCATTCACATCTGTTCAAATGGCCCTTCCTCAAACAGGCCTTTTTTTAAAAAAAGACAGCTAGTCACTGCAGCTCAAGCCTGTAATCCCAGCACTTTGGGAGGCTGAGGCAGGCGGATCACTTGAGCTCTGGAGTTCGAGACCAGCCTGGGCAACATGGTGAAAACCCATATCTACTAAAAATACAGAAATTAGGGCTGGGCGCAGTGGCTCATGCCTGCAATCCCAGCACTTTGGGAGGCCAGGTGTGCGGATCACCTGAGGTCAGGAGTTCGAGACCAGCGTGGCCAACATGGTGAAACCCCATCTCTACTAAAAAACACAAAAATGAGCTGGGCGTGGTGGCTCACACCTGTAATCCCAGCTACTCGGGAGGCTGAGATGGGAGAATCGCATGAACCTGGGATGCATAGGTTGCAGTGAGTCAAGATCATGCCGCCGCACTCCAGCCTGGGTGACAGAGCAAAGCTCCGTCTCAAAACAAACAAACAAACAAAAAAGAAAACAGCTGGGCACAGCAGCTCATGCCTGTAATCCTAGCACACTTTTGGAGGCTGAGGCGGGCAGATCACTTGAGCTCAGGAGTTCGAGACCAGCCTGGGCAACATGGTGAAACCCCGTCTCTACAAAAAATAAAAAATTTAGCAGGTGTGGTGGTGCGCACCTGTAGTCCCAGCTACTTGGGAGGCTGAGGTGGGAGGATTAATTGAGCCTGGGAGGCAGAGGCTGCAGTGAGCCAAGATTGCAGCACTGCTCTCCAGCCAGGGCGACAGAGACAGACCCTGTCTCAAAAAATCAAAACCAAAAGCAAACTGGCTGGGCATGTCTCTTATGCCTGTAATCCTAGCACTTTGGGAGGCTGAGCAGGGAGGATCACTTGAGCCCAGGAGTTTGAGTCCAGTCTGGGCAACATAGCAAGCCCCTGTCTCTACAAAAAAAAAAAAAAAAAAAAAAAAATTCTTTTTATTTTAATTAAAAACTAGCCAGGGCCGGGCGTGGTGGCTCAAGCCTGTAATCCCAGCACTTTGGGAGGCCGAGACGGGCGGATCACAAGGTCAGGAGATCGAGACCATCCTGGCTAATATGGTGAAACCCCGTCTCTACTAAAGAATACAAAAAACTAGCCGGGCGACGAGGCGGGTGCCTGTAGTCCCAGCTACTTGGGAGGCGGAGGCAGGAGAATGGCATAAACCTGGGAGGTGGAGCTTGCAGTGAGCTGAGATCCGGCCACCGCACTCCAGCCTGGGCGACAGAGCCAGACTCCGTCTCAAAAAAATAAACAAACCAAAAAAAACAAAAAACAAAAAAAAAACTAGCCAGGCATTAGGCCAGGCATGGTGGCTCACACCTGTAATCCCAATACTTTGGGAGGCCAAGGTGGGCGGCTCACTTATAGTCAGGAGTTCAAAACCAGCATGGCCAACATGGTGAAACCCTGTCTCTACTAAAAATATAAAAATTAGCTGGGTGTGGTGGCGCACACCTGTAATTCCAGCTGCTTGGGAGGCTGAGGCACGACAATCACTTGAACCTGGGAGACAGAGATTGCAGTAAGCCGAGATCATGCCATTGCACTCCAGCCTGGGCAACACAGTGAGATTCTGTCTCAAAAAAATAAAATAAAATAAAATAAAATAAAGTAAAATAAAATAGCCAGGCATGTTGGGGCATGTGCTTTTAGTCCCAGCTACTTGGGAGGCTGAGGTAGGAGGACTGCTTAAGTGCAGGAGTTGGAGGTTACAGTGAGCTATGATGGTGCCACTGCACTGCAGCCTGGGCAATGGAGCAAGACTCTGTCTCAAAATAAAATAAAATAAAGTGAAGAAACTGGTTCCAGAGTTATCTAGTAACTTCCCCAAGTTATAACAGAGTTGGTAGTGAAGCGTTCTAGCCTTCCTGGGTTCCCATCTTGGCTCTAACACTTGCTGGCTGTGTGACCTTGGACAAGTGACTTTACCTCTCTGTGCCTTCATTTTCTTCTTTATATAATAAGGTACCTAATAGTACCTTCTTCATAGAGTTGTTGTGCGACTTAGAGGCAATCTATATATATCTGACACATATAAAGCCTCAGTACATGGAGTTACTGTGATGACAGGCAATGCAGTAAGACAAGAAAAATAAAGAACAGGCAGAATACCATCATGAATCCTGACTCTCCACTACCAGTTGTGTGACATCTCAACACTTTCAAGACTCAGTTTCCTTTTCTTTTCTTTTCTTTTTTTTTTTTAGAACCAGGCTTTCCATCTGTCACCCAGGCTGGAGTATAGTGGTGTGATCATGGCTCACTGCAGCCTCGACCTCCCAGGCTCAAGTGATTCTCCCACCTCAGCCTTCTGAATAGCTGGGACCACAGGCGTGCGCCACAGTGTGCGGCTAATTTTTTAATTTTCTTGTTGAGACAAGGTCTTGCTGTGTTGGCCAGTCTGATCTTGAACTCCTGGCCTCAAGTGATCTGCCAGCCTCAGCCTCCCAAAGGGCTGGGATTACAGGTGTGGGCCACTACGCCTGGCCAGGCACCTTTTTTCTCTGCTGACTGTGCCTGGTATCCTTTTGCCATGACAGATCATAGCTGTGAGTACGACTGTATGCTGTCCCCTGAGTCCTCTTACTGAACAACCTGAGGGTGACCTTAAGGATCCCCGGACTTGAGGGGGATAGTAATTCTACCTACCTCTTAAATTGTTATAAGGATTAAATGAGATAATACATATAAAAATACATAAAACAAGGCCAGGTGCGGTGGCTTACACCTGTAATCCCAGCACTTTGGGAGGTCGAGGTGGGCAAATCACGAGGTCAGGAGATTGAGACCATCCTGGCCAACGTGGTGAAACCCCGTCTCTCTTAAAAATACAAACATTAGCTGGGCATGGTTGCGCATGCCTATAATCCCAGCTACTCGGGAGACTGAGGCAGGAGAATTGCTTGAACCAGGGAGTCGGAGGTTGCAGTGAGCCGAGATCATGCCACTGCACTCCAGCCTGGAGACAGAATGAGACTCTGTCTCAAAAACACACAAACAAAAAAAACAAAAATAGCCAGGCGTGGTGGCATATGGCTGTAATCCCAGCTACTTGGGAGGCTGAGGCAGGAGAATTGCTTGAATCTGGGAGGCCAAGATTGTGCCACTGCACTCCAGCTTGGGCAACAAGAGCGAAACTCCATATCAAAAAAAAAAAAAAAAAAAAGCCGGGCACAGTGGCTCATGCCTGTAATCCCAGCACTTTGAGAGGCTGAGGCGGGCGGATCACGAGTTCAGGAGATCGGCCCATTCTGGCTAACACGGTGAAACCCTGTCTCTACTAAAAATACAAAACATTAGCCAGGCGTGGTGGCGGGTGCCTGTAGTCCCAGCTACTTGGGAGGCTGAGGCAAAAGAATGGTGTGAACCCAGGAGACAGAGCTTGCAGTGAGCTGAGATCGCGCCACTGCACTCCAGCCTGGGTGACAGAGTGAGACTCCGTCTCAAAAACAAGCAAACAAACAAAAAAATATATATATATACATAAAACACTTAGTGACTGGCACATAGTAGGTGCTCAATAGAAAGTTAGCTGCCACTGTGATTCGTTTTTTTTTTTTTTTTTTAGACGGAGTTTTGCTCTTGTTACCCACGCTGGAGTGCAATGACGCAATCTCAGCCCACTGCAACCTCTTCCTCCTTGATTCAAGCGATTCTCCTGCCTCAGCCTCCCAAGTAGCTGGGACTACAGGTGTGTGCTACCACACCTGGCTAATTTTTTTTTTTTTTTTTTTTTTTTTG
>NC_045454.1:12925820-12941112 GCF_002776525.5 Piliocolobus tephrosceles | reverse complement strand
TTTTTTTTTTTTTTTTGAGACAGAGTCTCACTCTGTCACCCAGGCTGAAGTACAGTGGTGTGATCTCGGCTCACTGAAACCTCTGCCTCCTGGGTTCAAGCAATTCTCCTGCCTCAGCCTCCTGAGTAGCTGGTATAACAGGCGCCCACCACCACACCCCGCTAATTTTTGTATTTTTAGGAGACACAGGGTTTCACCATATTGGTCAGCCTGGCCTTGAACTCCTGACCTCAGGTGATCCACCCTCCTCGGCCTCCCAGTGTGCTGGGATTACAGGTGTGAGCCACCACGTCCAGCTTAATTTTGTATTTTTAGTAGAGATGGGGTTTCACCACGTTGGTCAGGCTAGTCTCGAACTCCTGACCTCAAGTGATCCACCGCCTTGGCCTTCCAAAGCGCTGCGATTATAGGCATGAGCCACTGTGCCTGGTGATTAGTTTTATTTTTAGGAATATTAGAGGCCAGGCATGGTGGCTCACTCCTGTTATCCCAGCACTTTGGGAGGCCAAAGTGGGAGGATTGCTTGTATCCAGGAGTTTGAGACTAGCCTGGGCAACATGGCAAAACCCCTCTTCTACAAAAAATACAAAAAGAAATTAGCTGGGTGTAGTGGTGCATGCCTGTAATCCTAGCTACTTGGGAGGCTGAGGTAGGAAGATCTCAAGGCCCAGAGGCAGAGGTTCCAGTGAGCCAAGATCATGCCATTGCACTCCAGCCTGGGTAACAGAGCAATACCCTGTCTCAAAAAAACAAAAACAAAGACAACAACAACAAAAAACAAGGCCGGGCACCATGGCTCACGCCTGTAATCCCAGCACTTTGGGAGGCCGAGGTGGGAGGATCACCTAAGGTCAGGAGTTCGAGACCAGCCTGGCCAACAAGGTGAAACCCCGTCTCTACTAAAAATACAAACAATTGGTGGAGTGTGGTGGCTCACACCTGTAATCCCAGCACTTTGGGAGGCCAAGGCAGGTGGATCACGAGGTCAGGAGATAGAGACCATCCTGGCTAACATGGTGAAACCCCGTCTCTACTAAAAATACAAAAAATTAGCCAGGCATGGTGGCAGGCACCTGTAGTCCCAGCTACTCAGGAGGCTGAGGCAGGAGAATGAATGGCATGAACCCCGGAGGCGGAGCCTGCAGTGAGCCGAGATCGCACCACTGCACTCCAACCTGGGCGACAGAGCGAGACTCCGTCTCAAAAAAAAAAAAAAATTAGCCAGGGATGGTGGGGGGTGCCTGTAATCCCAGCTACTGGGGAGGCTGTGGCAGGAGAATCTCTTGAACCTGGGAGGCGGAGGTTGCAGTGAGCCGAGATTGCGCCATTGCTCTCCAGCCTGGGCGACTGAGCAAGACTCTCAAAAAAAAAAAAAAAAAAAGGAGTATTAGTCTTGATTTTGGGGGAGGCTGGGCAAGTTGGGAGCGCAGTGGCCCAGATGTCCTGGCTTAGCTGATGTCCCCCGTTTCCTGCCAGAGGACATATCAGTGGTGTTCAGCAGGGCCTCCTGGGAAGGGCGGGCTGACTTCTCCCAGGCCGACGTGCACCGCCAGATTGCCATTGTGTTCAAGACGCCGCCCTACGAGGACCTGGAGATTGTAGAGCCTGTGACAGTCAACGTCTTCCTGCAGCGGCTCACCGATGGGGTCTGCAGCGAGCCATTGCCTTTCACGTACCTGCCTCGCGACCATGGTAACTACAGCAACCCAGGGTGACCCAACATCTCGGAGACTAGGTCTTGGGCCTTGGGGAGACCCCAGTGGGGATGGGAAAGAGGCAGAACTAGAATGCAGGCTCAGAGCTACAAAGACATGTTCAGATCCCGGCTCTGCTGCTTACTGGCTGTGTGACCTTGGCCTCTCTGAGCCTCATTCTTCTGCGCAAAATGGAAATAATAGTAGCTGTCCTGTGACATTTGGAGAGTATTTAGTCTTTCCTCCCCTCAGCATCCTGCACATGCCTGGGCCTGTGCTCGGTATTGCTAGAGACACAGCAGTGACCAACACAGCCTCTAGCTGTGTCCTCATGAGGCTTATAGTCCTGAGGATGGGGGACAGCCTGTCCCCACACAGTGATGACCAGAGTGGGCAGGACTGGAATGAAGTGCTCAAGGGCTCGCATTGCCCAAAGGGGGCACCTAACCTAGCTGTGGGCATCAGGGAAGGCTTCTTGGAGGAGGGGACAGCTGAGCTGACGACAGGAGGATGACTAAGCGGGAAGTTTTCTAGGGAAGTAGTGAGAGTCGAGGAAGAGTGTTTTAAGTAGCTGGAACAGCAGATGCAAAGGTCCTGAGACCGGATTGTGCCTGGGGTGCTCCAGGAACAACAAAGAGGCCAGTGTGTAGGCTGGGCGTGGTGCCTCATGCCTGTAATCCCAGCACTTTGGGAGGCTGAGGCAGGTGGATCACCTGAGGTCAGGAGTTCGAGACCAGCCTGACCGACACAGCGAAAGCCCGTCTCTACTGAAAATACAAAAATTAGCTGGGCGTGGTTGTGGGCGTCTGTAGTCCCAGCTACTCGGGAGGCTGAGGCAGGAGAATTGCTTGAACCCGAGAGGCAGAGGTTGCAGTGAGCCAATTGCACTCCAGCCTGGGCGACACAGTGAGACTCACTACAGGCACCTGCCACCACGCCTGGCTAATTTTAGTACTTTTAGTAGAGACTGAGTTTCGCCGTGTTCATCGGGCTGGTCTCAGACTCCAGACCTCAGGTGATCCGCCCACCTTGGCCTCCCAAAGTGCTGGGATTACAGGGGTGAGCCACCGCACCCAGCCAAGACTCCATCTTAAAAAAAAAAAAAAAAAAAATAGAGGCCAGGCGCAGCGGCTCACACCTGTAATCCCCAACACTTCGGGAGGCCAAGGCAGGCAGATCGCTTGAGGTCAGAAGTTCAAGACCAGACTGGCCAACGTATAGTGAAATCCCCTCTCTACTAAAAAAATACAAAAATTAGCTGGGCGTGGTGGCAGACACCGGTAATCCCAGCTACTTGGGAAGCTGAGGCAGGAGAATTGCTTGAACCTGGCAGGCAGAGGTTGCAGTGAGCCAAGATCGTGCCACTGCACTCCAGCCTGGTCAATAGAGCAAAACTGTCTCAATAAATAAATAAAGGAATTAATTATTATTGATGAATTACTTCTTGTATGTCCCTGGTATCTCCTCAACAGACAGCTACGGCGTGGACAAGAAGCGGAAACGGGGGATGCCCGACGTCCTTGGGGAGCTGAACAGCTCTGGTGTGTGCCCTCTGCCCTTTTCCACCCCCATCCCCAGGTTCTGGGGAGGGGACAGCTGACCCCACTGCCCTTTCCCCCACCCAGGCTGGGGAGGAAGGGCTGTCGGGGAACAGGGGTCCTCATCTCTGCCTTCCCTTAGACCCCCACGGCATCGAGAGCAAACGGCGGAAGAAAAAGCCGGCCATCCTGGACCACTTCCTGCCCAGCCACAGCTCAGGTGGGTCCCAGCTACACATAAGCCCCTGTCCCCTGGGTGTGCAGAGGGTAAGTGGCAGCCCTGCTTTTCTGGCCTCTTCACGCCCTCCAAGAGCAGCCACAAGGCGAGTCACTCAGCACTTAGCCAGCAACATCCAGTGGAAAGAATGAGGGCTCTGGAGACAGAATGGAAGTTCTGATCTCTTCTGAACCATTTCCTTGCTATGTGACCTGCGTTAAGTTGCTCTACCTCTCAGAGCCTCAGGGACTTCTTTGAAGAGGCACAGTACATACTTAGGTCAGTGGTGTTTTAAAATTTAATCTATTTCTTTTTTTTTTGGAGATGGAGTCTCGCTCTGTTGCCCAGACAGTGGCATGATCTCAGCTCACTGCAACCTCTGCCTCTCCAGTTCAAGCGATTCTCTTGCTTCAGGCTCCTGAGTAGCTGGGACTACAGGCATGCACCACCACGCCCAGCTAATTTTTGTATTTTTTAGTAGAGACGGGGTTTCACCATATTGGCCAGGCTGGTCTTGAACTCCTGACCTCAAGTGATCTACCCTCTTTGGCCTCCCAAAGTGCTGAGATTACAGGCATGAGCCACCATACCTGGCCTTTTTTCTTTTTCTTTTTCTTTTTTTTTTTTTTTTGAGATAGTCTCTCTCTCTCACCCAGACTGGAGTGTAGTGGTACAACTATGGCTCACTGCAGCTTCAACCTGCTGGACTTAAGCGATCCTCTCACCTCAGCCTCCTGAGTAGCTGGGACTACAGGCATGCATCACCATGCTTGACTAATTTTTGTATTTTTTGTAGAGACGGGTATTGCCATGTTGCCCAGGCTGGTCTTGAACTCCTGAGCCCAAGCCATTCTCCTGCCTTAGCCTCCCAAAGTGTTGGGATTACAGGCATGAGCCACAGCGCCTGACTCTTAATACATTTCTTCTTCTTCTTCTTTTTTTTTTTTTTTTTTGTCTTGAGACAGAATCTCTGTTGCCCAGGCTAGAGTGCAGTAGTGTGATCTTGGCTCACTGCAACTGCTGCCTCCCAGGTTTGAGAGATTCTCCTGCCTCAGTCTCCCAATTAGCTGGGACTACAGGCGCCCACCACTATGCCTGGCTAATTTTTGTATTTTTAGTAGAGATGGGGTTTCGCCGCATTAGCCAGGCTGGTTTCGAACTCCTGACCTCAGGTGATCCTCCCACCTTAGCCTCCTAAAGTGCTGGGATTACAGGCATGAGCCACAGTGCCTGGTTCTTAATATATTTCTTCTCATGGGTACTGTATGACAGGCATCTAAGTGCTTTCTGTGAGTTTATTCACTTAACCTGTGAGGTATGTGCTGTCATTCCCCTGTTTTACAGGTGAGGAAACTGAAGCCCAGAGAGGTGAAGTCTCTTGCCTGAGGCCACACAGTAGCAGATCCCTGGTGGAACAGGGAGGTGGCCCCGGGCATCTGTGTAGATGAGTGGTGATATATGTGGCATAGGTAGCAGGGAGTTGATGATGGATGAAGGGGGTGGTGGTTGAAGCCAGCCAACCTCAGATTCAGAGCCTGTCTCTGGCCTGTTCTACCCTTGCCTTCATCTCAACTCACATGCCAGCTTCCAGCTCCCATGAATCCCAATCCTATCTGGCTGCCCTCAGAAAAAAAATCTCTAGCCAGGAGTTCGAGACCAGCCTGGCCATCATGGTGAAACCCTGTCTCTACTAAAAATGCAAAAATTAGCTGGGCGTGGTGACCCATGCCTGTGGTCCCAGCTGCTCGGGAGGCTGAGGCATGAGAATTGCTTGAATCCAGGAGGTAGAGGTCGCGGTGAGCTGAGATTGTGCCACTGAGCTCCAGCCTGGGCAACAAAGAAAGACTCCGTCTCAAGAAGAGAAGAGAAAAGAAACAAGAAAAGAAAAGATGCCCGGGTGTGGTGGCTCACGTCTGTAATCCCAGCACTTTGGGAGGCTGAGGGGGGCGGATCATCTGAGGTCAGGAGTTCGAGACCATCCTGGCTAACGTGGTGAAACCCCCGTCTCTACTAAAAATACAAAAATTAGTTGAGTGTGGTGGCGCACACCTGTAATACCAGCTACTCAGGAGGCTGAGGCACGAGAATCACTTGAACTCGGGAGATGGAGGTTGCAGTGAGCCAAGATGGCGCCACTGCACTCCAGCCTGGACAACAGAGCAAGACTCTGTCTCAAAAAAAAAAAGAAAGAAAGAAAGAAAAGGAAAAGAAAAGAGAAAAAGTCTCTACCCACTGACCACCAACTCTAAAAACATAGCCCCCAACACCCAGCTAAGGTACCCAGCTCCTAGCCAGCTCCTAACCACTCAGACTGCTGAGCCTGGACCACCTGACCTAGTCCCACCCTGGAGATTTGAAGCTCCACCTGTTCTTCCCCCTCCCCTGCAACTGGTAACCAATGCCTAATAGCTCTGCCCCTAGCAACCACCAATCCTAGCCCACTTCACCAATCTTTGCTCTCCAATTTCCTAAACCCCCTTCCCTATTCATCCACCTTCCCCAGCATCCCAGTTTCCCAAGGTCTAAAGCACCCCTCCCTTGTGGAAGCAGTACCGCCAAGGCACTGCAGTGTAATGGTTAGGAGTATGGCCTCTGGGATCAGACTGGGTTTGAAATCTGAGCCCACAGTTTAGCTGCTGTGTGACCTCCGTGAGCCTCACTTTACTCATCTGTCAGATGGAGACCCTGTCTCTTGCAGTCCTTTCCCCAATTTAGTGAGATGATGTCGTACAGTTATTTATCATGGTGGTTGGCGCAGAGTTAGTGCCCAGGAGATATTAGGAACTTGCTTTTTTTTTTTTTTTTTCCCTTTTTTGAGACAGAGTCTTGCTCTGTCGCCCAGGCTGTAGTGCAGTGGTGTGATCTCGGCTCACTGCAACCTCTGCCTCCCGGGTTCATGCCATTCTTCTGCCTCAGCCTCCTGAGTAGCTGGGATTACAGGTGTGAGCCACCACGCCCGGCTAATTTTTTGTATTTTTAGTAGAGACAGGGTTTCACTGTGTTAGGCAGGATGGTCTCGATCTCCTGACCTCGTGATCCGCCCGCCTCGGCCTCCCAGAGTGCTGGGATTACAGGCATGAGCCACTGTGCCCGGCCTAGGAACTTGCATTTTTTTTTTTTTTTGAGACGGAGTTTCACTCTTATTGCCCAGGTTGGAGTGCAATAGTGTGATCTCGGCTCACTGCAACCTCTGCCTCCTGGGTTCCAGCGATTCTCCTGCCTCAGCCTCCTGAGTAGCTGAGATTACAGGCACATGGTGCCGTGCCCAGCTAATTTTTGTATTTTTAGTAAAGACGGGGTTTCACCATGTTGGCCAGGCTGGTCCCAAACTCCTGACCTCAAGTGATCTGCTTGTCTCAGCCTCCCAAAGTGCTGGGATTACAGGCATGAGCCACTGCACCCAACCTGTGATCACATTTAACTGCATTTACAGCAAAACCCAAAATAACAGGGGCTTCAACAGGATAGAACGTTATTTCTTGTCTCACATAAATAGTCCATAGGGACTGAAAGTGGCCCATGCCTATATCTCAGCACTTTGGGAGGCTGAGGCGGGTGGACTGCTTCAGGCCAGGAGTTTGAGACCAGCCTGGCCAATATGTAAAACCCTGTTTCTACTAAAAATACAAAAATTAGCCAAGTGTGGTGGTGCACATCTGTAGTCCCAGCTACTCAGAGCCTGAGGCAGGAGAATCACTTGAATCCAGGAGGTGGAGGTTGCAGGGAGCCAAGATTGCATCACTGCACTTTAGCCTGAGCGACAGAACGGGACCCTTCTCAAAACAACAACAACAAAAAACATGCCTGGCACTGTGGCTTACACCTGTAATCCCAGCATATTGGGACACCAAGGCAGGTAGATCACGAGGTCAAGGGAGAGAGACCATCCTGGCCAACGTGGTGAAACTCCATCTCTACTAAAAACACAAAAGTTAGCTGGGTGTGGTGGCACATGCCTGTAGTCCCAGCTACTCGGGAGGCTGAGGCAGGAGAATCATTTGAACCCAAAAGGTGGAGGTTGCAGTGAGCCAAGATGGTGCCACTGTGCTCCAGCCTGGTGACAAGGCAAAAACAAGAAACAAAAAACAGTCTGTAGGTGTGTTCCAGGGATGGTCTGGTGACTGCATGATCATTGAGAGACCCAGGTTTCTGTCATTTTCAGTTTGCCATCTCATGGTGCAAGGTGGCTGTTGTAGCTCCAGCCATTATGCCCACATTCCAGTTAGCAGAACTTAGTCACATGATCGCATCAGGCTGCAAGGAAGGCTAGAAAAGAGTCCCAGTAGCCTTGTGTCTCTAAGGTTTGTCTTGTTCCAAAAAAAGAGTCCCTCTTTTTTTTTTTTTTTTTTTGAGACAGTCTTGCTCTGTTGCCTAGGCTGGAGCGCAGTGGCGCGATCTCGGCTCACTGCAACATCCGCCTCCCAGGTTCAAGTGATTCTCCTGCCTCAGTCTTCCGAGTAGCTGAGATTACAGGCGCCTACCACCACACCCAACTAATTTTTGTATTTTTGGGAGAGACGGGGTTTTGCCATTTTGGCCAGGCTGATCTTGAACTTCTGACCTCAGGTAATCTGCCCGCCTCGGCCCGCCAAAGTGCTGGGATTACAGGTGTGAGCCACCATGCCTGGCCAGAGAATCCCTCTTACAATGAAACTTTTTGATTTGATTGTTATTTTTTCTTAAGTCCCCATTATGCCTAAGAATGACATTTATTTTTTCTGATAATTTTGGGACTGGTGATTTCCCAACTTGTGTCTCCCATGGTCTGGAGATTTCACTTTTTGGGTTGTCTCTGTATGTTGGGGGGCTTTGGAACCTCGTCTCCTTCCTCACTCTCAGGGAAAGCTCTCCACAGCTGTGTAGGAGCATGATTTCACATGCTAGTTCCACAACAGTTGTGTGAGCCTTCTACTTACTTTCCCTCAGTGCCTTAGTTTACTTCTTATCATCATTATTTTTAGAGACAAGGTCTTGCTCTGTTGCCCAGGCTGGAGTGCAGTGGTGTGATCATACTTCCCTGCAGCCTCAAACTGGGCTCAAGCAATCCTTCTGCCTCAGCCTGCCAAGTAGCTGGGACTACAGGCATGCACCACCACATCCAGCTAACTTTTAAATAATTTTTTTGTAGAGACAGGGTCTTGCTATGTTGTATTGGGATTACAGGTGTGAACCACTATGCCAGAAGGCTAAATTCTTGGCCTTCAATTTAGTTATTATCTGAGAATGGTGATAGTCTCACATGGATTCTCCTTGGGATTAAGATGGCACCTTAAGGCTAGGCTTGGTGGCTCATACCTGTAATCCCAGCACTTTGGGAGGCTGAGGCAGGTGGATTACCTGAGGTCAGGAGTTCGAGACCAGCCTGGCAAACATGGTGAAACCCCATCTCTACTAAAAAGACAATAATTAGCTGGGCATGGCACGTGCCTGTAGTTCCAGCTACTCGGGAGACTGAGGCAGGGGAATCAACTTGAACCGGGGAGGCAGAGGTTGCAGTGAGCCAAGAATACATGACTGCATTCCAGCCTGAGCGACAGAATGAGACTCCATCTCAAAAATAAAAAAAAAGGCCACCTTGATATCACATTTTGCAGGAAGTGGGGCATTTGAATTAGGGCCTGGTCAGAAGTTGGCCCTAAATCACACTACACTTCTCTGTCTTCATTCCCGTAGGCCCGTTCCTCCCGCCGTCAGCCCTGCTGCCAGACCCTGACTTCTTCTCTGGCACCGTGTCCCTGCCCGGCCTGGAGCCCCCTGGCGGGCCTGACCTCCTGGACGATGGCTTTGCCTACGACCCTACGGCCCCCACACTCTTCACCATGCTGGACCTACTGCCCCCGGCACCGCCACATGCTAGCGCTGTTGTGTGCAGTGCCGGGGCCGTGGTTGGGGAGCCCCCCGGCCCTGAACCGCTGACGCTGGACTCGTACCAGGCCCCGGGCCCCGGGGATGGAGGCACCGCCAGCCTCGTGGGCAGCAACATGTTCCCCAATCAGTACCGCGAGGCGGCCTTTGGGGGCGGCCTCCTATCCCCGGGGCCTGAAGCCACGTAGCCCCGAGATGCCAGAGGAGGGGCACTGGGTGGGGAGGGAGGTGGAGGAGCCGTGCAATCCCAACCAGGACGTCTAGCACCCCCATCCCCTTGGCCCTTCCTCATGCTTCTGAAGCGGACATATTCAAGTCTTGGCGAGAAGCTCCGTTGCACGGGTTTCCCCTTGAGCCCATTTTGCAGATGAGGAAACTGAGTCCGGAGAGGAAAAGGGACATGGCTCCCGTGCACTAGCTTGTTAAAGCTGCCTCTGTCACCACATGTGGGGGAACCTTCTCCAGTAGGATTCAGAAAAGATTGTACATATGGGAGGAGGGGGCAGATCCCCGGCCCTTCCTCCCCAGACTTGAAGGTGGGGGGTAGGTTGGTTGTTCAGAGTCTTCCCAATAAAGATGAGTTTTTGAGCCTCGGGGGTTTCGTCTGTTCTGCACTTGGGAAACGCCCTAGTTCCTTACCTAGCAAAGAAAGCCTCCAGGCTGGTGGCTCAGGCCTGTCATCCCAGCACTTTGGGAGGCCAACGCGGGAGGATCGCTTGAGCTCACGAGTTTGAGATCAGCCTGGGCAACGTGACAAAACCTAGTCTCTACTAAAAATACAAAAATTAGCCAGGCGTGGTGGCGCACGCCTGTAGTCCCAGCTACTCGGGAGGCTGAGGTGGGAGAATCGCTTGAACCCAGGAGGCAAAGGTTGCAGTGAGCCTAGATCGCGCCACTCTAGCCTGGGCAACAAAGACTCCGTCTCAAAAAAATAAAAATAAATAAATAAATAAAATTAAAAAGATGAAAAAGATGGCAGTAACATTCTAGTTTATGCCCTGAAAAGGGCAATATAGTCATTCTATAGTGTTTGGAGATTTTGGGTTACCCTTAATTGTATGCAACTTGTCTTACTGTGTATTGTCCCTTAATTTCAGGACTCAGATTTCATGCTTGAAGAAATGCAGGTTAGTTTAAACTTTCAAGGAAATTTTTAAGGTGGCAAAAGGTTTTAGTGGCATATACATCTTAATCTGTAGATGGGAGTGATTAGCTGTTTAAAAGTTGAAATGTGACTGAAAAGGAAATGGAGTAGGGCAAATTTTAAATGGGATTATTTTTCATCTTCAAACAGGCAGACCTGTTATCCTAAACTAGGGTTTTTAATGACCACAGCAAGCAAGCATGCAGCTTACCGCTTGAAAGACAGGGTCTTGCCTCACCCAAGCTGGAGTGCAGTGGCCCTCTGAAGCTTACTACAGCCTCAGACTTCTGGGCTCAAGTGATCCTCAGCCTCCCAATGGTCTTTGTAGACAGCCTGATGGAGTCTCACGGCACAAGAAGATTGAAACAGTGTCTACAATTTTAATACATTTTTGCAATCCAAAATAAAAATAAAAATAAATAAATAAATAAAATTAAAAAGATAAAGTATCCACGCTCTTCCCTTCTTGGCTCTCCCACTTCTTCCTCTGGACCCCGCCCCTCTCGACCCTAGGACCCGCCCCTCACGTCGGCGGAACTGCGCTGTGCAGAGCTCCACCACGCTCCGCCCGCTCCCTCTAGCGCGGCCTTTCATTTCCGCTTCCGGTGCGGGCAGCGCGCGAGCGCAGCTTTGGGAGGCGGAGACCAGCCGGTGAGTGCAGGCGGCGGGCTCGACCTCCCGGTTTTCGGGCAGGCGTCAGCCCAGCTTCTCCCTTTCCTTAGGCTTTTCCCATACTGCTGTAGGCTTCTGCTGCGTCCCGGCCCCGAGGATCGCTCGTCCCTCTCCCCATTCGGCCTGTCGGGCCTCAGGCCGCGCCCGTGCCCCGGCTGTGGGCCAGAAGTTGCCGCGTCGGACTCGGCCTTCGGCCCAACAGCTTATCGCAGTCCCCGCCCCATGTCAAAACAAAAAACAACAACAAAAAACCCAGCCCAAATCCTCAGGCCGCGACGCGATCCACAAGCCCTGTCCAAACCTTCGGTCTCCTCCCTTTCCCACAAGCCCTGCCCCCAAGCTCAGCCCACGCCCTCCCGTCAGCCAACTCCGCCTCTCTCAAGCTCTACCCTCTTTTTCCTTGGGTACTCTCCACACCCTGCCATCTAGATCCCATCTTTAGACCTCAACTTCACTCTGGTCTCCTTGCAACACTCCCTTCCTGTGTTCCCACTCCCTCTAGCATCTTCATCTTCCGCCACGCCTTTCACCTGTCCTCGACCTCCACCTTCATGCAACTGCACTGTTCCCTTAAAGGCTTTCTCCGATTTCCTCCACCTGCCTTCATCCTTATCCTCCTTATGCCTGTAGCACCCAGACTCATACCCACGCATGGCCCCTAGTGGGAGCCTTTTCAGCCCTTCTCTTTCCCCTGAGCTCCAGCCTTAGGTGCTCAGGGTTTGCCGTCTGACCCTACTTCAAACACTACTGATGTTTCAAAACTTTCATGCCCGACTCCAGCGCAGAATCTAGGACACCCCTTTCCCAGGGATGCTCACCTCAGAACCACCTAAGGGTTTTTTAGAATGCCCAAGTTGCCAGATAGAAGTTGTTAGGGATGGACTTGAATTTCTGGCATACCGTTCTGCAGCTTCACTTCTCCCCAAAGCTAGGAGATGTGTTGTTTGGGCTCGACTCTGTCACCAACTTGTTAGATGACTTTGATTCTGCCCATACAGTTTTCACAGCCCATCTGACGTTCCTGGTCCCTTCATCCCTCAGGTTGAGGCCCCAGGCTTGGCCTCACCACAATGTGGCACGAGGCTCGGAAGCATGAGCGAAAGCTTCGAGGCATGATGGTCGACTACAAGAAGAGGGCGGAGCGGAGACGAGAGTATTATGAAAAGATCGTGAGTAACTGGCCTTTCATCTGGGGTGGGGGACCCTAGTTTGGGGGGCACAGGTCAACCTGGTAAAAATCTGGGCTTGGAAGTATGTCAGACAAGAGGCTCATTTCCTCAGGAGTATATTCATTAATCTTTTCTTGAGCATAATCATTGTTAGGATCCCAAGAACTTCTGTTTGTTGTAACATACTGTGTTGTTTGGTGTGGCCTCCCAGTGCCGATCTGGTGTTAGCAAGAAAAAGGGAAGTCTCTGTAACCCTCAGAGCAGTCCTGACGTTAGACTGGCCACCTCCAGAACGTTGTCTGTTTTGCTTGTTGTTGGGTTCCCCATTCCCAGAAGAGCTCAGCCACTCTTGAGGTTTGGCTTGGCACACAGTAGGAGTGAGTATTAAGTTGGCCGGGCACGGTGGCTTACACCTGTAATCCCAGCACTTTGGGAGGCCGAGGTGGGCGGATCACCTGAGGTCACGAGTTTGAGACCAGCCTGGCCAAAATGGTGAAATCCCGTCTCTACTAAAGATACAAAAATTAGCCAGGCTTAGTGGTGTGTGCATGTAGTCCCAGCTAATCGGGAGGCTGAGGCACGAGAATTGCTTAGCCTGGGAGGAGGAGGCTGCAGTGCACGGAGATGGTGCCACTGCACTCTAGCCTGGGTGACAGAGCAAGACTCTGTCTCAAAAAAAGGAAAAAAAAAAGAGTGAATATTAAGTGAAACCTGACCACTTCCCTCTCCTGTTTGATGCTTCAGTTTTTTGGGGGGGAAGACCAAACTATCCCTGGCCTAAAAGACCCTTGTGGTCTGACCACTGAGCTTCGTCCTTGGGCAGCTCCACTGGCCTTCTATTTCTGCTACCACAGGGCTTTGGCCTGTATTACCCCCTCCTCACCTGTTTAACTTCTCTGTCTCCTTGGGATCCCAGCTTGAAATAGCACCTGTTTACTAGATTCAGTTTTCCTGTCAGATGACATTTATATAGACATTTTTCATTTGCTTCTGTATTACTGCCCCAGCCTCCTCCCTGGTCTGCTGGCCTCCAGTCCTGGCTCCTCCAGTCTGTCCTCCCTAGAAGAGTCCAAGAGGCCTTTCTAAAGCACAAAACTGATCCTGTCCCTTTCTTGCTCAGAGCACCTCTATGGCTTCTAAGTGCCCTTGAGAGAAAGCCTAGGCTCCTCACTGTGGCCTTTAGGGTCCTGCATGGCCTCGACTTTGCCCCTCCTCCAGACTCACACCACCCCACACTCTGCCTTGTTCCTTTGCACAAGTGGTTTTGGCCTCTTTGCTATTCCTCCACTGACTCAAGCGCTCCCCAGCCACAGGACCTTTGTATGAGCTCTTCCCATACCTGGTTAACTACTGCTCATCTGTAGATCTCAGTCCTCAGAGCAGTCTTGTTTCCCAAGCTCAGTCAGGTGTCCTCTAAAAATGCCTCAATCATAGCTCCCTTTCCTTCCCCTTTGTGGAATTTAACACCCTTAAGATACACATACGCCAGGCGCGGTGGCTCAAGCCTGTAATCCCAGCACTTTGGGAGGCCGAGACGGGCGGATCACGAGGTCAGGAGATCGAGACCATCCTGGCTAACACGGTGAAACCCTGTCTCTACTAAAAAATACAAAAAACTAGCCGGGCAACGTGGCGGGCGCCTGTAGTCCCAGTGGCTTGGGAGGCTGAGGCAGGAGAATGGCGTAAACCCAGGAGGCGGAGCTTGCAGTGAGCTGAGATCCGGCCACTGCACTCCAGCCTGGGCGACAGGGCAAGACTCCGTCTCAAAAAAAAAAAAAAAAAAACAGATACACATACATGGGCCTGGTATGGAGGCTCATGCCTATAATCCCAGCATTTTGGAAGGCCGAGGTGGGTGGATCACCTCAGGTCAAGAGTTTGAGACCATCCTGGCTAACATGGTGAAACCTCATCTCTACTAAAAATACAAAAGTTAGCCGGACGTGGTGGCGGGCGCCTGTAATCCCTGCTATTTGGGAGGCTGAGGCAGGAGAATTGCTTGAACCTGGGAAGCAGAGGTTGCATTGCTCTCCAGCCTGGGCAACAGTGAGACTCCATCTCAAAAAAAATACACACACACACACACACACTCACACACTCGCACACACGCATACACAGGATGAACATCCCTAATTCAAAATCCGAAATGCTCCAAGTTTTCTTCTTCTTTTTTTTTTTTTTTTTTTTTTTTTTGAGACAGAATCTTGCTCAGTTGCCCAGGCTGGAGTGCAGTGAGTGCAGTGGTGTGATCTCAACTCACTGCAACCTCCACCCCCCAGGTTCAAGCTATTCTCCTGCCTCAGTCAACCTCCTGAGTACCTGGAATTACAGGCGTATGCCACTATGCCTGGCTAATTTTTGTACTTTTGGTAGAGACAGGGTTTCACCATGTTGGTCAGGCTAGTCTTGAACTCCCGACCGCAGGTGATTTACTTGCCTCGGCCTCCCAAAGTGCTGGGATCATAGGCGTGAGCCACCGCGCCCGGCTACCTCCAAAATCTGAAACTTTCTGCATACTGACATGATGCTGCACTACAAGTGGAAAGTTTCATATGTAAGTACTTAACACAAACTTCGTTTCATGCACTAAATTGTTTAAAATATTGTATACAGTTACCTTCAGGCTGTGCTTATAAAGTATAAATGAATTCGGTCTTTGGACTTGGGTGCCATCCCTAAGATATCTCATTATGAATAGGCAAATATTCCAAAATCTGAAAAAATCCAAAACATTGGCCGGGCGCGGTGGCTCAAGCCTGTAATCCCAGCACTTTGGGAGGCCGAGACGGGCGGATCACGAGGTCAGGAGATCGAGACCATCCTGGCTAACACGGTGAAACCCCGTCTCTACTACAAATACAAAAAAAAACTAGCCGGGCGAGGTGGCGGGCGCCTGTAGTCTCAGCTACTCGGGAGGCTGAGGCAGGAGAATGGCATAAACCCGGGAGGCGGAGCTTGCAGTGAGCTGAGATCCGGCCACTGCACTCCAGTCC
>NC_045454.1:12829521-12925720 GCF_002776525.5 Piliocolobus tephrosceles | reverse complement strand
TGTGTGTGTGTGTGTGTGTGTGTGTGTGTTTATAAAATATGTTTAGGCCGGCGCGGTGGCTCAAGCCTGTAGTCCCAGCACTTTGGGAGGCCGAGGCGGGCGGATCACGAGGTCAGGAGATCGAGACCATCCTGGCTAACACGGTGAAACCCCGTCTCTACTAAAAATACAAAAAACTAGCCGGGCGAGGTGGCGGGTGCCTGTAGTCCCAGCTACTCAGGAGGCTGAGGCAGGAGAATGGCGTGAACCCGGGAGGCGGAGCTTGCAGTGAGTGGATATTGCGCCACTGCACTCCAGCACTCCAGCCTGGGTGACAGCGTGAGACTCCGTCTCAAAAAAACAAAAAAAAGCAATATTAACAATAGTAATTAACCATTTAATCGATCCTTCACAGGAACCCCCAAGCCATGTGAGAGGGCTTTAGATGCAGGATTTTTTTTGAATCCCTCGCAGTCACCCGTGACACAGAGACTGCTCTTACCTCCACTCAGCAGAGAAGAGGAAGCTCTGAGAGCTCCTCGCTTGCCTCTACCACCCAGGAAGGAACCAGAGGGCTAAAGGGAGAGCTCATCTTTGATAGCGTCAGAACGATGTGGCCATGAGAGCAAGGCCTGGGTCTCTGTGGGTCATAGCTGAGGCCCCAGCACTGGCCTAGGAACACAGCACTCAGGAATGAATAGCTACTTTTTTTTTTTTGAGATGGAGTCTTGCTGTCACCCAGGCTGGAGTGCAGTGGCATGATCTCGGCTCAGTGCAACCTTCGCATCCTAGGTTCAAACAATTCTCCTGCCTTAGCCTCCCAAGCATCTGGGACTACAGGTTCATGCCCCCACGCCCAGCTAATTTTTGTATTTTTAGTAGAGACGGGGTTTCACCATGTTGGCCAGGCTGGTCTCAAACTCCTGACCTCAAGTGATCCGCCCACCTCGGCCTCCCAAAGTGCTGGGATTACAGACGTGAGCCACCACACCTGGCCTAGCTGCCATTTTTTAAGGGCCCATGGTGTGCCAGACCCAGTGCCCACCAACTTGGCATAGTAGTCCTTTTAACAGGCCTGCGAGGTGGGTATTAATCATGCCTTTGTTAAAGGTGATGCCACGATAACAGCTGACACTGTTGAGCAGTTCTTGGTAACTACTGTGCTAACTACTTGGCTTGTATCTCCGCTTCATCAAAGCCACACCTCAGACTAGGAGGTGATTCTTATTATTTCCATTTTACAGAGGACAAAACTGGAGCACAGAGATGCGTGGCTTACAGTCACACAGCACGAGGGCAGAGGTGGCACTGTAACCCAGTCTCTGACACTTAACCTCTCTAAGCTTTTCACCTGTGCCTTATGCAGAAATAAAGGTTCAGAAAGGTGAGGCATAGCAAGACCCCATCTCTGCAAAAAATAATTTTAAAAAATTAGCCAGGTTTGGTGGCATATGCCTGTGGTCCCAGCTACTCGGGAGGCAGAGGCAAGATGAGACCTGGGAGGGTGGGACTACAGTGAGCTGTGATTGCACCACTGCACTGGAACCTGGGTGACAGAGTGAGACCCTGTCTCAAAAAGGAAAGGTGAGGCGACTTGCCCAAGGCGACACAGCCAGGAGGCGAGATACCATCATGGTTAGTCCTTAGAATTTGGGAGTCATGGGGCTCTGGGTTCAAATTCTAGCGATCCCGCTTACCTACAGTGTGACGTGGGCAAGTGACTGTCTCCCTGAACCCATTTCCTCTTCCACATGTGAAATGATGTCACATGGACAATCAGCTTTGGCTCTGACAAACCTAGAACATCCATCAGTGGCTTAAACAAGAGAGACATTTATTTCTTAGTCACAGAAAAGCCAAAAGGTAGCCAGTTAGCTGAGGGACCTAAGCTGCTTCTGTTTTGTTCTCCTGGGCACAGCTACCCTTCCCATTGTTGCATCAAGGTCTAAGAGGCTGTGGCCATCATGTCTTCATTCTCTCCAGCAGTGAGGGAGAAGGGAGGAAAAGGGGCAAAGCGCTCATGCCATTCGTTGAGAAAGTTTCTAAGCCAGGTGCGGTGGCTCATGCCTGTAATCCCAGCACTTTGGGAGGCCGAGGCAGGAGGATTGCTTGAGCCCAGGAGTTCGAGACCAGCCTGGACAACATGGTGAAACCCCGTCAATACCAAAATATACAAAAATTAACCAGGCATGGTGGCGTGCATCTGCGGTCCCAGCTCCTCAAGAGGCTGAGGTGAGAGGATCTCTTGAGCCCAGGAGGTAGAGGCTGCAGCGAGCTGTGACTGCACTGCTGCACTCCAGCCTGAGTGGGAGAGTAAGACCCTGTCTTAAAAAAAAAAAAAAGTTTCTGGATGTTTTCCTGTAACATTTCCACTCCTCCCCTGCTGACCAGGAAGTAGTCTCATGAAAAGCTGTAAGGAAGGCCAAGAGGTATAGACTTTATTTTGGGTCGCCCTGACCAGATATATTTGGAGTTCTATTACTGTTGTAGGAAAGGGAATAGATGTTGGTTGCCAATTAATGGTTTGCCACAAACAGCAGAGGCAAGAGCATGTCCCTCGATGTTGCTGGAGTGTTGGACGTACAGACCGCTGAGAGAGGCCTGGCCAGCGTCGCTGTTGCTCAGTAAATATTAGTTCTTGTTATTGACGTTACTGTTGCTGATAGAGCTGGAGTTTGGATCCAGGTGGAGGGCTGGTGCAGAGGAAGGAAGGGTGGAGCTGGGACTCCAGGCCCCCTCCCTCTTAGCAAGGGAGCTTGCTGCATTGTATTCCTTTTCAGGACAGTGGTGACGACCAGCCCCTCTCACTGGGTAACGCGAAAGAGCTCAAAGAACTAATGTCTGTGGGTGCTTTGTGGTGCAGGCCTGTACAAGCAGCCATTGTCCCTGTATGTGAACGTGACCTGCATTCTGATCTGGGCTGCCAAGCTGTGGAGTATGGCTGGGCCGTGGCTGATGGCTGCTTTGAGGAGGGGGCTCTCATACTCAGTCTTGGGCCGAGAGCGGAGGCCGTGGAGCGAGTGTCAGTGAAGCTGCGGTAGATGGTGGCAGGCTGAATGAGCGTGTCCAGATGCAGTTGGTTTTTCTTCCTGATATGTCCTTGGTGCCTGCTTTCTCTCCCTGTCTTCAGTCCCAGGCAGACTCCGGTTATGTCATTGCTTCTGTCCTTGTCTACTTTCCTTTTTAATCAGTGGTTTGGATAAAGAAACAGAATACTTTGTTGATATGGAAATGAGAAGTAAACGGGTCGCAGCTCAGGTGTGGTCTCCTCCAGGAAGCCCCAGACTGACCCCCAAAGTCTGGGTCAGGTGTTCCCACTGTGGGCCCCCATCTCAGCGCTGTCCACTCTAGGTCGTCCTGGTGTGGGGACAAGTCTGTCTCCCACACTGGACTGTGAGCCCATGAGGGCAGGGCCAGGGCTATCTCAGTTACTGCCATACGCTAGCACAAGGCCTGCTTAACAGTTGAATGAATGAATGAGCAACTTCATGAACTCCTCTGACCCAATCTGATCCTACAGATAGGATAATCCAGTGGTTAAGAGTTGGTTTTGGCTGGGTGCGGTGGCTCAAGCCTGTAATCCCAGCACTTTGGGAGGCCGAGATGGGCGGATCACGAGGTCAGGATCGAGACCATCCTGGCTAACACGGTGAAACCCCGTCTCTACTAAAAATACAAAAAACTAGCCGGGCGAGGTGGCGGGCGCCTGTGGTCCCGCCTACTCAGGAGGCTGAGACGAGAGAATGGCGTAAACCTGGGAGGAGGAGCTTTCAGTGAGCTGAGATCCGGCCACTGCACTCCAGCCTGGGCGACAGAGCGAGACTCTGTCTCAAAAAGAAAAAAAAAGAGTTGGTTTTAGGCAGGGCGCAGTGACTCATGCCTGTGATACCAACATTTTGGGAGGCTGAGGTGGGCAGATCACCTGAGGTCAGGAGTTCGAGACCAGCCTCACCAACATGGAGAAACTTCATCTCTACTAAAAATACAGAATTAGCCTGGCATTGTGGTGCATGCCTGTAATCTCAGCTACTCGGGAGGTTGGGGCAGGAGAACCCGAGAGGCAGAGATTGCGGCGAGCCGAGATCGTGCCATTGCAGCTCAGCCTAGGCAGCAAGAGCAAAACTCTGCTCCAAAAAAAAAAAAGTGGATTTTGGATCTTGAAAACACTTATGCACTTACGTTCATTATAGCATTATTCGCAATAGCCAAGACGTGGATGCAAGCTAAATGTCCATTGAGGGACATCGAGAAAGAAAATGTGGTCTTTACACATAATGCAATATTATTCAGAGCCCCATGGCTCTGAGCCTCAGTTTGCTCATCTGTAACATGGGCATAAGAATACTATCAGCTGGGCGTGGTGGCTCATGCCTGTAATCCCAGCACTTTGGGAGGCCGAGACAGGCAGATCATGAGGTCAGGAGTTCGAGACCAGCCTGGCCAATATGGTGAAACCCCATCTCTACTAAAAATACTAAAATAAGCCAAGTGTGGTGGTGGGCACCTGTGGTCCCAGCTACGTGGGAGGCTGAGGCAGGAGAATCGCTTGAACCTGGGAGGTGGAGGTGGAAGTGAGCTGAGATCATACTACTTGCACTTCAGTCTGGGTAACAGAGCGAGACTCTGTCTCAAAAAAAAAAAAAAAGAATAGTACCTTCTGGCCAGGTGTGGTGGCTCACACCTGTAGTGTCAGCACTTTGGGAGGCCGAGGCGGGCAGATCACGAGGTCAGTAGTTCGAGACCAGCGTAGCCAACATGGTGAAACCCCATCTCTACTAAAAATACCAAAATTAACGAAGTGTGGTGGTGGGCACCTGTAATCCCAGCTACTCAGGAGGCTGAGGCAGGAGAATCGCTTGAGCTTGGGAGGTGGAGTTTCCAGTGAGCCGAGATTGCACCATTGCACTCCAGCCTGGGTGACATAGAAAGACTCTGTCTCAAAAATAAAAGGGGGGGCTGGGCGTGGTGGCTCGCGCCTATAATCCTAGCACTTTGGGAGGCCGAGGCGGGTGGATCACAACGTCAGGAGATCGAGACCATCCTGGCTAACACGGTGAAACCCTGTCTCTACTAAAAATACAAAAAAAAAAAAAAAAAAAATTAGCCAGGCGTGGTGGTGGGCACCTGTAGTCCCAGCTACTTGGGAGGCTGAGGCAGGAGGATGGCGTGAATCCGGGAGGCGGAGCTTGCAGTGAGCCAAGATTGCACCACTGCACTCCAGCCTGGGCGACTGAGCAAGACTCGGTCTCAAATAAAAAAGAAAAAGAATAGTATATTTCTCCCATGGTTGTGACATTCGAGTGAGCCAGTACACATAAAACAGTGCCTGTTTTTTTGTAGGGTTCATTGACTTTTCCAGAATCTCCCAACAGAACCAGGCCCTGGACTCCAGGTGTTTACTCCCAGCTCAGTGCTTTTTCCTTTCTGTGAAGCTGACACTGCCAGTAGCTTCCTTGTACCTGCCAAATTCTGTCCTGCAAACAGTGTCCCATGAGTCCTGGCTGTGGGAACAGAGTATTTGGCCTGGAACAGCCTCAGGAGTATGATGGGATCTTGACCTTGGACTTGGCTGGCCTGTCCCAGGGCAGAGGGAGCGGGATGCGCTGTGTTGCCCCAGCTGAGGAATCAGCTAAGGGATCAAGGGAGGCAGGCGAGGTGCAGCATGAGGAGGTGGACTCCAGCAGCGCCACCTCGCTGGGCCTGTGGTTTTGAGCGTTCCTTAAAGTCAATTTTCTTTAGGTGTGAAATGAAAGTTACAGCAGCTCAGCACCTGGCACGTAGCGAGTGCGGGGTTGAAACTAGCCGGGTATTAGCTGTGGTCCCTGGTGAGTGACTCAGCTCCTTCCAGCCCGGACTGCACCTGCTCATCTGCCAGCTGAGGGTTGGGGTAGGAGATGGAGACAGAGTGAGGAGGTGCAGGAGCTTGGAAACTTGGAGCTGGCGTTTTTTTCCTGAAGGGGCTCAGAGTCCTCATCTGTTAGTAAGGATTATTCCTCTCTTTCCTTCATTGGGTGTTCTCGAGAGCCTGCTGTGGGCCAGGCCCTGTTGTAGGCTCTAGGGTTATAGCAGCCAAAACAGAGCCCTGCCTCCTGCGAGTTGCATTCTAGCATGGGAGAAAGGTGATGAATGAATATTAGCCCTAGAGGCAGGTGGTAGCAGGTGCTCAAAAGAACACAAGTGGAGTTCAGTGAGTGAATTGTGTGGTATGTGAATTACATCTCAATAAAGCCACAGAGTGAAGGAGCTTGCATAGATAAGTGGGGAGCTATTTAGATAGGGTCACTGAGGACGGCTTTTAGGAGGAGATCTGAAATAAACGGGGGAGCAGCAAGCGCAGAGGTCCTGAGCAGAAGTGCGGGGCATGTCTGGAATGCCCAAAGAATGGCATGAGGGCCAGTGTGCCTGGAGCAGAGTAGGGGAGGAGAGAAATCAGAGAGGGACAGGCCAGCGCCTGTGAGGGCTGAGTGGTCAGGGGCTGGGCGGGGTGGGGGGTGGAGTGCGGCCCAGCAAGTGTCAGCGAATCCCCTGGAGGTAGAACCCAGGGACAAGGTGGTCCAGGTGAGAGGGGATTTTGGATGGGGCTGGGGTTGGGGGGGTGAGAAGTGACTGGACTCTGGGTGTATGTCACTGGGAGCTGGATCAGGATTTCATGGACAGCACAGCAGCCGCTCCTACGGCTCTGGTAGGCTCCTCTGGGAGCACCCAGCGAGAGGTCATCCAGGGCCCAGCTCTCTGGAAGCTCAGGGGTGGGAGTTGCCAGATTTTCTTCTGATCATGATGCTCTTACGATGACTTGGACTTGTGACCCCTGCACGAAGGCAAAGACCTGAGGGCCAGCGACTCGGGAGAGTCTTCCCTGTCTTAGTAGCTGTTTTTTTTTTTTTTGGCTCATGCATAACAGTGGTAGGGACTTAGTGCCCTTTTTTGGAGTTTTTTTTTTTCTTCTCTTTTTGGTTGTTTTTACAAAGAGCTCATTGAGATACGGTTCACAGTTCGCTCATTGAAGGATGTAATTCAGTGCTTTTCAGGATGGATTGTGCAGCTATCACCACAATCAAATGTTACAACATTTTCATTACCCCAAAAAGAAGCCCTGACTGGCACGGTGGCTCACGCCTGTAATCCCAGCCCTTTGGGAGGCCAAGGCAAATGGATCTCTCGAGGTCAGGAGTTCGAGACCAGCCTGGCCAACATGGTGAAACCGAGGCTCTCCTAAAATTAGAAAAAATGAGCTGGGCCTGGTGGTTCGCACCTGCAGTTCTAGCTACTCGGGAGGTGGAGGCAGAATTGCCTGAACTTGGGAGGCAGAGGTTACAATGATCTGAGATAGTGCCACTGCATTGCCAGCCTAGGTGACAGAGCAGAGAGCAAGACTCTGTCTCAAAAAAAAAAAAAAAAAAAAAAGGGAAACCCTGTACCCATTTGCAGTGAGTCCCATTCCCCCAACTCCTCAGCGCTGATCTCCTCTCGGCCTCTGTGGATTTGCCTATTCTGGACATTGCATAGAAATGGGATTGCACAATGGGTGGCCTTTTGTGACTGGCTTCGGTCGCTTAGCAGAATGTTTTTGAGGCTCGTCCATGTTGTAGCAGATAGCAGAACTTTATTCCTTTTCATTGCTGAATAATATTCCACTGTGTGAATGGTCCACATTTTGTTGATCTGTTCATCCATTAAGGACCCTTGGGTTGTTCCCACCTTCTGACTATTGTGAATAATGCTGCTAGGAATGTTTGTGTACAAATATTTGAGTACCTGTTTCCAATTCTTTTGGGTATATACCTAGGAGTGGAATTGGTGATTCACTGGCCATGTAGTAATTATTTAAAACTTGAGGCCGGGCACAGTGGCTCACGCCTGTAATCCCAGCACTTTGGGAGACTGAGGCGGGTGGATCACCTGAGGTTGAGAGTTTGAGACCAGCCTGACCAACGTGGAGAACCCCATCTCTATTAAAAATACAAAAGTGGCTGGGCGTGGTGGCTCAAGCCTGTAATCCCAGCACTTTGGGAGGCCGAGACGGGCGGATCACGAGGTCAGGAGATCGACACCATCCTGGCTAACATGGTGAAACCCCGTCTCTACTAAAAAACACAAAAAACTAGCGGGCGAGGTGGCGGGCGCCTGTAGTCCCAGCTACTCGGGAGACTGAGGCAGGAGAATGGCATAAACCTGGGAGGCAGAGCTTGCAGTGAGCTGAGATCCGGCCACTGCACTCCAGCCTGGGCAACAGAGCGAGACTCCGCCTCAAAAAAAAAAAAAAACACAAACTTAGCCGAGATGTGGTGGCGCATGCTTGTTAATCCCAGCTACTCGGGAGGCTGAGGCAGGAGAATCGCTTGAACCTGGGAGGTGGAGGTTGCAGTGAGCTGAGATGGCGCCATTGCACTCCAGTTAAAGAACCTGATTTCTCTACTTTCTTGTCGCTACTTTTTTTTTTTTTTTTTTTTTTTTTTGAGATGGAATCTCGCTCTTGTGCCCCGGGCTGGAGGGCAGTGGCGTGATCTCCGTTTACTGCAACCTACCTCTGCCTCCCAGGTTCAAGCGATTCTCTTGCCTCGGCCTCCCAAGTAGCTGGGATTACAGGCGCTTGCCACCACGGCTGGCTAATTTTTTTGTATTTTTAGTAGAGACAGGGTTTCACCATGTTGGCCAGGCTGGTCTCGAACTCCTGACCTCAGGTGATCCGCCCGCCTCCACCTCCCAAAGGGCTGGGATTACAGGGGTGAGCCACTACGCCCGGCCTACTACTTGTTATAGTCCGTCCTTTCCATGTCAGCCAGCCTAGTGTGGGTGAAGTGGTATCTTGTGGTTCTGATTGGCGTTTCCCTGATGGCTAATGATGTTGGTCATCTTTCCACGTGCGGATGCAGTCTGGTCCGGGCGGGAGTGCCCACACCATCTCTGATGAATGGCCCTGAGGGTGGGAGGTGAAGAGTTGTGGGCACTGATATCTTAGGGAGCGAGGTCTTCGTACTGGCCACCACCTCCAGAGGAACAAATTCCTTATTTAATTTCTTTCTTTTTTTTTTTTTCTTTTTTTGAGATGGAGTCTTGCTCTGTCACCCAGGCTAGAGTGCGGTGACACAATTTCAGCTCACTGCAACTTCCGCCTCCCAGTTTCAAGCGATTCTTCTGCCTCAGGCTCCCAAGTAGCTAGGATTACAGGCATGTGTCACCACGCCCAGCTAATTTTTTGTATTTTTAGTAGAGCCTGAGTTTCGCCATGTTGGTCTGGAACTCCTGACTTTAGGTGACCCACCTGCCTTGGTCTCCCAAAGTGTTGAGATTACAGGCGTGAGCCTCCACGCCTAGCCAATTCCCTTATTTCTAAAGGTTAGCAGGTTGGTTCACCTCTGAGGTATGGCCCGCTTGACCTTAGCTCGCTGCTAAGCTGGGTTGTGTTTGAGGGGGTGGGGTTTGGAGCTCTGTTGGGTGGTGACCTCAGTCCTGTTTACCCCTGCAGAAGAAAGACCCGGCCCAGTTCCTGCAGGTACATGGCCGAGCTTGCAAGGTGCACCTGGATTCTGCAGTCGCCCTGGCCGCTGAGAGCCCTGTTAATATGTAAGACTCATACGGGAGGCAGGGGAGTGTCTGTGACTGAAGACTGGGAGTCAGAACCGACCTGGGGTGGTGTAGAGTCTGGAGCAGAGACTGAAGTATGGACAGATGTTTGGGGACTCAGAGGCAGGGAAGGCGTGACCCACATGTGAAGGTGATGGTCACAGGGTGTGAGAACAATGAGCAGGGGTTGGGGTGGAGGCCCCAGAGTAGCAGTGCTGGTTGGAGGACTTAGAAATGGGTGGAGCCAGGGCCAGAGGCACAGAGGAAGCAGAGAGTAGGTTGCCAGACCAGGGCTGTCTCAGGGTGCCTGAGGCCCGCTCCTCAAATACCCACTAGGACCTGGTTCAAGTTCCCCATTATTGCTTGGTTCTGAGAAATGGGGTCTTGGTGTCCTCAGGGGCAGTCAGATGACTGGCCTGTTTCAGGTCCCAGGAGGCTGAATGTGGATTCAGGGAGGCTTGCAGCAGGAGGGACTGAGAGCTGGGGGTTGAGGTGAGGGCCAGGCTTCCAAGCCTCAGCTGGCAGGGAGCAGGTGCTTTGTGTCCTGGGCACTGTGGACCCTGAAGTTCTTGCTTTCTTGCTCCCCTCCCACTTCAGGATGCCCTGGCAGGGGGACACCAACAACATGATCGACCGATTCGATGTCCGCGCCCACCTGGACCACATCCCCGACTACACCCCCCCACTACTCACCACCATGTAAGCCGCCTCCCAGAGGGCTGCCAGGCACGGTGTCATACCCAGGAGCCCCTGTTCTTTTCCTAGCTTACCTGTCACCTTCCTAGGAGCCCCTCCTATTTGGTACCGCCCTGAGCCTGAGGAGGATGCCTCATTTCCCTTCCTGCCGGCTTGGGGTGGGATCCACCCCTTCCCTCTGATTTCAAGGTCTCACCCTCCCCTAAAGCTCCCCAGAACAGGAGTCGGACGAACGGAAGTGTAACTACGAGCGTTACCGAGGCCTGGTGCAGAACGACTTTGCCGGCAGTGAGTGATCTGCAGGGGGACGAGGGGTGTGGGGTTTGGGGGCCCTGGAGCCTGGAAGACATAAATAAGTTTGAGAAGAAAAGTTTTATCCACATACTTTCTACTAGAGGGTCTTGGGTTCCGGCTCCAGCTCTACGATAGACTCACTTTGCCTGCATCTCTTTCCCCTTCGGGGCCTCCGTCTCTGGATTTGGTATAGGGGATGTCTGCCGAATTGGTTGTTCCCAGCAGGGTCACGTCCATATACCATGCCTTCTGACTCCGTGGTCCTTTTTTCTTTAAAGAATAGAGAAAATAGCAAGAATATGTTTTTATTTTTCTTTTTAAATTTTTTTTTTCTTTTTTTTTTTTTTGAGACGGAGTCTCGCTCTGTCGCCCAGGCTGGAGTGCAGTGGCCGGATCTCAGCTCACTGCAAGCTCCGCCTCCCGGGTTTATGCCATTCTCCTGCCTCAGCCTCCTGAGTAGCTGGGACTACAGGTGCCCGCCACCGCGCCCGGCTAGTTTTTTGTATTTTTTAGTAGAGATGGGGTTTCACCATGTTAGCCAGGATGGTCTCGATCTCCCGACCTCGTGATCCGCCCGTCTCGGCCTCCCAAAGTGCCAGGATTACAGGTTTGAGCCACCATGCCCGGCCAATTTTTTAAATATTTATTTATTTATTTATTTATTTATTAGAGGCGGAGTTTCGTTCTTGTTGCCCAGGCTAGAGTGCAGTGGTATGATCTCGGCTCACTGCAACCTCTGCCTCCTGGGTTCAAGTGATTCTCCTGCCTCAGCCTCCTAAGTAGCTGGGATCACAAGTGCCTGCCACCACCCCCAGCTAATTTTTTGTAGTTTTAGTAGAGACAGGGTTTCACCATCTTGGCCAGGCTGGTCTTGAACTCCTGACCTTGTGATCCACCTACCACGGCCTCCCAAAGTGCTGGGATTACAGGCCTGAGCCACCGCGCCCGGCTGTCACCCCGTTTTACAGACAAGGATGTCGAGGGGGAGCACCCTGTCCAAGGACCTGGGATTCTCCACGTGTCCTTAACCGCTGCTCTCTGCTGATGGAAAGCTCCTAACTCACCTACCAAGAACTAGAGATTCCCTTTCTTGGGGTTCCCTGTGGAGTTAAGGGAAGGATGGAGTTCTCTGCTGGGTTTCTGCCTTACTACCTGGTGGGTCTCGGTTTCCTCTTCGAGATGCGTGGTGGTGATGATTTTGTCGCATGGGGTGGTTGTCAGAGTTGAGTGAGGTGATGTGTATAAAACCCCAGCACTGAACCTGGCACAGTCAACCCTCCATGTGGGTCTGCTAGTCCAGTATTTGTTTATTTCTAAGATAGATGCTTTTTTGATTTTCTAAAATCAGAGGCTGCCAAAATTCTAGTGATCACCAAGGCCTTAGAATCAGGGACATGTGGTATAATGGATACTGTTTTTGCCATCATTCCAGGCCACACAGATTCCTGGTGGTAGAGCCAGGGTTCCCTTAGTTTTGCCTCACTCTGCATTTATTCATTCACTTCCACAAACATGCGGTGTGGCAGGTGCTGCTCTGGGATCAGTGGCATGGCAGGGGAGAGGGTAGCAGCTCCATACTCAGTGTCAGTGACGCCAATTGCAAACCAAGATGATGTGACAGACAGTGCACCATTCTCTGAGAGAAATAGGACAGAAGTCCTGGACCAAGGCTGGGGTCAGTGATGTATGGATAGAAGCTCCCTGGGAGGCACGGGTAGACCACAGGATTCCAGGCCAAGAGCAGTCTGGGCAAAACCCTGTGTCAGCCAGGACTATGGGCACACTGGAGGGGCAAAGAGAAGGCCCATGTGACCGGAGCAGGGAGAGCTAGGGACGGAGAGGGAGCTTGTGCAAGACAGGGTCAGCTGGGCCCCTCCTGGGCTTTGGAGGCAATAAGTAGAAATGGGGTATTTGCTAGAGCAAGGAAGGGCCGTGCTACATCCCCTTCTGGCCCGCCAGCCCACCCACCTCTTGTTCCAGATAGAAAACCTCAGGCCAGCCGGGCACGGTGACTCATACCTCTAATTCCAGCACTTTGGGAGGTCGAGGTGGTGGATCACCTGAGGTCGGGAGTTCGAGACCAGCCTGACCAACATGGAGAAACCCTGTCTATACTAAAAATGCAAAATCAGCTGGGTGTGGTGGCACATGCCTGTAATCCCAGCTACTTGGGAGGCTGAGGTAGGAGAATCTCTTGAACCCAGAAGGCGGAGGTTGCGGTGAGCCAAGATTGCACCATTGCACTCCAGCCTGGGCAACAAGAATGAAACTCCGTCTCAAAAAAATATAGACAAAGAAAAACTGAGGCCCAGGGAGGGAAGGAAGGAAGGGGACCCACCACCCACGGTCCCACAGCAAGTCAGGGACATGTGTCTCTCTGCAGGGAAGATCAGGAAGGCTCTGGTACATTGTTGAGTCCCCTAAGCTGGGTGTTAAAACGTGTCACGGAGAGGCTTGCAGTGGAGTGACCTGTGCAGTCAGAGTGGCATGTGGCGCTCAGGAGCAGGTTTTGGTTCTGAAGGGTCCAGCCAGAGGCCTCCAGGAACTGTTAGAATGGTGGTAGAGTGTCCAAGTACCAGGCCAGGCACTCACTCTGCCTGTGGTCCCATTTTACGAAAAAGGAAACCGAGGCACAGATGTTCTAAGTCACTCGACCAAGGTCGTGTGTCCAGTGAGTGATGTGTCCAAGGCTCTGCTGCAGTTGCTTGTGTCCTACCAGACACAGTTTGATTATCTGGAAGTGGCCACTGCCCCAAGGTGCACTGGGGTTGCACCTGTCTTCCTGCTTCACGGCACTCTGATGTTCCCCCACTGAATTCCTAGTGTCCCCAACCCACTCTGACCCGGGGTCTCTTGTTTGCTGCAGTCTCAGAGGAGCAGTGCCTGTACCAGATCTACATTGACGAGTTGTACGGAGGCCTCCAGAGACCCAGTGAAGATGAGAAGAAGAAGTGAGTTGGGGTCTGGGGTGCAGGGGGTTGAGGAGGCGGGAGGGCTGGGAGCCCCAGGCAGGCATGGCCTCTTCCATCCTGTCCACCAGGGTCTCCCCAGAACCAAGGATGGTGTTCAGCACACAGTCAGTGCTCACTTAATAACTGTGTAGAGGAAGAAGCCCTGTCGGGGTGCCAGGGCTTGCCGACGGCTCTGCGTTGCATTTTCAGCTTGGGGAGTGGTGGGAGGTGCAGTCCCTGTGGTCAGACAGCCCTGGGTTTGAGTCCTGGCTCCGAGGCCGTGAGTGGGAATTCTCTGAGCCTTGCTGTGCTTCCCTGTAAAATGGGGCTGGCAGGAGGCCCCGCTGCCTGGAGTTGGGAGGCATGCAGGAGACAGAGCTTGTGAAGTACCTGTCCTAGCACCTGCCGTGTAGTGAGCTTGCAATCAGCCCTAGCTGATGTCACTCTGGAGAGAGGCTTCTCAAAGCTGCGTCCTTCAAGGAGTAGCTGGGGAGACCTGGGCCTTATCCTGGAGCAGCTGCCTCTGAGGAGCAGCGGCCAGGCAGTCTCACTTCTCTCTTCTCCAGCTCGGTCTGATGAGCGCAGGACCCTACCCTCACACATGCCGTTCCCTCTGCAGGGCTTAGCTCTCCTCCAGGCCAGCTGCTGTTGCCCCGGTGCACGGTAGACTGGAGCCTTGGCTTGGGACTGGGCAACTCCCTCAGTGACACCTTCCCTCCTGCTCCCTCTGACTGCTTGCCGCCTTCCTCCACTGGGAGGGGTCCCACGGGACTGTCCTGGATGCTTCTTGGAGACTTCAACCCTCGTCCACGGCCCCAGCCTCAGGGTCCTGCTCAGGCCCCTCAGGCACTGCTCTGTTCAGGGCAAAGCTGGGGCACCTGACTGCTCAGGAGGACTCTGGGCTGTGCCCTCATGGGACTTATGGTCTAGGCGGGAGACAGACCTTCCCCAACAGAGATGACCCAAGGAAGGCAGGACTGGGGAGCTCAGGACAGTGCCGACCCACCCTAGGGTGCCAGTCGAGGACTTCTTGGCAGGTGGGGCCCTGGAGCTGAGATGTGGAGGAAGAGGGAGGAGCTGGGTGTGGGCAGGAGCAGAGGGACCTAGGCCGAAGGACAGCCTGAGGGGAGGGGGCCGTGGCACTCGAGAAGCTGGTGTGTGGGGCCAGCCTGGGGCCCTCCTCTCCGCCAGGCACGGCCCTGGCTCAACGGCTCCCCTTTCCCAGGCTGGCAGAGAAGAAGGCTTCCATCGGTTATACCTACGAAGACAGCACGGTGGCTGAGGTAGAGAAGGCGGCAGAAAAGCCAGAGGAGGAGGAGTCAGCAGCCGAGGAGGAGAGCAACTCGGATGAAGATGAGGTCATCCCCGACATCGGTGGGGTCCCCTCTCTGCCCTCCCCACCCACAGTCCCTGGGCATCGTTTCTGTGTCTCGTCCCTCACCCTCTGTGGGGCACCCCGTGCTTACGAGCTGTGTTGCTCTCCCTCCCCCGCCCCAGGGCACGCCAGCCTCCTGCCACCCCGTCTCACTCATCTCTCATTTCTAGGGTGCTGGTTCTATGATCTTTTCCCCTCCTAGGTGTTGGCTCCATTCTTCTCCACTTGGGCCGGCCTCTCTGTGCCTCTGCCCCTCTCTCCTGCTCTCTTCCCTCCTCTGGAAAACAAGTGTTCATCCTCTTACAGAGCCAGCTCCCATCCTCCAGGCATCTGTTCACCCTCCCCTCTCTGCCATTCACCTCCCCTCTGGATTTCCCCTGATCAAACCACCCCCGAGTCTCTCCGCTTTTCTCATCCTGGCTCTCACTCCAGCAGCTGGCTCTTCTTATTTTTTTATTTATTATTTTTTTTTTTGGCGTGGAGTTCTGCTCTGTCACCCCGGCTGGAGTGCGGTGGCGTGATCTTGGTTCACTGTGACCTCCACCTCCTGGGTTCAAGTGATTCTCCTGTCTCAGCTTCCCAAGTAGTTGGGACTACAGGCACACGCCACCATGCCCAGCTAATTTTTGTACTTTTAGTAGAGACAGGGTTTCACTACATTGGTCAGGCTGGTCTTGAACTCCTGACCTCATGATCCACTTGCCTCGGCCACCCAAAGTGCTGGGATTACAGGCGTGAGCCACTGCGCTCAGACCAGCAGCCGGCTCTTTATTCACACTCTGTAGAGCCACACATTGACCTCCGCCCGGCCCTCCTTCCGCTGGCTCATCACACGCCCTGCTTCCAAACACCTGTGACCCACACCCTGCCTGCCGCCCACCGTGATCTTCAGCTGCCATTTGTCTGACCCTATTCAGTCCTCCCTCCCACATCAACCCCACCACACGTCTCATCCATTCCTCCCTCCCTCCATCCACCCATCCCTCCTTCCTTCCTTCCCTGCCTCTATTCCATTCATCCCTCTATCCCTCCTGCCCTCCATCCATCCCTGCATCCCTTCATCCGTCCCTCCACCCATCCATCCATCTCTCCCTTCTTCTTTCCCTCCCTCCGTTCATCTGCCCCTTCCAAGCCCTGTCCCCCAGCTGCCTCTGTCCACCGTGTGTTGTGCTCACCTCTGGCCAAGCCCTGTGCGAGCGTAGGGGATGCCAAGATGAGCCATACTTGATGCCATCCATTCCTGAAGAGTCCTTCAGTCTGGCAGGCGCCCCATCACCCCCACCTCCTGGAGCACTGCCCCTTCTCCCCTGTCCTCTTGCTCGGCCGTGGCTCCTGACAGCTTTTCTCTTGGTGCAGACGTGGAGGTGGACGTGGATGAACTGAACCAGGAGCAGGTGGCAGATCTCAATAAACAGGCCACGACTTATGGCATGGCCGACGGCGACTTCGTCAGGTGAGGCCTGCCTGCTGACACTCCTCCCCATTCTGTGGGCCCACCCTGGCATCTCACTGTTTACTCCCGATACTGACAGCCATCCTGTTTGTGAGCATTTGTGTGCCTGACCCTGGGCCCAGGACTTTACACATGCAGGTCCCTGAGCCTATGGTGGTCGTGGCCCCACTTCATCTGTGCAGGAACAGGCTGCACCCAAATCACCCAGCCTGCCCTACTTAGTGTGACCTGGGGCGAATCTGGCTCTTGGAAGCCCAGGGGATTCCTAGGCTGGGGGACAGCACCCTCTAGTGGAGAGGCTTCATTCCCTGGTCATTTATCCTGGCAGTTGCTGGTTGTACCTCTACCCTGAGCCATACCCACTGCTGAGCTCATAAGACCACACAGAATGGTCCCAGCTCACTGGGCAGTGAACCAGAAGCGGAGCCTGAGCACGGCACCCTCTGCCCAGAGCCCTCTGTGGCTCCCACCTCCCTCAGGCATATCCAGTGTCCTCACCATGGCTGAAAGGTCTTACCCATCTGGTCCTCTTGACTGCCCCCATCCCTCCTGCCCAGCCTCCATGGCCTCCTTGCTCCTCAAGTGCAGAGGCCTGGCCCAGCACCTGGGCCACTCTGCTGTTCGTTTCGGGCGTTTGCAGCTTGCTCCCCCAGGTTTCTCTCTAGATACCCCGTTCTGTGTGGCTTCCCTGAGCTTCCTCTGCCTTTGATCTAACATCTAATGGACCATGCATTTTATTCCCTTGCTCATTATCTTCACCCCTAGAAGGTCAGCCCGTGCAGGTGAGGATTTCTGTTTTTTTCAGTGCTGAGTTCTTGATGCCTAAGATAGCACCTGGCACACAGAGGGTGCTCAAGAAGTGGCACTGAATGAAAGATACCTCAGGCTGGTGTGGGGTGACTCGGGTCCCTCACTTTCTCTGATGACTCAGCCTGTGTCCTCCTTATCCTGTGGCGTACCCCCTCCTCTATCCTAATTCTCATCCCCCTCTATAGGATGCTCCGGAAAGATAAGGAGGAGGCAGAGGCCATCAAGCACGCCAAGGCCCTTGAGGAGGAGAAGGCCATGTACTCGGTGAGGTCTGGGCTGGAGTGGAAGGGGACAGCATTGTGTCACAGGGAGGGCACCCCCTCACCAGTCTGGTACCCACCCTACTCCAGGGACGCCGCTCTCGACGCCAGCGGAGAGAGTTTCGGGAGAAGCGGCTGAGGGGTCGCAAGATCAGCCCACCCAGGTAGGGCTTCTCCCTGAACCCCCACCCTGCTGGCATCTGGCGGAGGGGAGCGGGGGCTTAGGGCCTGAGAAGGCTCTTTGGAGGCAGGCATTTGACTTGAGGAAAGAGTCTTTCTAGTGGGGCGATGCATGGCCTGCGTGAAGGTCTAGAGGTAGGAACGGCCTTGAGGGCCATGTGGACTCCTTTCCTTGCCAGCCACTCCCCTCACCCTGCCGGACTGGGGGCCCTTGCCAGACTCCCAGGAGCCCATGCACAGGTGGCGTGAGGCTGTCACCAGGGCGGCAGAGGAATAGAGGGCACAGGCTTTGCCCTAGACTCTCACCCAGTTCTGCTGCTTGGCTGTTTCCTGTGTTGGAGTTTGGACAAGTGACTTCCTGAACTCTGTGAACTTCAGTTTCTTCCTTTGGAAAATGAAGCATTATCACCTACCATGAGAGAGGGCTGGGGCAGTCCCCACAGGGAGGTCTTGGGACAGGTTTGGATGAGGCAGTCTGGCTTGGAGCAGAGAGCCCAGCCTGGGTCAGGAGGCCTTGAGGAGAGGCCCGGTGCAAACCCATGCCTCTTTTTGCCACATCTCTTAAAGGAGAGTGATTGACAGTTCCTGTAAGGCTTAAACAACTTGTAGGTTCAGGGGTTGGTGTGCAAAACATTCCTTAGAGAATAGCACCAGTTGTCATTGCTGTCAGCAGTGGCACAGAGGCACACAGAGGGTAGTGCAGGCAAACCCAGGCTGGATGGCTGTAGGGCCTGGGTTTGGATCCCAGTTTCCTCCTTTATGAGCTGCATGATGCTGGACAAGTGACTTCATCTCTCTGGGCCTCAGTTTCCTCAGCTGTGATAGACTCTCTCTTCTTTTTTTTTTCCAGAGACAGGGGCTTGTTCCGTCACCCAGGCTGGAGTGCAGTGGTGCAATCACGACTTACTGCAGCCTCAAATTCCTAGGCTCAGGCGAGCCTCCTACCTCAGTCTCCTTAGTAGCTGAGATTACTGGCATGCATCACCACTCCCAGCTAATTAAAATAAAATATGCTTTGTAGAGATGGTGTCTTGCTATGTTGCCCAGGCTGGTCTCAAACTCCTGGGTTCAAGTGATCCTCCCACTTCAGCCTCCCAAAGTGCTGGGATTACAGGCGTAAGCCACCGCACCCGGCCTGTTTTAATCTTATCATCATCATCATTAGTAAGCCTGGACCGAGTGAGAGCCAGAGATGAGGATTGGGAGGAGGGATGCTTTCATTCTAGGGTCAAGAGGCCAAGCAGAACCAGGGTTGCTGAAGTCCAAGTTCCTCAGAGTCATGATGGGTCTAGGACATTGTGGGGTGGGGCCTAAGTTCATGCTTTGGACAGATCTGAGGTGGGGGTGGGTGGAGGAATCAAGGGAAGGCCCCCAACCTGGTCAGCAGCCCCCTCACTGTGCCAGGTGCCTAGCTTTGGGTCCTCAGGTTGGGGGACTTATCCTAAATTCATGCCTACTGAGATCTTAAGCCCCAACTTGTCCCGCCCCATTCTTCTCTCTAGCTATGCCCGCCGAGACAGCCCCACCTATGACCCCTATAAGCGGTAAGTTCCTCCAGAGGACCAGGGAGTAGCAGACAGGGAGCCCCCTGATGGGGACAGGGACGCTGAGGAGGGGATGGGAGGTTCACCCTGCTAGGCCACCCCAAGCCCACAGACTGCATGATATGTTCTGGGTCTGAATCATTTTTGTGTTTTCCAGATCGCTCTCTTGTTTTCCCAGTTTTAAATAGAATTTTCTTTTTTTTTTTTTTTTTGAGACGGAGTCTCGCTGTGTCGCCCAGGCTGGAGTGCAGTGGGCCGATCTCGACTCACTGCAAGCTCCGCCTTCCGGGTTCACACCATTCTCTGGGACTACAGGCGCCTGCCACCACACCTGGCTAATTTTTTGTATTTTTAATAGAGATGGGGTTTCACCGTGTTAGCCAGGATGGTCTCGATCTCCTGACCTCGTGATCTGCCCGCCTCGGCCTCCCAAAGTACTGGGATTACAGGCGTGAGCCCCGCGCCCGGCCAATAAAATTTTCTTTATATTTGAAGCTTCTTTATTTTATTTTTCTGATTTAAATACAACGCAGTCTTATGGTAAAAATGATCAAATATGGCAAAACAGTGTGACTGAGAAATCAAGTCACTTTAATCTCAATTTCCAGAAGTGGCCAGTGGGAAATAACGGGCACTCAGTAGCACCGCTGGGCACAGGTGCTTGTCTCGTGGGTGAAAGAGTGATTGGAGCAGGGATTTTGAGAGGGACCAAGCTCAGTGTGATCCCAGTCCCCCTCATCCAAGCTCTATAGCTCTCTGAAGCCCAGTTCCCTCTTTGGAATGGGGGTGGGAATGGGATCTTCCTCATGTGGCTGTGGGTCGAGGTTAGATAAGGTGTGAATGGCTTCTGGGGAAATAAAAGGTGTAGGTTAGTGCTTTATACATGGGAGTGTTGGATATCAGGTACCTTCTTTTTATTTTTAAAATTTCATGTATTAAAAAAAAACTTTTTTTTTTTTTTTTCTTTAAAAAAATTGAGATAAGGTCTGACCAGGCTGGTTTTGAACTCCTGGTCTCAAGCAATCCTCCCACCTGGGCTTCCCAAAGTGCTGGGATTACAGGCGTGAGCCACCACACTTGGCCACTTTCTTTTTATTTTACTAAAATGGAATTGCACCACACTCAGTGTTTCAGAACTCGCTTTTTCCTCCCAGATTATCCATGTTTCTTTTGAGTAAAACTTTTCTGTGTTTTGTGCAGAGATCTACTTATCTTTTTTTTTTTTTTGAGACGGAGTCTCGCTGTGTTGCCCAGGCTGGTGTGCAGTGGTGTGATCTGGACTCACGGCAACCTCTGCCTCCCAGGTTCAAGCAGTTATCGTGCCCTCAGCCTCCTGAGTAGCTGGAATTACAGGTGTGCGCCACCATGCCCAGCTAATTTTTTTGTGTTTTTTTGTAGAGACGGGGTTTCACCTTGTTGGCCAGGCTGGTCTCAAACTCCTGGTCTCAAGTGATCGGCCTGCCTCGGCCTCCCAGAGTGCTGGGATTACAGGTGTGAGCCACCATGCCCGGCCTGCTCATCCATTTTTCATAGCCACATAAAATCAGAGCAGTTGTCTGTCATTGTCCTTCCTGGTTATTTAGCAAAGGCTGCATGGTTGTGAGTCAAGTCCTTGTTCAGAGCTGGGTCTTCAGTGCCCTCCAGGCTCCATCCACCCGCCTGGCTTCCCGGGTTGCTCTGGCCCGCGCTGGCGCTGCTGTTGCTCAGCTGTGTGTGCTGTTCCCGGAGAGGCTCCGGGAGCCTGGGCTAGTGAGCCTCCTCCTCCCTACCCGTAGGTCACCCTCAGAGTCTAGCTCGGAGTCCCGCTCCCGCTCCCGCTCCCCGACCCCGGGCAGCGAGGAGAAGATCACGTTCATCACCAGTTTTGGAGGCAGCGATGAGGAGGCAGCCGCAGCTGCTGCTGCCGCAGCCGCATCAGGGGTCGCCACAGGGAAGCCCCCCGCACCTCCCCAGCCTGGCGGCCCCGCCCCAGGACGTAATGCCAGCGCCCGGTCGGTAACGCTCACGCCGCCCGCCCTACGCCCCGGTCACCATGGGGGGGACCCGGGGCAGAGGGGGGCCGCGGCTCAAGCCTGCACTGACCGGCCCTCCGTGCCCCGCCTGCAGCCGCCGCTCCTCTTCCTCCTCCTCCTCCTCTTCCGCCTCGAGGACCTCCAGCTCCCGCTCCAGCTCTCGCTCCAGCTCCCGCTCACGCCGTGGCGGGGGCTACTACCGTTCCGGCCGCCACGGCCGCTCCCGGTCCCGCTCCTGGTCCCGCTCCCGCTCCCGCTCCCGGCGCTACTCCCGGTCCCGTAGTCGTGGCCGGCGGCACTCAGGTGGGGGCTCCCGAGACGGACACCGCTACTCCCGCTCGCCTGCCCGGCGTGGTGGTTACGGGCCCCGGCGCAGAAGCAGGTGTGTGCGGCTGGGCGTGGGCGGGAGGGGCTGGGGGGCGCGGGCTTCGATCTTGGGGAGAAGGTGCTCAGAGGGAGGAAACCTGGCCACCTGGCTCAGAGAACACCCCATCTGAGGGGACAGGCACAGGCCACTGCTCTTCCGCAGGAAGCCCTTGGTTGGAAAGGGCAAGGCATAGGTGTTTGCGTACGCATCCTGGCGGCAGTGGGGGTGGAGCCCAGCCCGTTTTCCACAGCAGGGTGTGGAGAGGAGACTGCGTATCTCTCTCTCCTCAGGAGACTGTCTTTGCTGTCAGGGGTTCCAGGTCCAGGGGAATAGAAGCGCACGGACGCTCTAGGGTGTTCTGTAGCTTGAAGGGACGGGTCCGGGTCTTGAGGGCTGGGAAACTCCTTGGTGGGAGTGCGTTCCTGTGTGGCCAGGAGCGGATGGGGAAGCGAGTGGAAAAAATCAAGATAGCTCATTGGCCTGGCGCGGTGGCTCACACTTGTAATCCCAGCACTTTGGGAGGCTGAGGCAGACGGATCTCCAGAGCTCAGGAGTTCGAGACCACCCTGGGCAACATGGTGAAAACCCGTCTCTACTAAAGTACAAAAATTAGGCCAGGCGCGGTGTTTCACGCCTGTAATCCCAAAACTTTGAACCTGGGAAGCAGAGGTTGCAATGAGCTGAGATCGTGCTACTGCACTTCAGCCTGGTGACAGAGCGAGACTCTGTCTCAAAAACAACACACAAAAAAAATTGCTGGGCATGGTGGCGTGCGCCTGTAGTCCCAGCTATGCAGGAGGCTGAGGCACAAGAATTGCTTGAACCCCGCAAGCGGAGGTTGCAGTGAGCTAAGATTGTGCCACTGCACCCCAGCTTGGGCTACAGAATGAGACTGCATCTCAAGGAAAAAAAAAAAACATTTCATTTTTGGGAACACACGATGAGAGGCCAGCTCTAGGGATGGTTTAGAAAAGAAAGTCACCTGGGGACTGGTCTACCCCCTTCTGGTCTCCTTGCCTGTTGGGGTCAGGACTGCTCTTGGAAGGGCAGCAACGCTGGGTCGGTGGGAGCATAGATTTCAGGGCACCTGCCCGAGTGTAGAGTCCCTGGGCCTCTGCTTCTGTAAAATTGCAATAATAGCATCTGCTTCTCTGGGCTGTTAGAGGTGTAACAGGTAAACCCATGTAAGGTGTTTAGGTCAGGGCTGGTGCTAAGTGCTGTTAATACCATCAGCATCATTACCTGCATTATTGTAGCACTGATCACCATGTTAGCTGCCTGTAGGGTCTGGCAGGTAAAGTAGAGGGGCCAGGTAGAGATCCTGCTAACCTGGCAAGCACGTGTTCCCTCCAGTGGGGGCGTTGACCGCTCAGCAGCAGGTCTAGTGTCACCTAGTCTTTCTAGTTCTCAGGAGAAGTTGAGGGTCTGGATTTTTAGAGGATAGCTCTTGTTTTCTTTCCTTTTCTTTGAGACAGAGTCTCGCTGTGTCACCCAGGCTGGAGTGCAGTGGCGCGATCTCGGCTCACTGCAACCTCCGCCTCTTGGGTTCAAGTGATTCTCCTGCCACAGCCTCCCAAGTAGCTGGGATTACAGGCGCACACCACCATACCCGGCTAATTTTTGTATTTCTAGTAGAGACTGGGTTTCACTCTGTTGGCCAGGCTGGTCTTGACCTCCTGACCTTGTGATCCCCCCACCTTGGCCTCCCAAAGTGCTGGGATTACAGGCGTGAGCCACTGCACCTGGCCCTTGTTTTCTTAATAATGACAACAAATTTTAATTTTATAAAAATTTCATTCAAAAATTAGCCGGGCATGGTGGTGCACGTCTGTAATCCCAGCTACTTGGGAGGCTGAGGCAGGAGAATTGCTTGAACCCAGGGGGTGGAGGTTGCGGTGCGCCGAGCTGTTGCACCACTGCACTCTAGCCTGGGTGACAAACTCTGTCTTAAAAAAAAAAAAAAAAACAAGAGAGTCCAAGCAGAGTTAGTATGTGGCCCAGAATTGGCTTCCGGGTCATATATTCCTTGTAGCTTACCCAGAGCAATGACAGGAGAAAGACTTGGAGGGCAGGTGGGACCTGGGCACATCTTGCATGCCAGCCTGAGAGTATCCGGAGCAGGGAGAGGATGGGGTTCCACATCCCCAGATTGGAACTTGTGGGTCTGTGCTGAGACTGGTAGAGGACAAGGGGTGCTCCCCACTGCTGTCAAGACCCTGGACACGAGCAGGATGAGGAGGTGGGTGAGGGTGTAGATGAGGCCACCATGGAACACTTGCGCCTGAGCTGGACACGGCTCATAAAGGGGGAGCCAGCCATCCCTCCCAGAGCTCCCCTCTCAAGAAGTTGGCAAGTGGGTGTCTAGCGAGGGAGAGGTGACACAGGCCAGGCAGGGCTCATGATGGCAGGACTGCCCTTAGGCTGAGTGTATCTAGAACGCCATCTCTGTAGCCAGAGGGAGGCCAGAGTGCCGCTTCGGGACATTTCGGAGAGAGAGTAGCAGGAGAGGAGAGTCAAGCCCGTCACCTCGGGCGTTGCAGGAAGGAGGACTGTGGATCCGGAGCCAGGGTGGGGTGCGGTTGGGGTCCCTGGAGCCTCACAGTCCTCCTCCCGCCCTGCTGCATCCCCAGGAGCCGCTCCCACTCAGGGGACCGCTACAGGCGGGGCGGCCGGGGCCTCAGGCACCACAGCAGTAGCCGCAGCCGCAGCAGCTGGTCCCTCAGTCCGTCCCGCAGTCGCAGCCTGACTCACAGCCGCAGCCACAGCCCCAGCCCCAGCCAGAGTCATAGCCACAGCCGCAGCCGCAGCCGCAGCCAGAGCCCCTCGCCATCACCCGCAAGAGAGAAGCTGACCAGGCCGGCCGCGTCCCCTGCTGTGGGCGAGAAGCTGAAAAAGTGAGCAGGGCGGGTCTGGAGGAAGAGGGCTGCCAACCTCAGGTGGGGAGGGCGAACGTCACTGTTTTCTTTTTGGGAAAACAGCCCTACCCTAGGAAGTCTGGGGGCCGGGGTATGGCCCTGGCCTGAGAGGGTGGATTTCAGGGGGACACAGCCCTGGCCTGGGGGGTCTGAGGAGGACACACCAAATCCTGGAGGATCTGCACAGTCAGAACCTTGTCCTTGATGAGGGTCAGAAGGGGCCAGGGCCCGGTCTTACAGGTTCTGTGGGGTCTGAGAGGGACATGGTCGCACCCTGGGGCCTCAGAAGGCCCATGACTTGGCCACCTGGTCTGAGGGCAGTGCTGAGGCTGGGGTCAGAGGTGGCAGCTGTCCTTTCCCCCTCCCAACCATGTCCTCTGGCCCTGCCCCCACCCAGGACCGAACCTGCCGCTGGTAAAGAGACAGGAGCTGCCAAAGTCAGTAAGAATTTGGAACTCGCCCGTCTAATTCCCGTCAGCAGCAGTGCCCAAGAGCTGGGCCTGGTGGGCCTGCAGGGGGACCCGGGTGGGCTGGGAGATCCAGCCCCAGGGACTGGGAGGGGAGGGGAAGGGTCTGTCCCCGTGAGAACCATGTCCCTCTTCCCTCCTCACTGTACACTGGGGCTCCATCTGTCACTTGAGCCTCTGGGAGCTTCAGGGCTGTCCACAGCCTGCCCCTCCTCCCCACGTCATTCCCCACCCCCCTGCCCCAAAAGCCCCAGGCTGTTGGCTGAGGTGGGTTGTGGGAGCTCTGGGACACCCACCCCCTCTCCCACCTCTTCTCCCCCCTCCCCAGCCCAAGCTGACGCCTCAGGAGAAGCTGAAACTGAGGATGCAGAAGGCGCTGAACAGGCAGTGTATGTTCTGCCCCGTCCCTCCAGGGTTTCACAGCTCTTCCCCTTGGCAGTGGGAGCAAGGAGACCCAGCACCACCTCGGGAGGCCTGGCCCTTCCCTGGAGAGTCTGCGCAGGCGCAGAGGTGCTCTGGGGAGGAGTGGGTTTGCATCAGTTCCGCTGCCGCCGTGCTGAGGCCTTTGCAGTCAGGTTGACCTGTCTGAGCTCAGCCTCGTTTTAGAGAGTGGGGCTCTTGCCGGGCGCGGTGGCTCACGCCTGTAATCCCAGTACTTTGGGAGGCCAAGGTGGGTGGATCATGAAGTCAGGAGATCGAGACCATCCTGGCTAACACGGTGAAACCCCGTCTCTACTAAAAATACAAAAAATTAGCCAGGCATGGTGGCGGGCTCCTGTAATCCCAGCTACTGGGGAGGCTGAGGCAGGAGAATGGCGTGAACCCGGGAGGCGGAGCTTGCAGTGAGCTGAGATCTCGCCACTGCACTCCAGCCTGGGCAACAGAGGGAGACTCCATCTCAAAAAAAAAAAAGAGAGTGGGGCTCTTAAGGGCACCCCTCAGCCACTGTATATCTTCCTTCCTACAGTCAAGGCGGATAAGAAGGCGGCACAGGAGAAGATGATCCAGCAGGAGCATGAGCGGCAGGTGAAGTGGGGAAGGGAGGGCTGGGGTGACGGGTGGGTGCTGGCCTGGCCACGTCCTCATAGCCCTGTCTGCTGCAGGAGCGGGAAGACGAGCTTCGAGCCATGGCCCGCAAGATCCGGATGAAGTAAGACCTTGCCCCTCCCTGTCCCATGGCCACACCTCCTGCTCCTGGGCTTCCTGGCCTTCCCACCACGGGCTCTTGGCTCGAGCCCTGCCCAGCTCCCTGTGGGTGGATGAAAGGCAGAGCCCTGCCTGGCCCTCAGGGCTGTGCCCCACCACCTCTCTTGCTCCTCTTCCTGAATTTCCTCCCTCCATTTCGGCCTGCCTCCCGCACCGCAACCTCGTCCCAGCTCTTCCAGCCTCCAAGTGCCAGTCACCTTTGCTGTTCTGTTGGCCTGGCAAGCTGTTCCTGATACCCCTTCCCCACCCACCCACTGCCATGGGTCTTCCTCCTGTCCCAGCCTGTTCATCTCCTAAGTGGAGACAGAGTCATTGTCTCACCTCACAGGCTGTTGGGGGGATTTGACAAGATTAAGGCCAGGCACGGAGAAGGCACCCAGTAGATGTAGCCATTGGGTTGCCAAGCCTGGCCACTGTGACGGAGACCATTTCAGCACTCAGTGTGTGCAGGTGCCCCAGTGCGGCAGGAAATGATGGGATTATCCTGCCTCCCTCTGTTCACAAGGCTTTCCTAGGGAGGGGGCTGGGATTCCAGTCAGCTCCGCCAGCTGGGGTCCCTCTGAACCTCGGGCCCCCTTTCCAAGCCCGGATTGGTGGCAGTACCGGCCCCCTTGGTTTATTGTCTTCCTCAGAGTAGGGTGTCGGAAGCACCTGCCCTCCCTGAGCTCAGTGTGTCCAGTGTTCTTGGCCAGATGCTAATGCCATGCCTTTGCAGGGAGCGGGAACGCCGAGAGAAGGAGAGAGAAGAGTGGGAACGCCAGTACAGCCGGCAGAGTCGCTCACCCTCCCCCCGATACAGTGAGTGTCCCCACCTGGCTGGAGGGCTCTGGGGCTTTAAAGAAAAGTGTCAAGCAGGGTTACAAAAAAAATAGTACGTGTTCCACATTAGCCTTCCAGAAATGAAAGCTCTTAAGACACACACACGTACACACACATTGCTTTAGTCACAAGGTGATTGCAGAAATTAGAAGTGCTCATTCTGGCGTGGGCTGGTGAGGGGCACAGATCGCAGCCACTGGACTCTCTGGAAATGTCCCCTCATTTGGAGACAACCCCTGGAGTTCAGTTTTGAGGACCTCACCCCGGGTCAAGGAAGAGGCCCTGACCCTGGATGTTTGCTCGCTCTTCATCTCCTCTTTTCTTTCCAGGTCGAGAATACAGCTCTTCTCGAAGGTAAGGAAGCCCAAGACCCTCCACTTTCTGGGAAGTGACACTTGTCCTTCGATGGGAGGTCCTGGCTCTCATTCCTCCAGCCTCACCCTGTACCCACCTCCCATTGGAGGGGCTGGTCTCATCCCTTGGGGAACATCCCTCCCTCCACAGACAAGTGCTCCGATCACTGAAGCCTCCATGGCCCCAGGTGTGTTGATGTGTGTACACCCCATTCTCACGGCCCCTCCCTTTCTCCTTCCAGGCGCTCAAGGTCCCGATCCCGAAGCCCCCATTACCGACATTAGGCAGAAGAGGGAGGGGTGGGGAGGACAAGGGGGTGGGGTAAGGGGCTTAAGCTGTGATGCTGCTGGTTTTATCTCTAGTGAAATAAAGTCAAAAGTTATTTAATTCCCGTCACCTGCCTCAGTGTCATCTGTGTGGTTGGTGCAGGGCTCTCCCACCCTAGGGCCCACTGGCCAGCAGAGCCAGCTGGGAGGGCGCTTGGGTTTACAGGCCAGGTGCCAGTGCTGCCTGTGTGGCACATCTTACCCACATCTGATGGCTAAGTGGCAGGCCCCTGTTCATCAGAACCTGCCATGGCTCAGTGAGGCCTGCTCAGGAGGCCAGGGCACAGTCCCAAGGGAGAGGGCCCAGACCTGCCCGCAGGTGTGGACACAGGGTGTCGGCCCAGCATGTCCCGCATGGGCCCCTTTGCCTGGGGCCTCTGGCGACAGGTCCAGGCCTCTCCCCGCCCTCGCCTTGGCCCCTGCCCTGGCCTCGCCCGCACCAGGAACTGGGAGCGCGGCTTTCTGTGCCAATCCTGCTGCGCCGCAGGCACTGGGGGCTGGCCGTTCCCTCACCCCCTCACTCCAAACCGGTCTGTCCAGCTGTCCACCCCAAGGAGGGGAAGCCTCCTGCCCCACCTCAGCACCCCAAGAAAGCCAGAGTCCAAACGAGTGTAAATAAAAGGGGAAATTTACTTGGAGAAGGAGGCGAAAACAGGAGGTCAACAAGTGTTGGTGGCGGTGCCAGGGACAGTGGCGGCCTTTCCTGGGCTCAGGCCTCCCCGGCCGCCTCAGGGTGCTTCTGCCGGAGGTGTTTGTCCAGGGTGGCTCGCAGGCCGAAGGGCACATGGCAGTGAGGGCACTCGAAGCGGGTGCTGCCAGGCGTCATGCCGTGCATGCGGCGGTGGCGGTTGAGCTTGCTGCTCTGGGCGCAGGCGTAGTTGCAGAGCTCACAGGTGTAGGGGCGCTCCCCGGTGTGCGAGCGCCGATGCACCGTCAAGTTGCTGCTGTTGGTAAAATGCTTCCCACAGAACTCACAGCTGCCCCCGGGCCCACGGCTCTTGCCCCCTGACTTGGGCATCTTTTTGGGTGATGCCTTCTGGCTGTTTGCAGGGTCAGTTCTCTGTTCTGTGGTGATGGCTCCCCAAGTGTCTCCACCAGGGCCGGCTTGAGCCCCACTGCCAGGAGCCCCGGGTTCTTGGACACCTGCTGTGGCGGCGGCTCCAGCCCCCTCACCACCGCTGCATGGGAGGGTGCTGGCGGGGGCAGCGGCATGGGCAGCCGGCTCCGGAGGGGCCGCAGAGGTCTGCTCCTGGCTGGTGTCGGCCATGAGGGGGCTCTGGGGCGGCACCTGCCGGTGGGTCTTCTTGTGGCGGTTGAGCTTGCTGCTTTGGGCGCAGGCATAGGGACACTGGTCGCAAGCATAGGGCCGCTCGCCTGTGTGCGAGCGCATGTGCACCTTGAGGTTGCTGAAGGAGCTGAGGGTCTTCTTGCACACGGGACAGGTGGGGCTCCGCCGGGTGAGGCCGCTGCCACTTGCACGGGGGCTCTTGGCCTCAGCTGCTGGCCCCACCACTGCCGACACGGCTGCGGCCACCTCGGCCAGGCCCAGGAGCGGGGCCTCCGGGGCCTCTGATTCTGTCTGGTAGATGGACAGTCCGTGGTCCCACTGGGCATGACGCAGCAGCTTCCAGGCCACTGTGAACTGTTTGCCACAGCGCAGGCAGCTCAAGGCCTTTCGCTCCTCTCGTTCTGGTAAGAAAAAGAGGCAGAGTGTTAGTGCGGAGAGGAAGGAGTCATGGGGGTTGCAGTTCACAGCTGCCAGCTGGACACCTTCTGTGGGACAGGCCCTCCTGCAGGGGCCAAGAACTTGGCAGTAACAAGACACACACACTCCGGAAGGACCAGGAAGCTGATGCTCAGAGGAGGAGTGGACACGAAAAATCTGTGGAGTGGGTGCTGAGTACCTGAGGCTTTGTGTTTGAAAACCATTTTTTTTTTTTTTTGGAGACAGTCTCGCTCTGTTGCCCGGGCTGGAGTGCAATGACGGATCTTGGCTCAATGCAAGCTCTGCCTCCTGGGTTCACGCCATTCTCCCGCCTCAGCCTCCGGAGTAGCTGGGATTACAGGCGCCCGCCACCATGCCCGGCTAATTTTTGTATTTTTATTAGATACAGGGTTTCAACGTGTTAGCCAGGATGGGAAAACCATTTTTTTAAAGGCAGTCTCACTCTGTCACCCAGGCTGGGGTGCAGTGGTGCAATCTCAGCTCACTGCAACCTCCACCTCCCGGATTCAAGCTATTCCATGCCTCAGCCTCCCGAGTAGTTGGGATTACAGGCGCCCGCCACCACGCCTGGCTAATTTTTGTATTTTTAGTAGAGAGGGGGTTTCACCATATTGGCCAGGCTGGTCTCAAACGCTCCACCTCAAGTGATCCTCCCACCTTGGCCTCCCAAAGTGCTGGGATTACAGGCCTGAGCCACTGCGCTAGGCCACGTGTTTGAAAACCTTTTGAAAAGTTAAGTTGGCTGGGCGCGGTGGTTCAAGCCTGTAATCCCAACACTTTGGGAGGCCGAGGCAAGCGGATCATGAGGTCAGGAGATCAAGACCATCCTGGCTAACATGGTGAAGCCCTGTCTCTACTAAAAGTACAAAAAATTAGCCGGGCCTGTAGTCCCAGCTACTTGGGAGGCTGAGGCAGGAGAATGGCGTGAACCCAGGAGGCGGAGCTTGCAGTGAGCTGAGATCGCGCCACTGCACTCCAGCCCGGGCAACAGAGTGAGACTCTGTCTCAAAAAAAAAAAAAAAGTTACGTTAATTCAGTAAGCGCTTCCTACATGCTAGGTGCTGAGCCATGGCTCGTAGCCCAGCTTTCCCTCAGGACAGGAAAATAAGATCTCCATTTTCCAGATAGGAAAACTGAGGCACAGAGAGGCATTTTCCCAGGGTGGCACAGCTTGGAAGGGGTAAAGCTGGGATTTCAATCCAGACTACTGGGGGAGGGGGAGAGGGCAGAACGAGGCTTGCTTTTTTTTGCTTTAAATTTTGAATTTAGTATTTTTTAAAGAGACGGGGCCCTGCTACGTTGCCCAGGCTATTCTTGAACTTATGGCCTGAAGTAATCCTTTCACCCCAGCCCCTCAAAGTGCTGGGATTACAGGCATGAGCCACCATGTCCGGCTGGGAACAGAGGTTTTTGAATAAGATTTTTGGTTTAGGTCAGGCGCAGTGGCTCACATCTGTAATCCCAGCACTTTGGGAGGCTGAAGCGGGTGGATCTCTTGAGGTCAGGGGTTTGAAACCAGCCTGGCCAACACGATGAGACCCTGTCTCTACTAAAAATACAAAATAGCCAGGCGTGGTGACGGGCACCTGTAATCCCAGCCACTTGGGAAGTTAAGGCAGGAGAATCGCTTGAACCCAAGAGGCAGAGGTTGCAGTGAGCCAAGATCCTACCACTGCACTCCAGCCTGGGTGACAAAAGTGAGACTCTGTCTCAAAAAAAAAAAAAAAAAAAAAAAAAGGAATTTTGGTTTAATAACAATGATTTTTAAAGTAATTGAGATAGCCAGGCGTGGTGGCTCATGCCTGTAATTCCAGCACTTCAGGAGGCCGAGACAGGTGGATCACCTGAGGTCAGGAGTTTGACACACTAGCCTGGTCAACATGATGAAACCCTGTCTCTACCAAAAATACAAAAACTCGCCAGCCATGGTGGTGCACGCCTGTAGTCCCAGCTACCTGGAGGGCTGAGGCCGAATCACTTGAACCTGGGAGGCGGAGGTTGCAGTGAGCTGAGATTGTGCCACAGCACTCTAGCATGGGTGACAGAGTAAGACTCCGCCTCAAAATAATAATAATAATAATAATAATGGGGATAGCTACAGAGAAAGCTTAGTGGCCACATAGTAAACAAGTGGTAGTGACCTGGGTTCCCCACCCTCTACATGGATCTCAAATTGAGAGCCCCCAAACCTGAACTTGGATTTTTATCTGGACCTTCGGGGTACTCTCAGAGGACACTTCCTAGCTGAACTGCCTTTCCATTTTTCAAATTCTAGAGTCTTGCACGAGACAACCTTTGTGATACAACCAGTCCCGGGTCAAGAACACAGGCCTGGCCTGCATTCAAATGCAGACTTCTCTGCTCTCTAGTTGTGTGACCTTGGGCAAGACATAGTCCTCTGTGTGCCTCAGTTGCTAGAATTCAGGGACCCTAGAGATCCCCTCCCTTTCAAGGGCGGTTGTGACCTCGCTTGGGGAATGGTTGAGAGCTTAGGTCCACATAAGCGCTCAAACTGCAGAGCCTGTGAAACCAAGGTGTCCACGATTCTCCAAGCCCTGCAGTGGTTTGTTCTAGCAATTCTATCACAGCCCCTCGCTCCCTGGCTCACCAGGCCACTCTCCATGCTCCAACTCTAAAGCTGATTCAATCAGTCACAAGCCCCTCCTCTTTCCCACCACCAGACCCTCCCTGGCCCAACCCTAAATAATTCCGCTTCTCAAAAGTCTCAGGAGGGCAAGGGGCGGGGGCTGGAAATTAGGTTTGGATTAAGCCCTGCAGCCAACACTGACCAAAAGCTCACTGAGGGTCAAGTGCCATGTGAAGGATTTTAATTCCCTCCCAAGAGGAGGAACCCTGGTGTCCAGCACCCGGGAGCTCGCTCAAACCAGGGGATTCCCACCACGCAGTGCTGGGAGATTCCATCACCAAGGGAAGCCAGAAGCCCCTTCCCTGGCTCGGAACAGTTAGCTGTACTAGCACCTCAATCAGAACTGACAGACAGGAGGAGGTGGCAACCTCCCCATTCCAGCTGGCCTCCACTCCCCCTCCCCCCGGGCCACTGCCCTCCCCAGAGGTCCCCCCCTACTGCCACCCTGGTCCAGCCACCTGGCCAGTTATTTCTGGCCAAGGGGAAGGAGAAGTGAAACCAGGTTGGGGTGTGTGTGTGGGGGGCAAAATCCCGGGCTAGTCTTTTGGGGCTGGCCACACCCTGTAGGCGGCCCCCTCCTTCCCTGCCCAACCCCCCTTGTCCCCCCTTCCCACCACCACCACTAGTCCCTGCCCCAGGACGGGCAGGCCCTGGCCACGCCTAGGCTGCACCCGATGGGAAGCGAGAAAGGGGAAGTAGTGCTCAGTGCCCTGCCGTCCAGCCCAGTCCCTCTCCAGCAGGAAGCCCAGCCCTTGAACTTGAGAGGGGGACTGCACCCGGCTTTACTCACCTGAGCCCTGGCCGCCGCTGGGGCCTCTGAAGAGCTGACAGCCCAGCTTCTTGTGGTCCATGAAGGCAGTGATGGCCTCCAACGGGAAGGTCTGCAGGCAGCGGCCGCAGGTCAACAGATCTGGGTGTTTGTCGGTCCAGGGCTGGCGGTCTGCAGGGAGGAAGCGGGTGGTGAGCGTGGGGTGGGGCCAGGATGGGGGCTGAGGGTGCCGAAGGAGAGGGGAAACCGAAGGTCAGAAGGGAGCCTCGGGGGCAGGACGGGGCGAAAGAGATAAGGCAGGGTGAGGGGCCCATGCCCAAAGGGAGGGGTCCCACCCGAGGGTCAAAGGTAAGGGAGGCTGGGCCCAGGGCACGGGGCGCTCACCAGGAAGGTTCGGGGTCAGCGGTGTCCACAGAGTCCACGGGTTCCGCGCGCCGAGGGCGAGAAGGGCGGCCCCGGCAGGCATGGGGCCAGAGGAGTGGTGCGGTTCGCCGCCGAACCGCCCAGCCGAGGACACCTCCTTCGGGGAGAAGGACCCCAGTCTTGGGGCCTGTTGGGGCCGCGCGTCTGGCTCGGGCTTGAGTTCGATGACGAGGTCCTGCATTTCCATCTCGTCGTCTGGGTTGGCTGCGGGCGCGGGCTCTACTCGGCGGGGCGCGCTGCCGGCCTTGCGGCGGGACATGAGTCGCGGGCCGGGCGAGCGGGCGAGCGAGCGGGCGAGCGAGCGGGCGGGCGGGCGGAGGACGCACGAGCGGAGGACGCGCGGACCGTGCGCGCTCAGGTGAGTGACTGCGGCGACCCGCTGCGAACTCTTACACGTGCTGGCCGGGCACGTGGCTCCGCCTACCAGGGCGGGGCCTGATGGGAGGGGACCGAGCCGCGCTGCTGGGGCCCTGCCGGCGGCCTAACTCAATCTAGGCAGTGCCCCCTACGCTTGGCTTAGTGACCAAATTTAATCACACCGAATTCCCACAAGGCATTGAAACAGCTATCCCTGATCCCATTTTAGGGCGGGTGAAACTGAGGCACGGGATGCCCACACACACCTCCAAGCGAGAAAATAGTCGGTCACGTTTGTTATTAGGTGCCTAATAGTAATCTGGGCTATTCCATTAAATGCATTACAATAAAAATTCATTTTGCAAGCATTCACTGAGTGCCTCCTGTGCGCCAGACTCTGTTTGAAGCACTGGGAATACAGGAGGGAACAAACAGACGATAATGTTTGCCTGCACGGAGTTTAGACGGTGGGAGAAGACACTATAAACATAATTAGGTAAAATATAGATGGCCCTTGATGATGACCAGTGCCATGGAGCAAAAGAAAGCTGGAAAGGCGGAGAGGGTTACTGGGGTTGAGGGATTCAATTTTCTCCCCTGTGCTGGGAAAGGGCATGGTGGATCTGGGGTTGGAGGGAAGGAAGCCAGCTAGTGGACCTGGGCATTGAGGAATTACAAGGAAAGGGAGAGGCAATACGGGTTGGGAATTGAGTTCAGTGAAAAAATGGGGGCAGATCCAAGCAATCTTTTGATCGCTTTAAGGTCTTTTGGTTTTCCTGAGACTGGAGCCTTGGGAGGGTTTTGAGCAGAGGAGGACTGTAATCATACACATCAACTCTGTTCCTAGACCAGGAGTCGCCATTAAAATCAAATAGCCAAGCAGTTCACCTGCCTCCACTCCGCCTCCTTGAACTTCCCTCCCCTAAGCAGTTCTCTCTGCTCACTGTTTGAAGTGGCATTGACACCCTGCCCCACCCTCAATCCCTGATGAGTATTCTTTTCTTCCTGGCACCGACCGCATGGCAGTATAGAACTGCTTGTGGACTGTCCTCTCCCCCACCCAATGCAAGCCCCCTGAGGTCAGGGCCAGAACCGGTCCTCCCCCAGCTGTCCCCAGCCCAGATGCTGATTTCAGATGCTGATCTCTTGGAGTTCTGCATTGTTATTCAGGTCGGGGCTCCATTGTCCTCCTGAGAGCAGAGGGCCCTGACCAACAGTATCTAAAGTAGCCCCACCCTGCTGAAGGCCTTGCAAATTACACTCCATGACCTCCATCTGTCCCCAGTTCCCTCTTGGATCTTACTTCTCCATCTGTCAAAGGAGGTAGGGCAGGTTGGAACTAGAAGGTTATCTGAGGTGGTTTCTTCTTCAATCCTGCCTCCTCTGATCACCCTTTTTTTAAAAAAGTAATTTTTAAATTTTCAAAAAAAAATTTTTTTTTAATAGAGACAGGGACTTGCTTTGTTGCCCTGGTTGGTCTGAAACTCTTGGCTTGAAGCGATCCTCCTGCTTCAGCGTCCCAAAGTGCTGAGATTACAGATGTGAGACACTGCACTCAGCCTCAGACCACCCAATTTTAAGTTCCATGGAACCCAGCCACCCACTATCCCATTGCCCTTATTTTACTTTTTTTTTTTTTTTTGAGATGGAGTTTTACTCTTGTTGCCCAGGCTGGAGTGCAATGGCACGATCTCAGCGCAGATCGTGCAACCTCCACCTCCGGGTTCAAGCGATTCTCCTGCCTGAGCCTCCGGAGTAGCTGGGATTACAGGCGTCTGGCTAATTTTTGTATTTTTAGTAGAGACAGGGTTTCACCATGTTGGCCAGGCTGGTCTCGAACTCCTGACCTCAGGTGATCCACCCGCCTCAGCCTCCCAAAGAGCTGGAATTACAGGCGTGAACCATCGTGCCCGGCCTATTTTATTCTCTTTTTTTTTTTTTTTTTTTTTTTTTGAGACGGAGTCTTGCTCTGTCGCCCAGGCTGGAGTGCGGTGGCCAGATCTCAGCTCACTGCAAGCTCCGCCTCCCGGGTTCACGCCATTCTCCTGCCTCAGCCTCCGGAGTAGCTGGGACTACAGGCGCCCGCCACCTCGCCCGGCTAGTTTTTTGTATTTTTAGTAGAGACGGGGTTTCACCGGGTTAGCCAGGATGGTCTCGATCTCCTGATCTCGTGATCCGCCCGTCTCGGCCTCCCAAAGTGCTGGGATTACAGGCTTGAGCCACCGCGCTCGGCTATTTTATTCTTTATACATCACTTTGATCAAACCCTGAAGGATCTTGTTTACATATTTGCTCGTTTTACCCTATTCTGTCCCTTCTACCCCCACTAGAACGTAGGTTCTAGAAGGCAGGATGGGAGTCTGTCTTGTTCATAAATACAGCCCCTACTCGTTCATAGTTAAGTCAACAAATATTTATTGGGCACCTACTATGTGCCTGATGATATTCTTTCAACAGATATTTGCAAAGCACCAAATTGTGTACCTGGCACTAGGCCTTGGTGATCTAGTGGAAAGCAAACGCCCACAGGATCTCTGCGTAAATAGGACCCCGCATGGAGAAAGTGAATTCTGACTGGGCCTGGAATAGGGAGATTCCTATTCCCTACTCAAGGCCTCAGTTTCCCCCTTTGTAAAATGGTACTGCAGGGAGAGCTGGAGGACCCGCCTCTGATCCAGCCCAGCTACTTTCTTCGTATGTGGCATCTGAAACCATGATCTCCAGGTTTCCTGTAGAGGAGCGGGGGTTCCCACTGGAAGCGAGGGGTAGGAGTGCCTACATGTAGGGGGATGGGGATGCAAAGACCGAGCTCTGCCCTTAACCCAACAGGGAGGAAGTCTTCCCCTCTCTGAGCCTCAGTTTCTTCCTGCCGAAAATGGGCATCCCAGACGCCCCCAACTCGCAGGCAGGAAGATCGGACCAAAGTGCTCCGCAAAGCCGCGAGCCAGCCCGCGACCACGTGGGGCAGTAGCGGCGGCGCGGGCGGAACCCAGGCTCCGCGGCTCGCGGCCTGCCCGGGCCTCTGCAGCTGGGGCGCCGGCGGAAGTGGGGGCGCCAGTAGCCGCGGACCTCGGTGAGTATAGAGTGGCGGGGGGTCGCCAGCAGGTTCCCTCTCCCCGGCCCCAGCTCTGGACGCCTACCCCCGTGCAACGCCCGGAGTGACGGAAAGAGGCAGGACTGAGCCTGCAGCGCCGGCTGGAGGGACGTTCTGGTCCCCAGACGCTAGTATCAGGGACTGTTTGGCGATCGCCGGCTGCGGGAATGTCCCACGCGGGTGGGGTGAGGAGAAGGGAGAAGGCGGAAAACTCCCCCTCCGGAAAATAATAAATGGCCACGATAACAGCAGCATCGGTGGCAGTCATCCCGCTTTACCTGGAGCGGAATCGCTCGCTCAGTCTGAACCAGGAGGTGGGAAGAAAGTCCAGTCCGAACGCCCAGGGCGGTGTGGGGAGTGGACGCCTGGGGGCCGGGAGGACCTGCTTAGTATAAGAAAAGGAGAGCAATGGGTGGTCAGGGTGGAATTGAAAGGAAACTGACCGGCCCCAGGGGAGAAGGGGAGGGGAGAGATTCTGTGCTTGGGGTTCTGACCTTCTCGGGTGGCCCCATTTAACTAATTTGCATCACGATTCAGCAGTCTTGACGCTGTGTGTATGTGTGTGTGTCTGTGGACACGTCAGCACCTTGGTTAATTAATTAGGTCTGGCGGCTTCTCAGTTGACAACTCAGCTGGTTCCCCACTCTGGCAATTGTGAAGAGTTGGCCAAATGTTTGTCCACTGAGCTGATCTCTTCTCTGGAGCACCAAGGCTACCAGGAGAGAGGTCTGAAACCCCTGCCCCTGCCATTGACCTAAGTGTTGGGCTCTTGAATGTAAAAGACTAGTTTTGCAAGTTGTGGGGGATGGGCTTGGGCATTTTTCCCTGAAACCTTCGGAAATCCTTGCCTTGGAGACTGAAAGGATAAAGGCCTCTGAGGCCAGGTCACCAGAGAGAATGGATAATGTCTGCCTCTGCCCTCCTGGGCACACCCTGTGTGACCTTTCTTTAACCAGTTTCTTATCAGGTTACACCTTGGCTCCACAGTCTGTCTTTCTGCATGGGGCACAGGTGAGGGCCTGAGTTTGCTCCCTCTTCCTCCACCCTCCAGCTGGCACCAAGGAAATGATTTTTTTTTTTTTTGAAACAGAGTCTCTCTGTTGCCCAGGCTGGAGTGCAGAGGGGCGGTCTCCACTCACTGCAACCTCCATTTCCCTGGTTCAAGCAATTCTCCTGCCTCAGCCTCCCGCGTAGCTTGGATTACAGGCGTGTGCCACCACACCCAGCTATTTTTTTTTGTATTTTTTAGTAGAGACAGGGTTTAGCCATGTTGGTCAGGCTGGTCTGGAACTCCTGACCTCAGGTGATCCCCCCCCCCCCCCCCCCACCTCCCAAAGTGCTGGGATTACAGGTGTGAACCACCGCACCCAGCCCAAGGAAAGATTAGACCTGCCAGCTTCACTGGCCGCTTTACGAAAATGGGGATTGCATCAATATGACCAAATCTCCCTTGGGTTTTTTCCTAATGGAGAATACAAGGCCCTATACTGACCCTCCCTTAATTTCATTTTATCCAGGGATTTAACAGAATTCTTTGGCCACTCATCTAATTCATTTAGTAAGTACTCACCCTGGAGACGAGGGTGTTTCTCTTGAAACTCCAGTGTTAACCTAGGCTCAGGAAAGACCCTGGGGGCTGGTGAGGCCTGACTAAAGTGGAGTGACAGTGGTCAGAGAAATTTAAAAAATGCAAGCAGGGCGTGGTGGCGTGGGACTGTAATCCCAGCTTCTCAGAAGGCTGAGGTGGGAGGGTATCTTGACTCCAGGAGTTGGAGATTCGTGTGGGCAATATAGGGAGACCTCACCTCAAAGTAAATAAGTAAATGTGCTTTTTAAAAAATTAGAAAATGCAAGACCGGGCACGGTGGCTCATGCCTGTAATCCCAGCACTTTGGGAGGCCGAAGCAGGCGGATCAGGAGTTCGAGACCAGCCTGGCCAACATGGCCAAACCCTGTCTCTACTGAAAATGCAAAATTAGCCGGGTGTGGTGGTGCGCGCCTATAGTCCTAGTTACTCGGGAGGCTGAGGCAGAAGAATTGCTTGAACCCGGGAGGCGGAGGTTGCAGTGAGCCTAGATCATGCCACTGCACTCCAGCCTGGGTGACAAGAGCGAGACTCTTAAAAAAAAAAAAAAAATTAGAAAACGCAAATATCCCTTAATTCCATTCACGTGGTCTTACCTGTCAGGAAAAACAAAACAAAACAAAAAACCCTTGGAGTCTCCTTTGGCTGCTCTTTCCCTCAAATTATATAACCTTCATCCTGTCCATCAGCAAGGGCTCTTGACCTTTTTTTTGTTTTTGTTTTTTTGGAGACGGAGTCTCACTCTGACACCCAGGCCGGAGTACAGTGGCACGATCTCCGCTCACTTCAACCTCCACCCTCTGAGTTCAAGCAATTCTCCTGCCTCAGCCTCCCGAGTAGCTGGGATTATAGGCGTGTGCCACCACGGCCAGCTAACTTTTGTATTTTTAGTAGAGATGGGGTTTCACCATGTTGACCAGGCTGGTCTCATCCTGACCTCAGGTGATCCACCCACCTCAGCCTCCAAAAGTGCTGGGATTACAGGCGTGACCCACTGCGCCCAGCCTCGACCTTTCAAACATAGTCCAAGCTGACCACTTCTCCCCATTCCCACTGTCCCCAGCCCATCCTAGACACCATCTTCTTCCACCTGGAGCCCTACAGTGGCCTCCTCATGGCACTCCTGGTGTCTCCCTTCAGTCTCCTTGTTTATTGTCCATGCAGCGGGCAGAGGGTCCTGAGGACCCTAAGCCAGATCCTGTCTGTCCTTCACTCAGAACTGTCCAGCAGCTTCAGTCTCAGAGTAGAGACCCGAATTGTCATCACAGCCCACAAGGCGCTCTCTCTGTTCCTGTCCCCACCTCCTCCACGCTGGCCTCCTTGCTACGCCCCAAAGCCACCCTTTCCATGATCTTTGCATTTTGCTTTTCGCTCTGATTGGAATCTCCACATGGCTCCATTCCTAATTTCATTCAGGTCTATGCTCAAATGTAATCTCATCCTAGGACTCTTTCCTGGGCTCCCTTGAAACTACCCCCTGTCCCCCAGTCTGGTCCGATGTCTCCTCTGGACTCCTTCATTCCAGCCCTGCTCACTCTGGGTCATCACTGCCTGAGGACAGGTCTGTGTCCCCTATTGGACTGTGAGCCCACAAGGGCAGAACTGCGCTGTCTCAGTCCTAGATGTGTTTCCAAGACCGCCCAACGTGGGTCATGCACACAGCAGGTACTCAGATGATGTGATGATAATGCTGGATAATGTGGATGAGTGCATTTTTTTTTTGGAGACAGGGTCTCACACTCTGTCACTCAGGCTGGAGTGCATTGGCACAGTTACGGCTCACTGCAGCCTCCACCTGCTGGGCTCAAGCGATTCCCCTCACCTCGGTCTCCTTAGTAGCTGGGACTCCAGTCGCACACCACCCATGCCCAGCTAATTTTTTTTTTTTTTTTTTTGTAGAGATGGGATTTTGCTCTATTGCCCAGGCTGGTCTTGAACTCCTGTGCTAAAGCAGTTCTCCAGCCTCAGCCTCCCAAAGTGCTGGGATTATAGTTGTGAGCCACCGCATCTGGCTAGAAAACTTTCCTTTGGTGCATAAAAATGATAGAAAATTCAAATTTCAGTGTCCCAGTAAGTAAGGTTTTGTTGGAGAACAACCATGTTCATTTGTTTCCATGTTGTCTATGGGTGCTATTGTGCTACTTGGCAGAGCTGAGCAGTGACAGTAAAATACTTTACAGAGAAGGTTCACAGACCTCTGCTATATATTTTGCCAAGAAGAAAAATAAAATAAAGTTAAAATAAAAACAATTTTGCCGGCTGGGCGCGCCAGCTTATACTTGTAATACCAGCACTTTGGGAGGCCGAGCGGGGTGGGCGGGGCGGGTCACCTGAGACAAGGAGATGGAGACCAGCCTGGTCAACATGGTGAAGCCCCATCTCTACTAAAATACAAAAATTAGCCAGGTGTGGTGGCACGCGCCTGTAACCCCAGCTACTCAGAAGGCTGAGGCAGGAAAATCGCTTGAACCCGGGAGGCAGAGGTTGCAGTGAGCCAAGATCGCCCCACTGCACTCCAGTCTCAGCGATAGAGTGAGACTCTGTCTCAAAAAAAATTTTGCCAAGGAAGATTCTATTTGGGCCACCTGTGGGCATGTGAGATCAGTAAGATATGGCAGCTAATTATGCAGAGTGGGTGATGAGGTTTAGATGCCTCACAGGGAGAGCTCTTTGTAACATTTTCTTTTCTTCTTCTTTTTTTTTTCTGTGAGACAGGGTCTCACTCTTCTCAGGCTGGAGTACAGTGGCACAATCATATCCCACTGTAGCCTCAACCTTCTTGGGCGCACTAGATCCTCCCATCTCAGCCTCCTGAGTAGCTGGGACTACAGGAGCGTACCCTTTGCCCGGCTAATTTTTCTGTTTTTTCTAGAGATGGGATTTTGCTATGTTGCCCAGGCTGGTCTCAAACTCCTGGGCTGAAGTGATCCACCTGCCTTAGCCTCCTAAAGTGCTGGAATTACAGGCATGAGCCACCTCGTGCCCAGCTACCTCTTCCTTTCTAAAATTAAAATTTAGTGACTGGGCGTGGTGGCTCAGGGCCTGTAATCCCAGCACTTTGGGAGGCTGAGGCAAGAGGATCGCTTGAGCCCAGATTGGAGACCAGCCTGGGCAATATAGTGAGACTTCATCTCTATAAAATAAAATTAATTAAAATTTTTATTTATTTGTTTATTTATTTATTTGAGACAGAGTCTTGCTCTGCTGTCCAGGCTGGAGTGCAGTGGCATGACCTTGACTGCAGCCTCTGGCTCGCAGGTTCAAGTGATTCTTATGCCTCAGCCTCCTGAGTAACTGGGATTACAGACATGTGCTACCATGCCTGGCTATTTTTGGGATGTGTGTTTGTTTTTGAGATGGGGTCCCAGTCTGTCGCCCAGACCGGAGTGCAGTGGCGCAATATCTCAGCTCACTGCAACCTCTGCCTCCCAGGTTCCAGCAAGTCTCCTGCCTCAGCCTCCCGAGTAGGTGGGATTACAGGAGCCCGCCACCATGCCCAGCCCAGCTAATTTTATTTATTTATGTATTTATTTTTTTGAGACAGCGTTTCACTCTTGTTGCCTAGGCTGGAGTGCAATGGCGCAATCTCAGCTCACTGCAACCTCTGCTTCCCAAGTTCAAGTGATTCTCCTGCTTCAGCCTCCCAAGTAGCTGGGATTACAGGCATGCACCACCAGGCTAATTTTGTATTTTTAGTAGAATTAGGGTTTCTCCATATTGGTCAGGCTAGTCTCGACCTCAGGTGATCTGCCCACCTTGGCCTCCCAAAGTGCTGGGCTTATGGGCAGGAGCCACTGCGCCCAGCCTATGTTCATGTCTTCTATGGCCATCTTTATTCCTTCCTCCCTCTTTGTGACCTGTTTGTCTGCCTCAGTGTTTCATCTGGGGCTATCAAGAGACGTTTGACAATTCATGGAGACTTTTTTTAAAAAAAAAACATTGTATTGAGATGCAATTCACATTCACCAGTTCAGTGTTCACCAGTGGTGACATTTTTGGCTGTCGTAACTTGAAGAGGGGATGCTACTGGTATCTATTAATAGGGGGCAGAGGCCAGGATGCTGCTCCAGCCTTACACCTATGCGTTGGACAGGCCCCACAACACAGCAGATAATTATCTAGCCCCAAATGTCAATAGTGTCCAGATTGAGTAGCCCTGGTTCACATCCTTGGCCTCTCTGCAGGGTCCTGTCATGCAAGGAGCTCATAGTTCATGTGCAGAGACAGGAAGAGCCTAATAAGAAAAAGGACAATTTAGGCCAGGCACAGTGGCTCATGCCTGTAATCCCACCACTTTGGGAGGCTGAGGTGGGCGGATCACTTGAGATCAGGAGTTGGAGACCAGCCTGACCAACATGGTGAAACCCTGTCTCTACTGAAAATACAAAAAGTAGCTAGACATGGTAGTGTGTGTCTGTAGTCCCAGCTTCTTGGGAGACTGAGGCACAAGAATCTCTTGAACCTGGGAGGCAGAGGTTGCAGTTAGCCAAGGTGGCGCCACTGCACTCCAGCCTGGGTGACAGAGTGAGACTGTCTCCAAAAAAGAAAGAAAAAGGACAATTTCAGTCACCTCCCTTCTGTGCCTGGCCCCAGGGTCCTGGGTACCCAACGCTTGTCACTCAGCTCAGTTAGTCCTCACTAGGCTTTAGAGAGGAGAGGACCACCACAGGGAGAGCCACAAGGAGTGGTACAGCTGCTAAAACGTAGGTCCTCCTCTCTCAGGTCTGTACCCACAAGGCTGGCATTTCCCTATATGCGTTCGACATCACAGCATAGTGCTTCATATGTCGCAGACATATGCCAGACATCATAGGTTAGTTACGTCATTGAGTCCCCATGCCAGCCCTGTGAGTTAGGGCTCTGTTTTACAGATGGGGAAACAGCACAGATTAGTCAAGCTGTTTAACCCCAGGTCACACAGCAATACTAACAACAAGAGCAGTTCACTATTATGGAGAACCTAGTATGTGCCAGGCCCTGTCTGGCAGGAGCCTGCTGAATCCTAATAACAGCATAGGCAGCAATTGGGGCTATTTTTCCATACAGTGGAAGAGAAAGCTGTCTCTTAGTGAGGTCACACAGCTAAACTGGCCTGGGATCTCCACTCTTCATTTATTTTGTTGTTTGTTTGTTTTTTTCGAGAGGTGTCTTGCTCTGTCACCCAGGTTGGAGTGTAGTGGTGAGATCTCGGCTCACTGCAACCCTTGCCTCCCAGGTTCAAGCGATTCTCCTGCCTCAGCCTCCTGAGTAGCTGGGACTACAGGCATGTGCCACCATGCCTAGCTATTTTTTGTATTCTTAGTAGAGACGGGGTTTCACCATGTTGACCAGGCTGGTCTCGAACTCTTGACCTTGTGATCCACCTCCGTTAGCCTCTCAAACTGCTGGGATTACAGGTGTGAGCCACTGCGCCCAGCCAATGTTTGTTTTTGAGACAGAGTATTGCTCTGTTGCCCAGGCTGGAGTACAGCGGCATGACCTCTGATCACTGCAACCTCTGCCTCCCAGGTTCAAGTGATTCTTCTGCCTCAGGTTCCCCAAGTGGCTGGGATTACAGGCACGTGCCACCACGTCCGGCTAATTTTTGTATTTTAGTAGAGACAGGGTTTTACTATGTTGGCCAGGCTGCTCTCAAACTCCTGACCTCTAGTGATCCTCCAGCCTCAGCCCCTAAAGTGCTGGGATTACAGGCGTGAACCACCATGCCCGGCCCATTCATGAATTCTCATTGGTCTCTATGGCAGGCAGTTTTCTGGGGGCTGGAGATCCAGCAGTGGGAAAAGCAAGGTGGCCACCTTGAAGCTTACGGAGGGAAAGGAGATGCAGGCAGATACAGGGAACTGAAAGTGCAAGGGCCCAAGAAGGGACTGCCAGGCATCGCGCCTGAGAATCAGCGAGGAGGCCTGTGTGGCTGGGGTGGGGAGAGCAAGCGTGGTAACCACGAGGGTGCCGGCAGGATCCAGAGCTCACAGGGTCAGCAGGGCTGTGGTGAGGACTTTGACTTTGTCTCTGAGCAAGACAGAAGCCACAAGAGGCTCTGAGCAGAGAAGACATGTGATCTGACTCGGGCATTAACAAACAGGGTGTGGGTTGTAGACTGGGGGTGGTGAAGGTGGAAGCCAGGGACCCAGAGGGGAGTTCACTATAGTACTCTAGGCAGGAAGCGTCGGTGACGGCAGCAGAATGCTGGCACTGGAAGAGGTGAGAAGTGTTAGGTTGTGAATAAATAAATATGTGTGTGTGTGTGTGTGTGTGTGTGTGTGTGTGTGTGTATTTTTCTTTCTTTCTTTTTTTTTTTTTTGAGACAAAGTCTTGCTCTGTCGCCCAGGCTAGAGTACAATGGCGCCATCTGGGCTCACTGCAACATCCGCCTCCTAGGTTCAAGCGATTCTCCTGCCTCAGCCTCCTGAATAGCTGGGATTACAGGTGCCTGCCACCATGCTTGACTAATTTTTGTAGTTTTAGTAGAGACGGGGTTTTGCCATGTTGGCCAGGCTGGTCTTGAACTCTTGACCACAAGTGATCTGCCCGCCTCTGCCTCCCAAAGTGCTGGGATTACAGGTGTGAGACACTCCTTCCAGCCTTATACATTTTTTTCTCAGCCTTTCTTTGTCTTTTATGACTTTAATATATATATATATATATATTTTTGAGACAGAGTCTTGCTTTGTTGCCCAGGCTGGAGAGCAGTGGCGCAATTTCGGCTCACTGCAAGCTCCACCTCCCAGGTTCACGCCATTCTGCCTCAGCCTCCTGAGTAGCTGGGATTACAGGCCTCGTCACCACACCCGTCTAATTTTTTGTATTTTTGGTAGAGACGGGGTTTCACCTTGTTAGCCAGGATGGTCTCGATCTCCTGACCTCGTGATCCACCCACCTTGGCCTCCCAAAGTGCTGGGATTACAGGCGTGAGCCACCGTGCCTGGCCATGACTTTAATATTTTTGAAGAGCCCAGGTTAGTTGGGCTGTTTTTGTTTTTGTTTTTTCTAAGACAAAGTCTCACTCTTGCCCAGGCTGGAGTGCAGTGGCGTGATCATAGCTCACTGCAGCTTCAACCTTCCAGGGCTCCAGTGATTCTCTTACCTCAGTCTTCTGAGTAGCTGGGACTTACATGAGTACATTGTCATGCCTGGCTAATGGTTTTTATTTTTAGTAGAGACAAGGTCTTACCATGTTGCCCAGGCTGGTCTTGAACTCCTGAACGCAAGCAATCCTCTCACCTTGGCCTCCCGAAGTGCTGGGATTATAGGCGTGAGCTACCATGCCTGTCCCCGTTGTCCTTGTTTGGCCCAGAGGCTGGAAGGTCACTTGAGGCCAGGAGTTGGAGAACAGCCTCGGCAACATAGTGAGACCCTGTCTCTTTAAGAAGAAAAAAAAGGGCCGGGCGCAGTGGCTTATGCCTGTAATCCCAGCATTTTGGGAGGCTGAGGTGGGCGGATCACAAGGTCAGGAGATCCAGACCATGGTGAAACCCCGTCTCTACTAAAAATACAAAAAGTTAGCCGGGTGCAGTAGTGGGCGCCTGTAGTCCCAGCTACTCAGGAGGCTGAGGCAGGAGAATGGCGTGAACCCAGGATGTGAAGCTCGCAGTGAGCCGAGATCGCGCCACTGTATTCCAGCTTGGGGGACACAGCGAGACTCCGTCTCAAAAAAAAAAAAAAGAAAAAAAGGAATAACACAGAAGTGGTGCCCTGTCCTTCTTAGTGTTCCATTCCTGGAGATGTTGGCTTTGATCACTAAGTTAAGGGGGTGTATACCAGGTTCCTCCACTATAAATTTGTGTTTGCCCTTTACAGTGAATGAATATCTTATGAGTCTGTTAATATTATGTAGCTACCTTATACTTCATCTAACTCCCATCCATGTTGTTTTGTTTTTTGACACAGAGTCTCACTCTGTCACCCAGGCTGGAGTGCTGTGGTGCGATCTCCGCCCACTGCAGCCTCTGCCTTTTGGGTTCAAATGATTCTCCTGCCTTAACCTCCCAGGTAGCTGGGACTACAGGCACATGCCACCACACCCAGCTAATTTTTGTATTTTTGGTAGAGGCGGGGTTTCGCCATGTTGGCCAGGCTGGTCTGGAATTCCTGACCTCAAGTGATTCGCCCACCTTGGCCTCCCAAAGTTCTGGGATTACAGGTGTGAGCCACTGCACCCGGCCCTATCCACACATTTTTGCATCTATTCCTTTTATATTTATTTACTTGCCAGTCTACAGTAAGGATTGTATTTTTCTTCTCTTCCTTATTCATTTATTTATTATCAGTATGGATTATGGATTTCTGTTTTACCCAGTGGGTTATAATCTGTCACTATCATTATTGTATTCAAATAATTCCAGATTTGGCCACTGGGAGACCTTTCAAGCTAGCTCCTGCGTGAGTGGGAGTCTATCTAGAAGATAGAATTTCCTGATGGATTGGATGGGTTGTGTGTGAGAGAAAGGTGGGGTTTGTTCTTTTTTTTAAGAGACAGCATCTTACTCTGTCACCCAAGCTGGAGTGCAGTTGCACGATTACGGCTCACTGCAGCCTCCTGAGTAGCCCAACTAATGTAAAATAATTTTTTACATTAGTTGAGCCTCCTGGGCTCAACTAATCCTTCTCCCTCAGCCTCCTGAGTAGCCCAACTAATGTAAAATAATTTTTTTTTTTTTTTTTTTGTAGAAATGTGATTTCACTATATTGCCCAGGCTGGTCTCAAACTCCCGGCTTCAAAGTGATCCTCCTGCCTTGGCCTCCCAAAGTGCTGGGATTACAGGCATGAGCCACCATGCCTGGCCGAGTTCATCTTTTGGCAAATTTTTATTGCCTGGAAGTTGAGATAAAGCTGTTTTAAAAGCAGACAAAGGTCTTTGCCTTCATGGGGCTCATGTTTTTGTGCATGTGACACTTTGTTTCTGATCCAAGCCACTAGGGAATGATGGGACAGATTTTAGCAGGTTTGGGACAGGTGAAGTGGAGCTGCCTAGGCACACCAGCCTCTGCTTCCACTCCTCCCACCTCCATTAGCCCCATGCTTACCATGTAATGACTTCCTGCCCTTTTTCTTCACTCAACAGCCAAGACAATGCAAACTCCAGTGACCATTCCTGTGCCTGTGCTCCGGCTGCCCCGGGGCCCTGATGGCTTCAGCCGTGGCTTTGCCCCTGATGGACGCAGAGCCCCCGTGAGGCCAGAGGTTCCTGAAATCCAGGAGTGTCCCATAGCTCAAGAATCCCCGGAATTCCAGGAGCAGCGGGCCCGAGCTGCCCTTCGGGAGCGTTACCTCCGCAGCCTACTGGCCATGGTGGGTCATCAGGTGAGCTTCACGTTGCACGAGGGTGTGCGTGTGGCCGCCCACTTTGGAGCCACCGACCTGGATGTGGCCAACTTCTACGTGTCACAGCTGCAGACTCCCATAGGTGTGCAAGCAGAGGCGCTGCTCCGATGTAGTGACATTATTTCATATACCTTCAAGCCATAAAGACATTGTGTTCACTTTTCTGCTTGAGGCTAAGCCACCGTATCCCAGGCCTCCCAATGTTCCCAAGCCAGGAACTCTGGGCCCCATGGAGTTATGAGCTCCCTTGGAATTTTCAGCCAAGCTTTAAGCAAGTCTGGACTCCTGAGACCTTCTGGGTCTAGTCAGTAAAATTCTGCAACTCTAGGAATTCTAAGATTCCATTGGAAGGAATGCTCTACCTCACAGAACTCTGAACCCTACAGAAATATGGGCCTGCTGCCATTTCTTGAAGACCAGGGCATCGGGCTGGGGTGATAAAGGAGACAACCTGCACAGGGGGACGTTATTAAAGAGGCTGCAAAGTTCAGCCACCCTGAAGATACTCCCCAGTGCTCCCCTCCTGCTAAAGAACCAGTTACCCCAGGAAAATTCGACTCCTGTTTTTCTTTCTTTAATTAAGTATACCCACGGGGATGGAGTCATCTTTAGGAGCTGGTAGGGTGGTTATCCCAGGGCTGAATCCAGTGGGGCTGGGCCAAGTGGGACAGGAGCCCAGATAAAGGTGTAGGGGCTGCCGGGCCGCAAGTCTCCTGGAAATGCTGGAGTGACCGGAATGCCGGGATTGGGAGATTAGGATTTGATTTCATTTTGGGGTGGGCGGTGGCTCATGTTGGGTCACGTGGTCATGCCCAAGCGCTCCTCCTGTTGCCCCACCTGTGGTTGCTGTGGACTGCACACGACAGCAGATTCGCTGTCCCCTCGTTGGAGGTGAATGGTCGGATCTCGAGTGGCGGCGCCCCTGATAAAAGGCCGAGGATTCGTGATCAGGGTCCAACTTCATCCCCTCCTCTTTTCTCTCCAGCCGTGTAGCTTGGCCATTCACATCACGCGCTTCACTAAGTCCCCTGTCACTAGTAACCTTTCAGGGCATTGTTTAAAAAGAAAGCAGTTTCTGTCCCCTTCTGTAGTTCCCTTAAATTCAGGATGTAAGCGGAGCCTTCCATTAAGTAAAGGTGAGCGTCGTTTTGTCTCAGTCGCGAAAGTGCGGCGGCCGATGATGAACCGCGCCAGGAGCAACCTCAGCTGCCTTCAGTCGGTTCGCGACGCCTAGTTCTCGAGTTGCCTTGGCGACGACGCGGCTCGCTCCGCCCAGTCCCCTTTTATGGTTTCAGCCCCACCTCCTTCAGTTTGCCGGGTGCGCTTGGGAAAGCGTGGCGAAAGTGCGGCGGCGAATGTCAAGCGTTGGGTATGAGCCTAGGGGTGTGGCTTGAGCTCGCGCTGGTTTGTTCTTGCCTCGGTGACCCACCAGCCTTGTCACCCAGGATTTGGGTTGGCAGATTCGTCTCTCGCCTTTGGAATTTCTATCTTCTTCTAGGTTTTGTTTTTTTAAAATCAGGCCTATGATACCGTTCATGGGCTCACATTTATTTTAGCGTTGCTCATGGGCTCATATTTATTTTAGCATTGTGATTTAAGTTGTATTTTATGCAACTACCCCTATACAGAGAGCTGTTGATGTAACTGCGGCGAGCAAATGGAACACTGGAGACTACCGAAGAGACCGAGGCTTCGTCTCCGGAGGATCCCTCTCTGTCAGCATCCATCAGCTGTACTCATATATTGAATGCAGCTCCTATCCGTCTTTCTTTTCGACTTCTTTATGCCGTTACCACTCTTCATCAGTTAGTCTAGCCTCAATGTTTTCATTTCTTTCTTTTCTTTTTTTTTTTTTTGAGACGGAGTCTTGCTCTGTCGCCCAGACCAGAGTGCAGTGGCACAATCTTGGCTCACTGCAAGCTCCGTCGTCTCCCGGGTTCACGCCATTCTCCTGCCTCAGCCTCCCGAGTAGCTGGGACTACAGTCGCCCGCCACCACGCCTGGCTAGTTTTTTGTAATTTTAGTAGAGACGGGGTTTCACCGTGTTAGCCAGGATGGTCTCGATCTTCTGACCTCGTATTCCGCCCGCCTCGGCCTCCCAAAGTGCTGGGATTACAGGCGTGAGACCCCGCGCCCGGCCCATTTCTTTCCTTTCGTTGAGACACGGTCTCGCTATGTCTACCAGGTCGTAGTGCAGGGGCGCGATCAGTGCAGCCTCAACCTGCCGGGCTCAAGTGATCTTTCCACCTCCCAAGTAGCTAGAACTACAAGCTCCCGTAACCGGATCCTGCTAATTTTTAAATTTTTCGTAGAGACGGGACCTTGCTATGTTGCCCAGGCTGGTCTCGAACTCCTGGATTCAAGCGATCTTCCTGCCTCAGCCTCCCAAAATGCTGGGATGATAGGCGTGAGCCGCCGCGCCCCGCTAGGTGTTTTCATTTCTATGCACTCCATTTCCCTGGACTCTTGACGAATGTGCGGGAGCTGAATATTCGTTATCTGGACTCAGGCGGGGAGGCGTGGGCTCAGCTTCGCGCTTGCGCGCTGCTCTTGGAGACGGCGTCTACCTCGCCCCGCCCCTCATAGTCTGCAGTTCCAGCTCTGCTGATTCGCTGCTCACGTTTCTTTTTTCCGTGGCCCTTCCTGCCCTTTGTTTCTCTTTTTATGTCACCCGCGGGACAACTCTACCTGCAAGTCGCTAAAATCGATTTTCTGCTTCTTATAGTAAGCGGCGGGCTCGCCAGCCTAGAGCGAAAGTGTGACTGCGAACGGGCAGGCTCGCGCGGGGCTCGGCGGAGGCGCGCTTGGGCTCCCGGCGGCGACGATTACGACGACTAGGAGAGCGGACGGAGGCGGCGCCTGAAGCAGTGGCGGAGCCCATGCCCCGGGACGGCGGGCGGGCCGGGAGAGACAAATCCGGGGCCCGGGGCATGTCCCCGGGGCCCCCGTGAGGAGGCGGCGGCGGCTATGGAGATCCCGCCGCAGGAGGCGCCGCCCGTGCCGGGCGCGGACGGCGACGTTGAAGAGGCCCCCGCCGAGGCCGGGTCTCCCAGCCCCGCATCGCCCCCCGCCGATGGGCGCCTCAAGGCTGCAGCCAAGCGCGTCACGTTCCCGTCCGACGAGGATATCGTGTCTGGAGCAGTGGAGCCCAAAGACCCCTGGAGACATGGTAGCTACCGTGGGTGAAGCGGGGGCGGGCTCGAGGGGGACCCGGGAGTCGGGAGGGATAGGTGCAGGGCCCGGCTCAGAGGTGGCGTTCAATAGATTGCACCTAATGGTGAATAAGGGGACAGTCGTCAGTTTAGAACCGGCATCTGTTAGAGAGGGGGTGACTATGGAGTTGGGATGGTGAAAAGTATGTGCTTTCTGCCGCACCCCACCCACCCGAGATAAAGATGGTGATCGTTTTAGGGTTTAAAACGATGAGCAATTAAAGAAAGTTTGGTGATTTGTCAGATGTAGAGTGTGGCAGCCTTTGCGTTCGTAGTTCCACCAGAGAAGGAGAGAAAGAGCAGTCGGGAGGAGGAGCGGGTCAACGCTGGCCCCGAAAGGGCAGTTGAAAGAGTTTGATGGGTCTGTGGGAGTAAAAAAAGGTTCAGTTGCTGGTCTGCAAGTCTCGGGGCAAGGAGTGGTCGTGTTGGCCACTTTCTTGGCTGGAAAGAGGGAGAAATATAAACTTGGACTGTGGCTATAGAAGACTTGGTAAAAGGGGAGTCAAGGTAAGGTCCCAGAAGAGGAGCACAGGTGGTGGTCCATTTGTGGTTGGTTGAGTCAGAGGCAGTGTGGTTTTTATGTTTTCATTTTTATTGAGAAAAGGTCTTACTACATTGCCCAGGCTGGTCTCGAACTTCTGGGTTCAAGCTATCCTCCCTCCTTGGCCTCCCAGAGTGTTGGTATTACAGGCGTGAGCCACCGCCCCCGGCTGCAATGTGGTATTAAGAAGAAAAGCCAATGCCTACCGCAGCCTCCTCCTCCAACAAAAAGAGAAGCAGAAGGAAGGTTCTCAGTCATTCAGGACCAGAGGATGTTTGGGGCATGGCTACGGAAGGGTCCTCTTGTTCCTTCCTGAGAAAGAATTGGGGGATGGCCAGGTGCATTGGCTCACGCGTATAATCCCAGCACTTTGGGAGGGCAAGGTGGGTGGATCACCTGAGGTCAGGAGTTTAAAACCAGCCTGGCCAACATGGGGAAACCCCGTCTCTACTAAAAATACAAAAACTGGCCGGGCATGGTGCTGCTCGCCTGTCATCCCATCTACTCAAGAGACTGAGGCAGGGAGAATCGCTTGAACTCAGGAGGTGGAGATTGCAGTGAGCTAAGATCATGACATTGTACAGCCTGGGTGACAAGAGCAAAACTCCATCTCAAAGAAAGAAAAAAAAAGAATTGGGGGATGTTATCAAGTCAGGAATTGGAGTTGCTGGCCAGTAGCAGGTGAGAGAACTGAAGAAGTTTGGTGGCTTGAAGTGTTGGGAGAGGGGGCTGGCCCACTGGAGAGGGTCAGGTCAGTGTTGGAGCTGAAAGGAGTGTCTTGGAGTCATAGGGCTGGGAAGGTGGAAAGTCGCTTGGGACATGCAGGGCAGTGTTGAGTCCATTTCGTGCTGGAGAAGTCTATCAGTCCTCCTGGGGTGGAGCCCATGAAGTGAGGGATCAGACTGGTAATGGTTCTGTAGAAGCTGATCTGCCAGCCCTACCTAAGGGGAGAAACTGTTGCCAGTCTGTGGACAGTGGAGGAATTGGTGGCTTTGATGTGAGGGTGGGAAACATGGTAACTGGAAACCGAATACACAGTGAGTCCATCATGAATGACAGTTTGGCTACTTGTTACTACTTCTTATTATTTTTTAGATGGAGTCTCCCTCTGTAGCTTAGGCTGGTTCTCCTGCCTCAGCCTCCTGAATATCTGGGATTACAGGCACCTATCATCACACCTGGCTAAAAATGTCTGTATTTTTAGTAGAGATGGCGTTTCACCATGTTAGCCAGGCTGGTCTCAAACTCTTGACCTCAGGTGATCTACGCACATCAGCCTTCCAAAGTGCTGGGATTACAGGCATGAGCCACCGTGTCCAGCTGGCTAGTTATTCTTAAAGAGACAGTGGTTAAATTAAGACTTTTGGGCCAGGCACCATGGTTCATGCCTGTAACCCCAGCACTTTGTCAAGCCAAGGTAGGCGGATCACCTGAGCCCAGGAGTTCGAGACTAGCTTGGGCAACAAGGTGAAACCATGTCTCTACAAAATATACAAAAATTAGCCAGGTGTGGTGGTACATGCCTGTAGTCCCAGCTACTCAGGAGGCTGAAGTGGGAGGATCACTTGAGCCCAGGAGGTCAATAGTGCAGTAAACTGTGATCGCACCACTGAACTGCAGCCTGGGTGACAAAGACCCTGTCTTTAAAAAAAAAAAAAAAAAAAAAGACTTTTGTCACTGGGAGTCAGCCAACTCCTTGGGCTCTAGGCCCCAGGCATAGGTGGTTAGTTTGGGACCGGGCCACCGTCAGAATGGCCCCTGGCTATAGCGTGGTTTCCAGTCAGAGCAGGAAGAGGAAAGACCTGGAGAGGCAGAGCAGGGTGTTTCAAGAGCAGAGGCTCCAGGTCAGATCCTTCGAGACCTCAGACTGGTTACCTAACTTCTGAGCCCCCGTCTTCCCGTCTGTGAAGTAGGTGGCAATACTCTTGCCACGGGATTTAGGCAAGGACTGGATGAGGTCACATATGGAAAGGAATCAGATAGGGTGAGCGTTCTTGATGGCAGTCATTGTTATTAAGACAGTGTTGGTCATCTTGGGCTGGTGTAGAGGAGTTCATGCATAGGGTGGGGCCTGGATGTGGCTGCTTCAGAGGCTTCTAGGAGAGAAGAGAGCTGGCAGTCAGTGCATGGGCCTGGAGTGAGGGGTGAGGAGGAAGATGGTTAGTTTGTGGGCTGAAGGGTCAGGGTGAGGGCAGCAAGAGAGTCTGGCACAGATTGGGCATTGGGGGGTAAAGTTCCTGGTCCGCAGTTTCCCAGAAAAGGTTTGGCTTTCATTCAGTAAACCACTTTTCCTCTCCAAGGCTCTGTTTCTTTCTTTGCAAATGGAGGTGCTAAATTTTACCATGGGGTAGTTGTGAGGATGAAGTAAGATAGTCCTCATAAATTTCTGCCACGTAAGTAGCAGCTGTCATCCAGGCAGATTTGTGTTTTGCTTGTTTGTTTGTCTGTTTTCATGTGCAGTCTCGAAGAGACAGTGAAAGAATTGGAGAGTCAGAAGGCTGTCTGTCAAGAAAAGACAGTTAGCTGGAGCCTGGCTGAGAGGAGTTTAGAGGAGGGGTGCCGGTTGGTCTATCCTGGGTAAGGGGTAGAGCAGGTAACACTCTCCCGGCTGGGGGAGTCTCTCATTCCAGCGGTTGAGAGAGGGGCAGTAAGGCCTGATCGGGACTCACACTCCGGAGGAGTCCGTGCGTCTGAGCTGCAGAGGTGATGACCTGAACTGGACTGGAAGAATTGGTCCATCCTGGTAGGGAGGAGGGCTTGAGAAGTTGCCCTGGCAGTGAGGAGTTGGGTGATCTTGGGCCTGGGCAGGGGAGGGGTCACTGGTGAAGTTGGTGAGTTTGGACAATAGGATTTGCAGGACAGAAAACCCAAGCCTGGGAACAGCAAGGAACACGGGATAGGCTCCGTGCCGGGCAGGACAGTGGAGTGGTTCACTGGCCATGGGCTGTGGGAGGTGGAGGGTTTGCCAGGGTGTAGAAGAGGAATTGTGGTACAGAAAGTGGGTGTAAGGGGAGACCCAAGTGAGAGGCCAGAGGGTCTGGGGCTGGGGGACTGCAGGGAGGAGTTGCTTGGTCTTGGAACAAAGGTGGGAGATTTGTTGGCATCAATCTCGTAAACTGGGGAGGGACGGGGGGTGTCATTTGAGCTGTGAACTTAGTGCAAGGGTGGCGTAACCCCAAGGCCAAGGGGTGACAGAAGAGCTGACGGGTCTAAATTGGGGAGACTCAGTCATCCGGAAGCTGGTGTGCCATGCTAGCAATGGAGTGCTGCCCAGGCCAGGGGTGGAGGAGCGCCCCTGGGCGAGGAGAAGGCAGCACTGGGGGGGCCCCAGTGCAGGGGTCTCCTCCAGCAGAGCCTTGCCCCTGGGGCTAGAGTGGTGACCTAGCCGGGTGGGAGCTGTCGGGGGTGTCTACCTGAGGGTAAGAGCTCCGTCAGGCCCTTCAGGGGCCCAGGGTTTGGGGATTCCTGGAGATGAGGTGATCTGGAGGAGGGGGATTGTGAGGGAGGGTCTTGAGCCTGCGCAGGCTCATCCTTTCCGGATTCCCATCCCCCGCAGTGGGGTTCCGCCTGCTGGGGCTGCCGTTTCCTCATTACATGAACACATCTGATGTTCTGTCGCGTGCTTGTTTTCTTGGTGGTGGTCTCTTCCGCGCTGGAATGGGAGAGCAGAGGCCGAGTCCGTCCCCTTCTCCGCTTTCCTCAAGGACACTCAGTTGTTGAATGAGCGCCTGTGGGCCTATGAGGCCTGGTGGTTTCTGGAAGCCACCTAGCAGAGTGACATGTAGCCGTATGTCAGGGGCCCGAGCAGCCTGGCATGGGGACACCAGTGGGGCAGCAGCGTGCTCTGTGGCCTCTGGCAAGCATGGGTTCTTGCAGAGCATTGGGTTTCCTCACCTGTAAAACAGGGCCAGTGATCCTGCCCTGCAGACCACCAGGATGTCGGAGGATAGGGTGAACCTGCACCCTCAGCAAGCCACAGCCAGGTGTGTGGAGATGGGCAGGGAAGCTCCGGGAGAAGGCAGGCTGGGAATCGTGAGTGAAAGAGGCTCCTTCAGCACGGTCAGGCTGGGCGCTTGGGTGCCCGTGGGGAGCGGGGCTAGCTGGCTGCACTGCACCCCGTCATGTTGTGGCAGACCCTTCAGCTCTTCTGAAGGCCAAGGCCAGACTTACACAAGGAACCCATTAGGCCAAACTGCAGGAATGGCCTGAGGCTCGGCTGGTCTCCCCAGCCCCAGCCGAACTCTGTGGGGTTGGAAAGATAGGCATGTGAGAGGGACTTGTGATGAGAGCACATGACACCAGCCACAGTCCGGGAGACTCATCTCCCCTCCTCCAGTCCTGCCGGTGACTCACTCCCTGCTCCCTGACCATCAGTCCTCCAGTGTGTGTGCGTTGGGGGTTTGCCCACCAGGAAGCTCCTCGCGTGAAGTCAGGGTGTCTGCAGGGCAGGGTGACTGCAGAGGGGGTCCAGGCATGCCACCATGTCTGGCCACCTGAGCTTTGGAGGGCAGAGGTAGCAGTGGGGGCAGGGTGTTCTTAAATGCGGATCCTATGGCATGGAAATGCCATACTGTTTGCTATTGAAACCCGTGCTGCAGATTTAGCCCTAGAAACAGGCTGCACAGGTAGACACGCATCTGTCAGTGGTGGAAAGAGGCCCTGGGTTAGAGAACCAGCTTGCTTTAGCATTCGCGGTGGAGCTGCTAGGGAGCAGGGAATGGGGTCGAGGGGGGTTGATGCATCTGCTCAGATTTCCATCTGGGCCCAGCTCCACCTCCTGCTGCTGGAGTTGGCAAGTAGACCCTGCCACTGAGCAGCCACGTGACTTTGGCGATTGTTCTCTCTGCCTCGATTTTTCTGTGTCTAAATTATGCAGCTGATAGAAGTATGTCCTCATAGGGTGATTGGGAGGATTAAGGGAGAGAACACAGTGCCTGATCCATAGTAAATGCTCAGCAAATGCCTCCCTTGTTATTCCCATCATCACCGCTCCTCTGGCCGCACCTATAGCCCTAACCTTTCGTTTCTGTTTCCTGTCCATGTTGTGTGTTTGTACTCCTCTTTCCCCTACAGTCTCCCGCGTCAGCATCCCTGCTTTCTCTCAGGGACCCTCTCCTCCAGGCTGCGTACTCCAGCAGTCCCTGACCTCCAGGCCCGACTCTGTGTCTGCCAAGCTGTGTGACCATGGACAAGTTGCCCAGCCTCTCTGAGCTAAAACTAAATCAGCATGTTTCAGCTCACTAGCAGGAGAGGCAGCAGGGGTACTAAGATTCCACACTGGCCATTTTAGTCCCAGCCTCTGCCTACATTGGCTGATGACTTTGGACAAGTTGCAGCTCCTCCCTAAGCCTGAGTCTCCTCTGGAGTAGGGCCTCCACCACCCCAGCCCCCACCCTGTTGGAACACGATCGGGTTAGTGGTACTATTGTGCCGGTGCCTGTCCTTTGCCCTCCCAGGCCCTTTGCACACTGTGACTCGCCGCTCTTTGTGCCTGCACATGCAGGTGGGCTGCCTGATTCCTTGTGCCTGTGCTCGCATCTATTTCCTCCTTCAAGGGCAAAGACTGTGTGTGAGTCACCTCTGTGACCCTAGTCTAGCACACAGGAGGGCTTGGGCACGGGACACATGTCCAAAGGAATGGGGTGCTTTCCTCTGATCAGACACCCTATGGTGGGATTTACAGGAAACCTTTTTGTGGTAGTTAATCCAGTTGGTGCCAGGACGAGGGCTCTTCCTCAGGGACCTACAGACAGGCTTTAGTGCCCATTCTGACTCCCGGAAGAGTACGCGAAGCTGGCCCCCAGCTGGCACTCAGTAACCAGCATTGAGTGCGTCAGTGGGAGTGCATGTGCGTGTGTTTCTGGGAGCGAGTATTGGGGCTCTGCGAACCTTCATAGGCATCCGGCTCCAAGAGGATTAAGAACCATGGGGCCAAATGCCCTGTGTTGGACGGGCTGCAGCTGGAGCAGTCACTGGGCATGAAGGCCAGAAACCTGTTTTTACAAAAAGCTCCCCGGGTGGTTCTGACAACTTCGCTTGGCTGTCTGTGTGCTTTGCTCTGCCATCCATCACTCAGTCCCAAGCCTGCCTTCAGACCTCAGTTCAGGGGTGGCTGGCATTGCCCTCAAAGACCTGTTTTAGAGCAAATTAATAGGTGAGCATTGAAATGCTTGCCTTAAGGTAACTGCAGAAATTCAAGCTGGGCAGGCCGCCTGCTGCAGTGGGGCATGGGGGCAGGGCAGGTTAAATCCCTGCCCTCTGGCTGACCTTAGTCGTCATCAGTCCTTGCCTTCCATGTGCCTGTACCAGGCACTGGTCTAAGTGCCTTTCCTGTATTATCGCATTTAGATATCACAGCCACCCCAGGAGGCAGGTGCTGTTTGCCCCAATTTATAGAGGAGGAAATGGGGCCTGTAGAGGTAAAGTAATTTTCCTGAGGTCACACAGCCGGTAAGTGGTGGAGCTGGGATTCAAACCCAGGCAGCCAGCCTGGCGCCGAAGCCTGCGCAGTAACCCCTGTGTGGTGGCTGAGTGCCTGCAGGCAAGTGGCCGTGTTCAGTGCAGGGTGCATAGTCTCTTCATCTATAACCCAGAATTGTTTATAAGATAGAGGTGACAGTGCTGGCTTTGTGGTGTTGTGGCAGGGATGAGAAATAGAAACAGGTGGGGTAAGGGCCCAGCCTGGTGGGCATGCAGGAGGGGGTCACTGTGGTTCGTGGACAGCGTGAGCCCCTGGAGATTTGTGCTGCTCCTCTGTCCTTGGCATTGCCCGCTGTTCTGACTCTTGGCCTCTGGGACGTGTTGCTCCTGTGCTACACAGTGTCTGGTACGTGGTAGGCGCTCAATATATTCTTGCTGCATGAGTGACTTGGTGACCCCGTAACCAGTCATGCATTCAGCATGGTATGGCCGTGACACGTGTTACGAGTCAGGGCAGAAGACAGGCCCAGTCCGTGCTTCCGTGGGGGTCACGGTCAAGTGAGGGAGACACACAGGAAAGAATTATCAACAAACCAGGCTGCCGAGGACGCAGATTAGGGAGGGTTCACAGGGTGTGCAGGAGGGCAGGGCAGAGGCAGCTTCCTAGAAGGGATGTCAACAAGGAAATCCAGCAGTTAGCCAGGTGAGGAGCAGGGGGAGGTGTGCACCAGGGGTGGAAGGCAGAGAGAACCAGCCTGGTACGTCTGAAGTACAGAAAAAAGCCAGACTTAGTTGAGGTGGAGGCAGGCGGGTCAGAGGTGAGGCTGGAGGAGGCAGGAGAGACTGCTGTGTGGGGCCTTACGGGCTGTGCTAGCAGGGAGCTCGAGAGGGCTTAAGAAAGGGCCTGGGCTGGGTGTGGGGGGCTCACGCCTGTCATCTTAGCCCTTTGGGAGGCCCAGGCGGGACGATTGCTGAAGCCCAGGAGTTTAAGACCAGCCTGGACAACATGGCGAGACCTTGTCTCTATAAAAAAGACAAAAATTAGCCAGGCATGGTGGTATGCACCTATAGTCCCAGCTACTCAGGAGGCTGAGGTGGGAGGATCACTTGAGCCCAGGAGGTCAAGGCTTTAGTGAGCTGTGGTCACACCACTGCCCTCCAGTCTATGTGACAGAGCGAGACCCTGTCTCAAAAGAAAAAAGGAGGGGCATAGTGAGTGTTTTTTAATAGAACCCTGGGTGGGGGTAACATGAATGGGGTAAGACTGAGACAGGGAGACCAGGGAGGGGCCGTGAGCCGGGAGCCCAGAGGCTGTAGGCTTAGCATAGCCTCATGTTGGCTAATAGTTGACACTTGACTTCACTGATTCTTCTTCAGATTGCTCTGAGCCCTCTCTCCACCAACAGGTTTGCCGTTGCCACTGTTTCCTATAGCACCTCTGAGATGACTGTTTTTCCCCTTCCCTTCTCTCCTTGGGTCTCTGAGTCCCTTCCCTCGTGCTCCCCAAGCCAGTTTGTCCTTGGCCTGCTTGGGACATCCTGCCCCTGCATGGGCTGTGGGAGGCGTGTGGGCTGTGAAGTCCAGTGACCTCCTCCAGTGACCTCACCTTCACAGTCCCTTCAGGTCTCACAGTACCCAGATCCAGAAAGCTCTACAGACCATCCCAGACCCCTCTGGTGGCTTAGTGCAATATCAGTGTCCTGTCAGTCTTACAAAATCCAGAAAGTTCTGATTCTAAATCACGTCTGGCCCAAGGGTTCCGGGAGGAGACTGGAGCCCGCAGCGGGCCTCGTTCCGTGTCTGAAGTGGCAGTAACCCGGGAGGAAGCGCAGGAGCCCCCTGGGTGCCAGTCCCAGCTCTGCCCTTGGGCGAATCACCCAGCTTCTTTGCCTCAGTGTCCCCATTTGTATGGGGATTGATGATTAAATTAGCCTCTACTTGGAAAGCAGCTGGAACAGTAGCTGGCTGTTGCAGGCGTTCATGAGGACATGGGAAAGTTGAATGAGGTGGCCGCTGCCCTGAACTTGACTGGTTCCTGCCTCCCGGGGCTATAAGGGTTAGGCAGGTGGGGCCAACCTGCCTCATCTGGGTAGGATCATCTGCCTGAGTGTGATTTCGGCTACTCCACACTTGGGCTGTGTGACCTTGGGCAAGTCCCTTGACCTCCCTGGACCACTTTCCCCATTTGTGAAGCCATTTTGCCAGATGAGGACTCTCTTTCAAAGTTTTTAGACCTCTGGGAAGACCAGAGAGCCAGGCCTGGGGCCCACGCCAGCAGGAGCACACTGTACATCCAGTGTCTAGCTGATGCTGCTCCTGTTACATCAACTCCTCTGGGGCTGAGCCCACATTAGACTCCTGGACTGGAGCCACACACAAGACTGGGGTCTGCTGTTTCAGCTTAGAGGAGGTGGGAGATGTGGAGGGGGTTCCCTAATTGCAGGAAGGGGGTTCAGAAGCTGGGTGCCAAAAGGAATTCGAGAGATCCATCATGCTTGGCTATTTCCTCCATTGAGTAGGAAGGTCCGTGAAGGCAGGACCCATCTTTGTCTTGGCTCACCTGTGTTTCCAGCACCCTCTATGGTGCCTGGCCCTCCGCAGGCTCTCACACTGGATGAATTGGTGGTGGATGGAGGTACACAGTAGGCACTCAAAAGTTTTCTCACCCCTTCCCTTCCTCTAGGCAGCTGGCACTGAGCGGTTGCCTCAAGATGGGGGTGGAGGTTTGGAAGTGTCTGCTGACAGCCGCATGGCTCATGTGACTTGCCGAGCGCCCATCTCCCTTCGCAGAGGAAGCCTGGGTCGGGAGCCCTGCAGTCAGATGCTCCCCTCAGGGCTGGTTGGGTTCCAGCTGGGAATGTGTTCCCTGGTTAGGTGGGCGGGCTCCTCTAGCAAGCTGGCGCTTGAGACCCACCGGGGTCGGACTCGTGTGCCACCTTCACACCCACCCCTCCCTCTCTCCGTGGTCTCCGAGGCTTTCACCAGCTGCCGTCAGTGATGTAGTGGAGAGCTGCTTGCGTCCTGTGCAGCCTTCCCTTTTGCAAAGCAAAGGACCGTCACAGCTGAACTCGCTTGGTTCCCCAGGACAACAGGGAGGGAGGGTGGGAGAGTGGGGCTGCCAAAAGGTGAAAGGTGAAAGCTGCAGGAAAGTGACTCTCTACAGGGGTCATGCCTCCTGGTGGTGGTGATGGAGTTGTCGGTACTCACAGCTCCCATTTATGGAGCACTTACCAGGGCTAAGCTCTTTAAACGCATCGTTAATCTTGGAGGAGGAAACAAGCTCACAGAGGTGCCAAGGCCACACAGGTAGTAGAGGAGGAGCTCGGTTCTAGCTAGGCAGCTTGAATGGTTCTGATCCTCTGTTCTGTTTCAAAAAGCCCCCAGGGCTCCACCGTAACTACAGGACAAAGTCCACACCCCTGGGCCTGGTGTGGGAGGCCTTTCCCAAAGAACATCCAGCCTCCTAGCGCAGGCGCCAGGCCCCTCGCTAGTCCCCTGCCCTTCCTGACCAACTCCCGTTACCCGTCCCGCGCTGCCTCCTAGGCAAGCCCTTCTCTAATCCCCTGACAAAGCTCTGCTCTGCTCTCTGGGTTCCCATGGCGCCTCCTCGCTCTGTTGTTACTTGTTCGGGCCCATCTCCCCTCCCTGGACCAGCGCTGCAGAGGACTGCATCCTGTCCATCTGGCTCCTGGGAGGAGTGGAACCACTGAACGCCCCCAGGAACCTCAGGGACTCCAGGCAAAGTGGGACTGCTGATGGGCACCCAGGCCAGACGCCACAAAGCCCTTGTAACCCAGGCACGGGGCTCAGGACAGTCGGGGAGCATAGGGTGTAGGGAAGGAAGATTTTGTTCACTGAGTCACTTTTTCCTGCATTCATTTCTTCATTCCTTGCCCACCAGCATCTATTTTGCCTCCACTTTGCTGTCCCCGCCATGCCAGGTGGAGGGGCCTCACGACGGCTCTCCTGCTGCCTCTCCAGCCTGCTTCCCACCTAGCAGCCACAGCATTCTTCATAAAGCAGACTTTGCTATTCCTGTTTCGCATCACACTTTGTGACCTCCCTGCTGCCTTTCCCTCTGATCCAACGTCCCTGCAACAGGTTAGGAAGCTCAGGTATAACCTGGCTCCTGCCACCATCGCCGGCCACGACCAAGATCACCTTGCCATGCACTCGCTGGGTTCAAGCCATCGTGGATTCCTTTCAGTCCTAGAACGTGCAGGCAGCTCCCCACATCCTCTCCTGGAAGGCCGGCCCCACCCACACAGCTGGCTCTGGCTAATCTTTCAGGTGCCAGCAAACCCTTCCTTCCTGGCCCTCCTAATGGGCTCTCCATCAGGTGGCCAGCGATCTGCTTATCTGCGGGCCTGCCGACGCTCTCGGCCCCGGACTGGAAGCATCACCAGGCAGTGGTGGGTTGGGTTTGGTGCCAGCATATTCCCCAGTGCCCAGCCACGTGGCACTGGGTTTGGCTCTGGGCAGCCACGCAATATGGCAGGTGGAGAAGGAAGTGGCATACAATGCTGGGCCTTAGTCCTCGCCATGAGCAGCTCAGAGAGTCCCTGGTCGAGAAAAGGAAGTGGGCAGAGAGGAGGAGGAGCTTTACGGAGGGGAGTCCCAAGCCTGCCTTTGGTGTCCCCCCTGCCAGCCTGGTGGGAATGGCAGCGGAGGACTGGCAAACAGGCCTGTCTTTTCTGTTGACTTGCTGGAGGTCATAGGCCAGGACACTTGCCTTTGTAGGACACCGCACCATTTAGGGAGTGATTGGATCCCAGGGCCTCCTCCCAGTCATGGGGTGGCAGGCAAGGTTCTGGTAACTGATCTGCCTTCTACCTTTGTGGCAGGTGACCTACTTCCCCATTCCCTGTGACCCACGTGTCACAGGTGTCAGGGGCAACTGGCCACCCAGCCAAGCCTCCATGACTCCGTTCTCACTCCCCTTCTGTCTCAGGCTTGGGATCCTTGCTTCCTGGCCTGGTTCTGTCTGCTGTGATCACAATGAACAGCCAGTGCTCCGTTTCCCTGGAGGGCCACCTTCCTTGCTGTGCCTGGACCTGTGTTCCCCACTGGACTACAAGTCCCAGGGGGTCAGGGCCGGGACTGTCTCGGTCCCTGCTGTGTCCCCTGCACAGCTCCAGGCACAGAGGAGTTCAGTGAATGTTGTTCCATTAAAGTGGAGTTGGGGCTGGTGCTGGCAGAGCCGAGGGATGACGCCCTCATGGAGCCCAGCTTAGAGTGCCCAAGTCTGACAGTGGCCTGATCCTGTCTAGTCCTGGGGTGGAGCAGGCACCGGCAGGCGGGGCCATCTGACTGAATGTCCTACCACCAGCTTTTAGGTCCAGGTGCTTGTGCTTACTGCCTTCCGGCGCAGTCAAAAGAATCCAGAGCTGGCACCAGCCCTTTCCTCATCTCAGGGCTGGAGGGGTAACCAGAGAGGGGTGGCACTTACCCAAGGATGCCCTGACACTGGGATCCAGGCTCCTGCTGCTCTCCTCGGCCACTCCTCCAGCTGTTTTTTTGTTTTGTTTTGTTTTTGTTTTTTTGGGTTTTTTTGAGACGGAGTTTCGCTCTTGTTGCCCAGATTGGAGTACAGTGGCAGGATCTTGGCTTATTGAAACCTCTGCCTCCCAAGTTCAAGCGATTCTCATGCCTCAGCCTCCCAAATACCTGGGATTACAGGCATGCGCTGCCACGCCCAGCTAATTTTTTTGTATCTTTGGTAGAGACAGGGTTTCACCATGTTGGCCAGGCTAGTCTTGAACTCCTGACCTCAAATGATCCACCCACCTCGGCTTCCCAAAGTGCTGGCATTACAGGCGTGAGCGCCCAGCCTGTTTGTTTTCAGATGAGGTCTTGCTCTGTCGCTCTGGCTGGAGTGCAGTAATGCAATCCTAGCTCACTGCAGCCTCCACCTCCCAGGCTCAAGTGATCCTCTTGCCTCAGCCTCCAAATTAGCTAGAACCACAGGCACAAACCACTATGCCTGGCTGATTTTCTTACTTTTAATTGTTTTGTAGAGATGGGGTTGCACTATGTTGCTCAGGCGTCATTGTGCTTTTGATTTGCATTTCCTTATGGCTCATGATGTTGAGCATCTTTTTATATGCTTACTGAACACTTGTGTGTCTTCTTTGGAGAAATGTCTCTTTAGTTATTTTGCCCATTTTTAAATTGAGTCAGCCGGGCACAGTGATTCATGCCTGTAATCCCAGCACTTTCGGAGGCCGAAGAGTTCGAGACCAGCCTGGGCAACATAGCAAGACCTGGTCTCTATTAAAAAAGGGGGGGCCAGGCAAAGTGGCTCACAATTGTAATCGCAGCACTTTGGAAGGCCAAGGTGGACAGATCATTTGAGCCCAGGAGTTCAGACCAGCCTGGACAACATGGTGAGACCCATCTCTATAAAAAAAAAAATTAAAAAAGTAGCCAGCCCTGGTGACTCATGCCTGTAGTCCCAGCTACCTGGGAGTCTAATGTGGGAGGATTGCTTGAGCCCTGGAGGTTGAGGCTGCAGTGAGCTGTTATCTTGCCATTAGACTCCAGCCTAGGTGATAGAGGGAGACCCTGCCTCAAAAATAAATAAATAAATAAATAAATAAATAAATAAATAAATAAATAAGTAGTTTGTCCCTTTATTATTGAGTTGTGAGAGTTCTATATATATGTATCCCGGATGCAGGACTTCTTAGCTGAGCGATTTGCACCACCTGGGATGTTTTCAGTGTGTAATGCCAGTGCATTTCCTTCCCGTCTCTTCTCTCTGGCTACATTCACAGCCACAGCTAGATAAAAATAAAGCTGTGAGGATACTGTAGATACAGTTGAATATCCTGCTTTTGCACTTCAGTTTTCTGTTTTTTTAGAAAGCATGATTTAAAGTACATCATTGGGCTGTTGTAATTCATTCTAGCCATTTCCGCATTGCTGAGCATTTAGGTCTTTTCCAGTTTTCAGTTGCATCAATAATGCAATGATATTCGTCCTTGTCCATAAATCTTCATGTTCATCACATGGGTAGCCTTCTCAGAAAAAATTCTTAGAAGGTGATTTTACCAGGTCAAAGGGAAGGAACATTGGAAGTCTCAGATACCGACTGTGCCCACGTTGGACAGTGAGTGTTGAGGGCTAGGGTTCTGTTGTCATAGTCAACACTGTAGCTTTAGATTTTTTTTTTGAGAGAGGGTCTCTCTCTTTTTTTCTGCTTCTTGATTTAAACCATGGCCAGAGACAGGGTCTCAATCTGTCGCTCAGGCTGGAGTGCAGTGGGGCAATCTTGGCTCACTGCATCCTCCACTTCCTAGGCTGAAGCCATTCTCCTGCCTCAGCCTCCCAAGTAGCTGGGATTATAGGCGCACACCACCACACCTGGCTAATTGTTGTATTTTTGATAGAGACAGGGTTTCACTATTGGCCAGGTTGGATCAAACTCCTGACCTCAGGTGATCTGCCTGCCTCAGCCTCCCGAAGTGCTGGGATTACAGGCGTGAGTCACTGCGCCTGGCCAGATTTTTTTTTTTTAATGATTGAATGAATACTGTTTGCATGTGGGTGCCTTGATGTTAAGATGGTGTCTTGTTTTAGTGAGCGTTCTTTTGACTACCAGTTAACTTCGGTTTTATTTTGTTTTTTTTTTTGTTATTATTTATTTTTAATTTTTTTAGTGGAGTTCACGCCTGTGGCCTAGGCTGGAGTGCAGTGTCACGATCTCTGCTCATCACAACCTCAGCCTCCGGGGTTCAAGCAGTTCTCCTGCCTCAGCCTCCCGAGTAGCTAGAATTACAGGCATGCGCCACCACGCCCAGCTAATTTTGCATTTTTTGTAGAGACAGGGTTTCTCCATGTTGGTCAGGCTGGTCTCAAACTCCTGACCTCAGGTGATCCACCCGCCTTGGCCTTCCAAAGTCTGGGATGACAGGTGTGAGCCACCGTGCCCAGCCTTTTTGTGTTTTTTGTAGAGATGAGGTCTCGCTATGTTGCCCAGGATGGTCTCGAACTCCTGACCTCAAGTGATCCTCCTGTCTTGGCCTCCCAAAGTGCTGGGATTGCAGGCATAAGCCACTGTGCCTGACCTAACCTGTTTATTGTTAACATGTTACATGGTTTTGGGAATTGGTTCTTCATGACCTTTGCCTATTTTTGTTTTCGGACCTTTTATGAGGATTCCTTTTCTATTGAAGATAGATGTAATTTTATTGGGCACATATATTTGTCCTCATTTATCATTTGTCTTGCAGGAAAGGTGGGGGGGGGGCAGGGGGCAGGACACTAAAAAGAAACACTTTCTCTTCTCTGCTATTTCACTGAGTCTTCATAGCAAAGCCCTATCTCAGTGTGAACAGCTTGGAATGGAGGAACACAGGGCTGGGGGCCTCAGAGAGGGCAGAGGAGGCAGTGGCAGCATAGGCCTTGGAAGCCCTGCAGTGTAGGAGAGAGGGTGCTTTAGTGGAGGCCCAGCCTGGGAAAAGTCTTAGCAGGTTAGAGGGTCCACTGTAACCACAACTACAGCCCCGTTTGCTGAGCACCAGACTGAGCGACCTGGTGAACCTGTTGGTGCCCCACATTTTTGTAGATAAGAAAACTGCTACTTGGGGTCATTGGTCCCTTGCTGAGGTCATACTCCTTTGCAGAAGATGGCAGAAGCCAGAGCAGTCCTGCCTGGGTCCCTGGACACATCCAGCCCACCGTAGCTATGGAGGCTCAGCACGTCCCAGGAGCCTCAAGTTTCACCAAGAGCCCAGACTCCCTCATCTCCCACGACCATGGCCACCACATCGTCAGTACCCTTTGTATGAGGGTCCCATGTGTCATGTACTGTTTCCTTCCAGTAGCTTCCTGACCCTTCAGTAATACCATTCTTTGCCCTGAGGATCTGTCGCCCACTTGCAGCCTCAGCACTGCTGCCCCCTGCCCCGTTGGAGGGTCCTCAGAGCCGACTCTTCCCTCTGTCTGGAAGGGTGGCCTGGACTTTTGTGTGGCTCCTGTTGGCTTATGACCTCGTGTCCCCCTCCAGTGTAAGCTTCTTGAGATGGGATGTCTGGCTGTTTTGTTCACTTATGTAGCCTGGCACCTAGAATAGAGCCTGGCATGGAATAGACACTAGATAAATATTTGAAGGGATTAATGAATTCCTTTTTTGGGGGGGGGACAGTCTTGCTCTGTCTCCTAGGTTGTGGTGCAGTGGCGCAGTCATGGCTCACTGCAGCCTAGATCTCCTGGGCCCAAGTGATCCTCCCGCCTCAGCCTTCTTAGTAGCTGGGACCACAGGCACATACCACCACACCTGGCTAATTTTTGGATTTTTTGTAGAGACAGGGTTTTCCTGTGTTGCCTAGGCTGGTCTCAAATTCCTGGGCTCAAGTGATCTTCCTGCCTTGGCTTCCCAGAGTGCTGGGATTACAGCCGTGAGCCATCGCATCTGGCCACATTTCTTACTTTTACTCAGCTTTTAGGTCTCAGTTGAAATGTTCCTTTCTCTTATGGGTCTTTTCTAACTATTCCTCCAAATCTAAATTTGTATCCCCTCCGTTTTTCCCTGTAATATACACTTTCTTCTTATAACTGGTAAATTTTTGTGTGATTTGTTTGCCTTGCTCACAGTTAGTCCTTGAGGGCAGGGACCAGCCCTGTTTTGTTCACAGCTGTCTGCCTAGCCCAAGTTGTTGCATAAAGAATGAATGAATGTGTTCTTTAGTTCCCAAACAGACCTCTGAGGGTTGGTGGCATTACCCTCTTGTTATGGATGAGGAGGGTGAGGATGGGCAGTAAGAAATTCCAAGCACCTGATTTCCATCACTGGAGGCTTTGCTGGACCAGTAAACAGCTTACAGTTTCTAAAATTCTAAACTAAAGCACTCCCAAAGTCTCTGAATTCAGATGGCCATCTGGTACCCATGACCAGAAGCCTGAGGCAGGTGGCCTGAAATAGCCTGCTTGGTTCTGGCAGGACTGAATGTCTCCCGATGAGCGCTGGGCTTTCCTCAGAGGCCCCCTTTCCCCAGCCTGGCCCTGTCACCTACTGAGGACTTGGGTGGGTGGCAGTGCTAGGAAGCAGTGATCCACTAAATGACTCAGCAAACCCTTGTCAGACACCTTAATGCCCCCAGCTCTGGTGAGTCCTCTGCTGGATTGTCTTGCCTGTATGCTTCATTTGACCCTGACAGTGATCTTCAGTTCCTCATGGCTCCGAGGGCTCTTTCTCCTCTGAACCTTTGCACATGCTGTTCTCTCTGTTGCAACACTCTTCTCCCTCCCTTCTGCTTTTTAATTATTATTATTATTTTATTTTATTTTGAGACGGAGTCTCGCTCTTGTCGCCCAGGCTGGAGTGCAGTGGCCAGATCTCAGCTCACTGCAAACTCCGCCTCACGGGTTTACGCCATTCTCCTGCCTCAGCCTCCCGAGTAGCTGGGACTACAGGCGCCCGCCACATCACCCGGCTAGTTTTTTTGTATTTTTTTTTAAGTAGAGACGGGGTTTCACCGTGTTAGCCAGCATGGTCTCGATCTCCTGACCTCGTGATCCACCCGTCTCGGCCTCCCAAAGTGCTGGGATTATAAGCTTGAGCTACCGCGCCCAGCCTTAATTATTATTATTAGGTTTTTTTTAAAATTGAGACAGAGTCTCACTCTGTCGTCCAGACTGGAGTACAGTGGTGCAATCTCGGCTCACCACAACTTCTGCCTCCCGGGTTCAAGCGATTCTCCTGCCACAGCCTCCTGAGTAGCTGGGATTATAAGCGCGCACCACCATGCCCGGCTAACTTTTGTATTTTTTTTTTGTAGAGATGGGGTTTTGCCTTGTTGGCCAGGCTGGTCTCGAACTCCTAACCTCATGTGATCCGCCTGCCTCAGTCTCCCAAAGTACTGGGATTACAGGCATGGGCCACCTTGCCCGGCCCATTTATCTTCTTGGCATATGGAATGTGTATGTAATGTACATGTAAGTTGTTGAAGTGTAATATGTTGAAGACCCGTGAGCCTTCTTCCCAATTGCAGAGTGAGAACATTGCCATTAACTCACCACTGCCTCTGGGTGGGTGGAGGGAGCCCACTGTCCTGACTGTCGTCATTGTCATTCTGTTTTATTTTTTGAGGGGAGGGGAACAGGTGTATCAGGTTTAGTAAAAAGGGAAAGGGTCATCAGGTGGCCTTTTTAAAAGTTTTATGGACCATGTCTGCATGCTGAAAAGCATGGTGTTCAGTTTTGCCTGTTTTTGAGTTTCATAAACATGGTATTGTGTTGTGAGTAAATTCCTGGGTCTTGCTTTTTCTTTTTTTTTTTCTTTTTTTTCCTCTTTTGAGACAGTCTCGCTCTGTCACCCAGGCTAGAGTGCAGTCGCGTAATCTCGGCTCACTGCAACCTCTGCATCCCGAATTCAGGCTATACTCCTGCCTCAGCCTCCTGAGTCGCTGGGATTACAGGCTCTTGCCATGAGGCCTGGCTAATTTTTTTGTGTTTTTAGTAGAGACGGGTTTCACCACGTCGGTCAGGCTGGTTGCGAACTCCTAATCTTAAGTGATCCACCCACCTCGGCCTCCCAAAGTGCTGGGATCACAGGCATGGATTCCATCTGATACATTTTACCTGGGGTGCTGGGATTACAGGCCTGGCATTACCTTCTGATACATTTCACCTGGGGCGTGAGCAAGACTTTCGCTACAGTCTGGAGCTAGAAGCAGAATTGCCGGTCATAGCTGATGAGTACGTTTGGCTTCTCAAGGTAATGCCAGTCTTTCTGAAGTGGCTCTCACCTCCTTTTGCCTGACTGATTCCTGCTCACTCTCCAAGAGTCTCCTTCCTGGCTGTCTGTCTTTCAGCACCTGCTTAGGGGAGCGCCTGCTGTGTGCCTGGTGTAGTTATGTTCTGGGGGGCAATGCGAACAAGACTCACAGTCCCTGCCCTCCAGTGGCCAGTGGTGTTAGATGGTCCCTCTTTCAGGACGCCCCCAACCCCTAGTCTGGGTTAGGGGTTTCCTTTGCCCCAGCTCTGCCTACTCTGGCTTGTCACTGTCTGGGGATGAGTCTGCCTTCCCGACCGGACTAGGACCCCTGTGTGGACAGAGACCAGGGTTAGGGTTATCTTGGACACTTGTTTCCAGCATGACCCTGCCCGGGGCACAGAGCAGGTGCTGGGTGAAGCAGGTGCTTGGTGAAGCAGGTACTGTTGAGCTTGAGGCAGTTGGAATCAAGAGGAAGAAATGGATTCCAGTATCCAGGACCTGAACCCCAAGGCCATGTGAGCCCAAAGCCTCATACTTTCCCTAATGCCTGAGTGTCCAAGATTCCTTTACCTGTGCTGGGCTCTGTGGCAGAGGGAGGGGCCACGGCTCCTGCCCTCAACAGCTTAGAGAAGAGTCAGTGCCTAACTACACACCCCTTTCATAGTGTGCAGGGCTGGGGATGTGCAGCCGGCAGGGTCTTCACAGAGAAATGTGAGGCCCACCTGGCCCTCTGGGAGCTCGAATGTTGGCGTGTTTTTTTCTGAAGAGGGTAAGGGTGGGAAGATGTGCATTACCCTTACAAAAAAGTAGAAAAGGCCAGCCTTCTCCTGCAGTCCCAGAGCACTTAGGGCTGTACGGGGGCCACCGTGGGCCCGTAGATCCGTAACAGGAATCATAATAGCTAGCGGTGGTGGAACGCTCACTGGGTGCCATGCATGGCGTTGAGCCCTCCGTGCATCAGCTGATTTTATCCCATGCATATCCCACGAGGTAGGTGGAATTGCTGCCCCATTTTACCAATGAAGGAGAGATCCAGCTCCCCACAGCTAGTCAGTGGCAAATCTGAACTTCACTCCTAGGCAGCCAGAGCCCAGCCCCTGCCCTGCATGATGGTACAGAGCCTGTCTGCAGGCACCGTGCATTCAGAGAGCTTTGCCTCCTGTCCTCTTGACTCTTCATGGCAAAGCTGGAAATGGGTAGACGGAGGAACAGAGTTACTTGGCCCCAGTGCCACCTCTGATTTGAGGAGGCAGGATCAGCCCTGGGCCGTCGCTCCCTTTGTCCCTGAGTCTGCATTCCCCTCCACCCTGCGAGCTCCCTCAGAGAGTTCTCTCCGCCCCCTCGCCACTCTTGGTGCTTATTTATCCCCAGGTCTTCACTTCGGCACCCTCAGGTGCCCAGCCCTGGGTAAATATTTGTCTCAGGGCAGACAGGAGTAGGTGTGGCCACTGTTTCTGAGCCCAGGGGCAGGTGGAGGCAGTAGGTGGGGTGGTGATTGGCGGGCCCCTGGCTGGAACTGGCTCTGCTTGCTCTTTGCTCATCCAGCACCTGCTCTCCCGGGCGCTGCTGAGGCGTTGGGCCCTGCAATAACAGGGACTTCCGTTTGCCACGCGCCAGCCTCTTGTAAAGCGCTAGACGCTTTACACAAGAGAGCTCAGTGGCTGCTTTTAGAGAAAGCTTTGCGTGTCAGTCTCAGTCTCATTGGCTCCATTTTGCAGATGAGGAGACTCAGCCATGAAGGGTCAAGAGCCATTGCTCGTGACAGTTGGAGTCTGTTCAGTTATCAGGGCCAGAATCTACTTGGGGCCACAGGAGGTGAATGAGGGTGTTCATTGGATGGAGGCCAGGCCTCTGCCTGTTCCCAGGGATCCTGAAAGCCGGCAGGAACCAGGTCTGCCACCTGCTCTCTGGACCACATGCACTCCTTGTTCCTCTTTCTCTCTTCAGAACTTCTTCCACTAGGCTGGCCATGGGCCACACAAGCCCAGCCCTCCTGGTGTCTGGAACAGGATCCCCCAGTCCAGCCCCCTGACCCGGGCAGCTCATGCTAGCTTAGCTAGGACCCCACATTCTCCCTGTCAAATGGGTGGTAGAGGGCCAGCCCACACTTGTTGGGGTGGAGGGCAGTTTTTAGAGAAGGAGGCTCTGCAGACACCCCAAATAGGCACCCCCAAGTACAAGGTCTGACTGCAAAGGCCATGCCCTCACTAGGTTGCTGTTTCATGTGTTTAGAAGGCGCATTCACAGGCTGGGCATAGTGGCCCACACCTATAGTTCCAGCACTTTGGGAGGTCGAGGCAGGAGGATCGCTTGAGGCCAGGAGTTCAAGACTACCCTGGGCAACAAGTGAGACCTTCCATCTCCACAAAAAATAAAAAATTAAATTTTCAAAAGGTGCATTCACACTGCAAGGCAGAAAGTCACCAGTGTCCTCAGATGTATACATCCCTTTGGGAAGCTCCTTCCAGTTGGGGGCTTGTGGAGGCCACAGAGGAACCCCCCTAATTCCTCCTATACATCCCAGCAGAAAGTCCTGGGCTAGGGGACACTCTTGCGCACTTGTGTTCTGAGGGTGTTATTAGTCTCCACTACAGGATTGGTTGTGTTTTCTTACTGGTTCAGGCATGCATTCAGCCAGTATTGAGCTCAGTGCCCTGTCCTGTACTGGGGACACAGCAGTGGCAAGACAAACTCAGCCCTGCCTTCTAGGCTTACTGTCCAGAGAGAGGGAGGTGTGGGAGACAAGTTGGCCAACCAGCAAACAGTGCCACTGCAGATCGAGAGAAGGGTCTGGAAGGAAATAAGCCAAGGCTGGAACAGAGGAGACAGTGGTGAGGCTGGTGGGTAGGTACCTGGCTTGGGTCAGGATGTTGGATGCCTTAAACTATCGGGTGAGGCATGGGGTCCACCAGCCAGATGAAGTGGACTTTGAAGTCAGGCCTGCCAGTGCTGTGTGTCCTTGGCACGTGCTCCATCTCCCTGCGCCTCTGTTTCCTCCTTTGAAAAGGGTCGGGGAGGGATAGCTGTACCCCAAACCATGGTGTGAACAGAAAGGTCAAGGGTTTGGCTAAGAGTAAGGATTGTGGAGCCATAGACTGCTCAGGCTCGAATCCCAGCTCTGACTTTTACTGGTTCTGTGGCCTTAGGTAGGTTCCTCAGTTTCCTCATTTGAAATGGGGATAATAAACCCTACCTGTCTTACGGTTGTTGAAGAGAGTAAACGAGGTAGTATATGTAAGTGCTTGCCATTACTCGTAATAATTATTCATTGTTAAAAGTTGTGGCCGGGTGTGGTGGCTCATGCCTGTAATCCCAGCACTTCGGGAGGCTGAGGTGGGTGGATCATCTGAGGTCAGGAGTTCGAGACCAGCCTGGCCAACATGGTGAAACCCCGCTAAAAATACAAAATTAGCCTGGCGTGGTGGTGGGCACCTGTAATCCCAGCTACTCGGGAGGCTGAGGGAGGAGAATCGCGTGGACCCAGGAAGCGGAAGTTGCAGTGAACTGAGATTGTGCCATCTCACTCCAGCCTGGGTGACAAGAGTGAGACTCCACCTCAAAAAAAAAAAATTGCGTGTCACACGGGGGGACTCGAGTGCTTAGCACACTGTTTGACTGGGGACCCAGGGATTAAGGCCTTGACTTTCCCTTTCATCCAAGCCCGCCATTGGCCTTACCATGCACCTGCTGTGTGTGAGGCACTGTGGCATGAGGGAAGTTGTGCCCGATCTGCCTTGTTCCTTCCATCCCAAGAGACTTGGAAAGCTGTGGGTGTGTTCTGACCACATCTGTTTCTGTAACAGGATCTTCAGCTGGGGCAGGCGGCTGGGAAGGTCAGGATGAAGGGAAGGGAAGAAAGGCCTGTGACACCTGCCATCTGCACCCTTCACTGGAGTGGGCAGGCCCTGCCCACATCCCTGCCTGAGGCCTGGGGTGTAGAGGCCTGGCTCCTTGTTGGTTATGTAAGCCCAGCCCGCCCCCTGCAGCTGGCCGTCCTGCAGCACGTGGCCGTGGCACCCGCTGGCTGGATGGTGGTGCCTCCCCGCCAGGAAGGGCAGAGAACAACTCCTCTCACCCAGGAAACTGCAGGACTCACGGCCCCTCAGCAGCCCTGAGGAGGGCATGGGGGTCTGAGAGGAAAGGACCAGCCATCCCAGCCTCTCCTGAGCAAGCTAACTTTCCAGGACGCGTTGTGGGCTCCCTTCCTTCCGGCCCGTGGTTCTCTGGGGAGAAGGGAAGGGTGGACGTTGTCATCATTTCCCAGAGTGAGTCAGTGCATTCATTCATTCACAGACTCACAGCGACAGACACCACAGTGATGTCCCTAGACTCGGAGCCCTTGGTCTAGGACAGAAAACGAGCAAGTAGATCCTTAGAGATGGGGATGTGTCCAGTGAGGAGGCAGAGCATGGCCTGGGTGTGTGTGGGGGATGGGGGCGGGGGTGCTGCTACAGAAAGGGGTCAGGAGAGGCTACTCAGAGGAGGTGACTTTTTTTTTTTCTTCTTTTTTTTTGGAGGTGGAGTTTTGCTCTTTTTGCCCAGACGGGAGTGCAGTGGCATGATCTCGGCTCACTGCAACCTCCATCTCCCAGCTCAAGCAGTTCTCCTGTTTCAGCCTCCTGAGTACCTGGGACAACAGGCACGTGGCACCACACCCGGCTAATTTTTGTATTTTTAGTAGAGATGGGGTTTCCGCATGTTGGTCAGGCTATTTCTCGAACTCCTGACCTCAGGTGATGCACCCGCCTCAGCCTCCCGAAGTGCTGGGATTATGGGCGTGAGCCATCATGCCCAGCCAGGAGGTGACTTTTGAGTTGAGACCTGAATGGCAAGTCAGCTGTGGGTTAAGCTGCAGGAGGGGAGGGAAGCTCTCAGAGGGAGGGAAGAACAGTTGCAGACCAGGAGGCAGGAACAAGTCACAAAGCCTGCAGAGTGGCTGAGGAGGTGTGCACCAGCCGAGGGTGAGCCCAGGCGGAGGGCTGGCATCAGGGGGCCTTGTCCGGGGCTGAGGAGTTGAGGTTTTACTCTCAGTGCAGGGACAGGCGGTGCCGAGTGAAAACCTGTGGCAGCAATCGGCCCGCTCCTTGGCACAGTCTCCTAAGCTAATTGTGCGCCTGCTTTGGGTCTGAATGGCAGGGAAGGCACAGGATGTGGGTTTTCCTTCCACGGTGGGAGGTGATCTCAGGGAGTCTCCCTGCAGGTCTCCACCAGGTCTCCTGTGTGCCAGCCATGGGCATGCAGTTCTGAAGGACTGACTGGTGCTGGGAAACCCAGCCTGGAGATTGTCCCAGCCATCCCGCCCTAGGCAGGGACAGGCCAGTGGGGCCACCTGAGCAAAGGCTTAGGGCGGCTGGAAGACCAGGCTGCAAGAGTGAGGCCGTGGAGTTAGTCCTAGAGCAGCACCTGGCAGGAGCCTGGCTTCGTAAGCCAGTGCTCGTCCTTGGCATTGTTGACTCAGTGGCTCAGCTGATGAGCCCGAGGCTGCTGGGGAAGGTGCCCTCCTCAGCCTTACAGCTCCAGCCCCCGCGTGATCCGTGTTTCACAGGCCCCTCTGGGTTACTGAGAGGCTGGTGGGGGTGGAGGTGCCTGACGGTTGTTCACTGGGAAGAAGAACTCACCACCAGCATCCCTTCATTTTTCTCAAGGAGTCACAGGCAGAGGTTTTTCCGAACAGGCTCAGCAGTCAGAAGTCCCTGCCTGGGCTTCCGACTGCCTACACAGGCAGCTGCAGCCCTCCGCTCAGGCTGGCCTGTGTCACTGCCCCATTCTATGTCCAGGCCTCCCGGCACCCAGCCGCTGTTCCCACGAGTGCCCGGAGGAACTCCCAGTTTAGCAGGGGAGAGGGTTCCCCAATGCAGAGTGGGCGAGGAGCCTGGGGCCTGTGACCTGTGTCACAGGGCATCTGAGGACGTTGCTCCTGGAAGGTGGGTGCGTGGCCACGGAGCTGACTTCGGGGTCTTGTTTAGGAGGCTGACTCGGAAGGTCCTAGTGGCTCGGCAGTGCGAGAGGAGGATCCCCACAGTGTGTGGCCTGTGTGGTCACTCAGGGCTGTGGCCTCTCTGACTTTCCTCTTCTTTGTCTTGGGTTGGGGGTCCTGGCCGTGTCCCCTTCCCAGGGATGCACTAAGGTTTCAGCGAGCTCAGGCACGTCAAGGGGTTGCCTGAGGTAACTGCGTAGTAAATGACAGCTGTTGGTGGGCTCCCCGCCGAACGTTGGGACACCACAGTTACAGACTTGTGCCGGGAGCCCCAGCTTCCTGCCACCCCTCACCGTGTGCCTCAGAGTTCTCCTTTGACAAGCCTCCATCTGGCTGTCCTGTCCCTCAGGGGTGGGCATGAGGCCCAAGTTCCTTCCTTCCTTTAGCCCACGTTCACTGAGCACCTGCTGGCTGGGCCCCAGGGAGCCACCCAGGTGGCTGCCCCACAGCTGGGCTGGGCTTTATAACTGATGCTGTCATGAGAGACTGGCCTTGGTGCCAGACCTCCCTCCCAGCCCAGCTGCCGCCTCTGGGCTCCTTGTGGGCCACAACCTCTGAGCAGCTGCTGCCTTTTTTTTTTCTCATTTAACTTTTTGTTTTGTTTTTTGGGTTTTTGAGATGGAGTCTCATTCTGTCACCCAGGCTGGAGTGCAGTGGTGTGATCTCACTCACGGCAGTCTCCACCTCCTGGGTTCAAGTGATTCTCCCGCCCCAGCCTCCCGAGAAGCTGGGATTACAGGCACATGCCAGAACACCTAATTTTTTTTCTTTTTTTTTTTTTGAGACAGAGTCTTGCTCTCTGTCACCCAGGCTGGAGTGCAGTGGCGTGATCTCAGCTCACTGCAGCCTCTGTTTCCCAGGTTCAAGCGATTCTCCTGCCTCAGCCTCCTGAGTGGCTGGGATTACAGGCATGTGTCACCACAGCTGGCTAATTTTTGTGTTTTGTAGAGATGGGGTTTTGCCCTGCTGGCCAGGCTGGTCTCGAACTCCTGACCTCAAGTGATCCGCCCACCTTGGCCTCCCAAAGTGCTGGGATCACAGGTATGAGCCACCATGCCTGGCCCATTTAACTGTTTTTTGATGGACATTTTCAGACACAAGAAAGTAGGAGTATAATGAGCCTGATGGACCGACCCACTTTGCGGCTTCAGAATTGATGACTATGTGGTCAGTCTGTTCCCATCTATCCCCATGCCACTCTCACCCACATTATTTTGCAGCAGCTCTGACATAGCTATCATTTTACCTATACATTGCTTCTGAAACAGTGGGAACACTCCGCCCCAAGCCAGCACCCTCTGTCCTCCACTGTCATCTGCCCAGGCCCAGGATCAGACCACTGGGAAAGTGGCCAGATAGGGCTGTCCCCTCTGTGGCTCTGCACACATGAGAGGTAGCTGGGTGTGGTACTCAGAGAAGAGCCAGCTCCACCCACCAGCCCCGGCACAGCCTTTCTGTTTGAGGGAGGCTGCCGCCCCAGGAGGGTCTTTAGGGGCTGCCAGTAAGCCCAGAGAAGGGACTGGGGTCCTCTTTGTTCCTGGTTGCTGGCTGCTTCACTGGCTGCTCCATCTCTGTATTCATTAGTTTTAAAATGATGTGCACAGATTTTTTATTCCCCCCCCTTTCTTGCGTAAAGGGTAGCATTCATGAGCATACTGTTCTGCACCTTACTTTTTTCATTTGTGTCTTGAAAACTGTTCCCTGTCGGCTGAGAGCGTGCACACTCATTCTCGGTGGCGGCAGGGCTCTACTGCCTGGATGAACTCTGGGGAACTGGCCGGCTCCTGCTGGTGGATGTTGTGGTTGGTTCCAGTTCTGCATTCTCAAGCTGCTGCAGTGACTGTCCTTACATGTATGGTTTTCCATCTTTGCAAGTATGTCTGTAGGATTAATCTCCAGGTGTGGAATTGCTAATCAAAAGGTATATGCATGGCATGTGTACTCTTTTTTTTTTTTGAGCTGGAGTCTTGCTCTGTTGCCCAGGCTGGAGTGCAGTGGCACTATCTCATTGCAGCATCCTCCTCCCAGGTTCAAGCGATTCTCCTCCCAAGTAGCTGGGATTATAGGCAAGGATTACCTGGCTAATTTTTGTATTTTTAGTAGAGACAGGGTTTCACCATGTTGGCCAGGATGGTCTCGAGCAACTCCTGACCTCAGGTGATCTGCCTGCCTTAGCCTTGGCCTCTCAGAGTGTTGGGATTACAGGCGTGACCCACCGCGCCCCACACATTTGTACTTTTGACTGGTCTTGCCAAATTGCCTTTGAGAGGGAACCACGTCCTTGGTCAGGTCCTTTCTCATCTCTAAGCCTCCTCTGGAAAGTTGGGGAGATAATTTCTATTTCTCAGGGCTGTTAGGAAGTGGAAACGAGATCAAGTTTGTCAGTCGCTTAGTTTTGGGAGTAGGCGCAAAGTTACGGCTCCACTGGTAAAAGCGCGGTAGAGGGGCCCCACGCAGCATTTGTTCTCTTCCCCCATCCCTCTCTGCTGAGTGCCACCGGGGGTTGTGGGGGTGGTGGAAGAGGGTGGAGATGATCACTGTTGGGAAATGCGGGGCAGTGGCTGGAAGGAGGGGTCAGAAGCACAGACCTGGATTCACACTCACGCTCTGGGATGAGGGACTTTCCTCCTCACGGCGTCTGTCTCCCTGCCGTGGGAGGCAGTGCGTATGTCAGCCTTGCTCTCGGCTGTAAGCCCAGAAACAGACCCTTGCAGGATTCATAGCAAGCGAATGTGTGGGGAGGATGTCACCAGGCAGGAGGACGCCTGGGCCCTTGGATGGGCGGGAGTGAGACCACTGGTTTCCCTAGGTAGGTAGCTCACCAAATATAGGAAGAGCCTTCTCCACCCAGGAAATCTGACCAGTGCCACACAGTGAATATACAGGGTCCTCACGCAAGAACCTGAGAGGTGTGTAGGCAGCTGTGTGCAGTCTATACAGGGAGTCCAGAGGCTGGTGTGTGCCCTGCTCTTGAGGGGCCTCTGGATGCCTGCAGTGGGGTGCCAGGGCCTCCACGGGCATCATTCTGTGGTTGCTCCATCATTCTGTGACTTAGAGATCCGGGTTTGAGCACATCAGCCTGCCCTGGGGCCCCCTTCAGTAAAGATACTCCCCTGAGAAATGCCTGCCTTTGGGAAGCCCGCTGCATTGGGCTTACATGACTGATCAGACTCTGATTCTGGGTGGAGCAGCCTGGGGAAGGGCTTGGAGGCGGGAGTGAGGATGGTCTCCACGTGGGCAGTGTAGACGTGTGGTTTTGCAGGGACAGAGACTGTGCAGCAGCACATCCGCAGAGGTAGCGAGGCCTTGAGGGCGTGGGGCTCCCACAGAAAGCTCTGTGGGTGCTCTTCTGCCTCCTCCTCCCTATTTCAGGCCCCAGGAGGCCTTGTGTGGTTCTGTCTCTCCCCTGCTTCCCAACTGAGGCTGTGGCATTGTGGGAGCGTGGGAAGCAACTGGACACCCAGCGAAGGTGTGTAGAAGGCATTTGCCCCAGGCTGGCTCTGGGCTGAGCACATCGGTTGATGACCTCATCACATGCATCCCTTCACTTCCTGAGTGCAGGGTACCCAACAGCCTGCCATAGACAAGAAGGGACCTTCCCTGAGTTCACCCAGCTGGCCCTGTCTGAGCTGGGAACTCACACTTGCGCTGACTCCAGAGACCCACCCCAGCCCCACCTTCGTGTTGCTTCAGTCAGCACATATTTATTGAGCACTTACTGTGTGCCCAGTAAAGACCTTTCTGGGGATATTTCAGTGAACAAAAGGAGTAAGAGTTCTCCCCTCATTATAGCATAAATGCACAGATTAGTACGCTTCCTGCTAGGTCGTGAGAAGTGCCACCTAGAGAAGGAAGCAGGGATTCACAGTGATAAAGGGGCTGACTTTTCGGAGGGTGGCCAGGGGAGGCCTTTGAGGAGGTGACTTGGGAGTGTAGACCTGCAGGCAAGGAGGGAAGGAGCCGTTGGGATGTGAGGAAGAGAGGTGCTCAGGGGCAGGGGGTAACAGGTGCAAAGGCCCTGAGGCACTGTGTTCAGATGGTTCTGCCACTGGCAAGGATCAGGACCTCAATGACTACAGCAGCCCTTCCCCAGCGCCCCCAGGTGAGGTCTGGCCATGCAGCTCTCCCATGTGTATGCTTTGCCTCCCGTGCTCCATAAGCAGGACCCCGACCTCCTCCAGTCTCCTTGCTGATCCCTCACGTCTCACACTCCAGGTCCTGATCTGTGCAACTCACTGCCGGATGCATCGGGGAGCCTCCTGCACCTGCACTTTCTTCACAAAGTTCTCTCTGCCGGGGATGCCTTTTGCATCTTTGCCATCTCTGAGACTTTTCCAGATGCCTCCCTCCGCAGCTGATCCCAGCCTGGCCATCCTCCCCGCTTCCATGTCCCCTCCCTTCGCAGCTGATCCCAGCCTGGCCATCCTCTCCGCTTCCATGTCCCCTCCCTCCGCAGCTGATCCCAGCCTGGCCATCCTCCCCGCTTCCATGTCCCCTCCCTTCGCAGCTGATCCCAGCCTGGCCATCCTCTCCGCTTCCATGTCCCCTCCCTCCGCAGCTGATCCCAGCCTGGCCATCCTCCCCGCTTCCATGTCCCCTCCCTCCCTGCCTCCCTCCATCATAGCCTTGATGCTGTTCTGCCGCTGCCCCTGGATTTGTCTCGCTGATTGTGCAGAAGGCTCTGGGACAGAGCTGGCATGTGGGGGATTGGGCCACTGCCTACTGGAGGCATTTGGGGGCTGTCCCAGGGGTGAGTGCACCCCAGGCTGGGCCAGGTGCCCATACCTCTCCCGCCCAGCACTGGCACCTGTGAAGGGCCTCTGGAGGCTGGGTCTTCCTATAGGCACCAGGAAGAAACCTACGAGCGCATGCCTACTGAGGGCAGGACCCGCTCTCCACATCCTGGAAACCCAACAGAGAAAGACAGTCTCTCTGGCAGCCTCCCTGTCTTGAAGTTCTTGAGAAGGCTGCATTTCTAGGCCCCCACAACCTGTCTGTCCGGTTTGAAGCCAGGGGCCTGAGAGCTTCAGGGTACTGATGCAGGACAGAGACAGCTCTAGTTCAAGCCTCCCTCTGTCCGCTCCCAGAGGTGTGACCTCAGAAGACCATCCCTTCTGTAGCTTGGTAGAGGCTGGAAATTCTCCTCTTCAGGATTATGATGCGGATTAAACGCAGTAATCGGGTGTTTGGTAGAGTGCCTGGTAGGGAAGGGGTTCAATAAAGAGCTGCTCGCACTGTTCTGTGCAGGGAGTGCTTTAGGGCATGTTTTAGAATTTTAGAGTGTGTTTCACTACATAACTAGCTTCTTGCAGCTTCGAGGCCCTGGCATCCCTCTCCCCTGCCTGCAGGCTTCCTTGTTCACTGGGCCAAGTCCCTGCAGTCATCTTCCTAAGCATGGAGCAGACCGGGCCCTTCCTGGCCAGAACATCCTCATCTACCTTCAGGGTCTACTGCAGTGGCCAGATGCAAGCTTTTCCCCTGTCTGCTCACTCACCTTCTCTGTGCCTGTCTTGGCACCTTCTCTGTGCCTGGTCCCATGTGGGGCAATGTTGGGGAAACAGTGTGGACCACAGACCACCCCATGCTGTCTTCCTAGGGCTCATAGTCCAGTGGGGGAGACACACAGGTCTCCAGATGGTGACAACTCAGAGGGGACGGGGCTGAGGCGGGGAGGCCAGAGGGTGGGGCCTGTCCTACCGTGGGGGTCAGGGAGGGCTTCCTGGAGAAGGCACCGCTAAGCTGAGAATTGAAGTAGTAAGCAGTGAGAGCATGTACCATGTAATATGTAAAGGGGAGGGAGAATGTGAGGTGCTGGGAAGCACTAGACCCTCTGGGGAAGGGAAGAATTTGGGATGTGGCCAGAGCACAATGTCCCGTGAGTGGAGAGGTCCAGATTTTTCTATTTTTCTTTTCTTTTTTTTCCCCCAGTGATCCTAGAAATCCTCCCAAGAGAGGTCCAGATTTTTGACAAGGCTGAAAGGCGGCCCCTGAGACCTGACTCTACCTGTCTGCCTGGCCTTTGCTCAGTCTAGTGCGTGCACGGCCCCCTCCTTGCTCTCACGCATCATCTGTGTGCTCCTTCCCCACCAGACAAGAACCCCTGGAAGGCAGGGACCAGTTCAGAGCCATCCCTGTCTCCCCAGTGCCAGCACAGTGCTTGGCCTGAGTAGGTTTTGGGTGCTGGGCTTGGTGACTCACACCTGTAATCCCAACATTTTGGGAGGCTGGGGCAGGAGGATCACCTGAGCCCGGGAGTTGAAGACCAACCTGTACAACATAGTGAGACCCGGTCTCTACGTAAAAAAAGAAAACTAGCCAAGCATGGTAGGGCGTGCCTGTAGTCCCAGCTACTTTGGAGGTTGAAGTGGGAGGACTACTTGAGCCCAGGAGTGCAAGGCTGCAGTGAGCTATGATTGAGCTGCTGAACTCCCACCTGGGCGACAGATGGGGACCCCCCCCAAAAAAATAGGTTTTGGGAAATGTTTAGCAGATGAGAGGCAAGACGGAATTCTCCTAAATTGGAAGCCTGGAATTCTCCTAAATTTGAAGCCTGACGCAGAATGGTTGAAGCAAAAAGAGGAGATTTGTTGTCTTATGGATCTGAAGGGTCCTGAATAGTGTGGCGTCAGGCACAATCTCTCTTTATCAAACGATATCTCTTTTATCTCTGAGCTTGGCCAGGCACAGTGGCTCACGCCTGTAATCCCAGCACTTTGAGGGGCCGAGGCGGGTGGATCATGAGGTCAAGAGATGGAGACCATCCTGGCTAACATGGTGAAACCCCATCTCTACTAAAAATATAAAAATTAGCTGGGCGTGGTAGCACGCGTGTATAGTACCAGCTACTCAGGAGGCTGAGGCAGGAGAATCGCTTGAACCCAGGAGGCAGAGGTTGCAGTGAGCCAAGATCGCACCACTGCACTTCAGCCTGGCAACAGAGTAAGACTCCATCTAAAAAAATATATCGGAGCTTGGCTTTCCTCTGAGCTGGCTTCATTCTGGGGAGGCTGTTCTCTGCAGGGAGTGCACTCCTGACGGGTGCAGGAATGGCTGCCAGTAGCTCTAGAAATGGGATGCAGTCTTAACCACCCTAGTGGGAAGAGAGCTCCTCTCTCCTGAGAGTTCCATCTTAGGCCTTAGGACCGGCTGTGGCTGGCTCTGTAACCTTCCTGTCCCTGACCAATCACTGTAACAGAGGTTGGGGACAGGGCACCTCTCCACTCCTAGAACCTTTGGGGAGGACAGCAGGGAGTCAAGGTAAGGTGAAGAGGCCTGCCCAGGGTCCTGGGGTGAGAGAGATTGGGTGACCAAAGCTGGTCCACCCAGGGGAAGATAGGAAAAGAAGTGGGTCGTTCTGGCCTCAGACCACTTCATCCTTTCCCAGACCCTACGCCAAGGCAGAGCTCCCTGTAGGATGAGTTTCTCACGTGACCTGAAATCTCTCCCTGTGGGGCTGCTGCAAGTGCACAGGCTTCAGGGCAGGTGGCCCGCACCCCCCGCGCCCCAGCCTCCTGCCCGCAGGTGTGCAGCCCAACCGCCTGGATAGGGGAGGATGGTGCCCAAGTCATGGGGGCTCAGACAAGCATGGAGAGTCCTGCAGAGAGGCCCAGCACCAAGGTTCCCAGGCTGCTCCTGGAGATGCTGTCCCACATGGGCCGGTCACCCACCTGCCATGAGACTCCCAGCTGGGACCTTCCCTGCAGAGTCTGTGAGGTGGAACGATGGTGATGGTGCCCCCTTGTGGGGTAGGTGCATGTAGCAGGCACAGAGTGGTGGCAGCAACTGTAACACACAGTTCTGGGCGGGGGCAGGGACAGGGGCCCTCCCTGTGTACCCTGTGGTGCTGAGTGCCATGACTGGGTGAGCTCACCAAGCCCTCCTTGGGAAGGTGCTGTTGATGCAGCAGGGAGGCCCAGGGCGGTCACCGCTCTGTGCTGTTGGCGACGGAGCAGGGATCGGAACCCAGGCGCCTGGCTTCGAGTCCTCCGCGCTGTGGCGGAATGGGGCTCCGCCATGTTGGTGGTTATTTATTATTGTGAACAAGAGCTCAGGCCTGGTTTCCAGGTGTGACTTTACTGCACCCTTGCCCTACCTCCGTGGCTTGAGAATTCTGGAAAATACCACAATAAGTGTTTCTTCTCTCTTGAAATTTTGTAAATAACATTTGCCTGCACGCTGTCAGAAGAAAATGACATCTCTGTCTATTTCCACGTGTTGCGGTATTTCCTGGCTTGGGACCCCACCAGCTAGCTTCCCAGTCACCCAGGCTTGAAGCCAAGTTCTTCCTAGCTTCTCTCCCCACCCTGCCCATCCCCGTGCATGTAGCGGTGACCAAGTCCTATTGATTATCTGATTATCTGCCAGAAGCCTCAGGAATGGCAGCCTTCTGAGTTAGCACAGGCACCAGGAGCACAGCCTGTGGCCAGGCTGCGCAGGGGCTGGTGATGTTGGTTTATCTCACCTTAACGTGTGAGTTGTGTAGTAATACGGTCCTATATCACTTAATGATGACACATTCCGAGAACTGCGTCATTAGGTGATTACATGGTTGTGTGAACATCCTAGTGGATTTACACAAACCTAGGTGGATAGGCCAGGCCCCGTGGCTCACGCCTGTAATCCCAGCGCTTTGGGAGCCTGAGGCGGGCGGATCACCTGAGGTGGGGAGTTCAAGACCAGCCTGACCAACATGATGAAACCCCATCTCTACTAAAAATACAAAGTTAGCCAGGTGTGGTGGTGGGCATCTGTAATCTCAGCTACTTGGGAGGCTGAGACAGAAGGAAAATCATTTGAAACTGGGAGGTGGAGGTTGCATTGAGCCAAGATCATGCTATTATACTCCAGCCTAGGCAAGAAGAGCGAAACTACGTCTCAAAAAACAAACAAAAAAACTTAGGTGGCATAGCCTACTGCATACCTGGGCTACCTGGAATAGCCCAGTGCTCCTGGGCTCCACACCTGCATAGCATGTGACTGTGCTGAGTACCCTCGGCAACTGTAACACAGCGTAGGTATTTGTGTATATGAACATAGACAAGGGACGGTAAACATATAGTGGGAAATCTTATGGGACCACCACCTGCATACTCAGTCCATCATTGACTGAAATGGCTTTATGCGGCTTATAACTAGACGTGTATGTGCCTCAGTATTCAAAAGATGTGAAAAGGTGGACAGAGATTCAACATAAAGAAATGATAAATGTTTGGGTCGGGTGCGGTGGCTCACGCCTGTAATCCCAGCACTGTGGGAGGCCGAGGCGAACGGGTCATGAGGTCAGGAGATTGAGACCATCCTGGCTAACACAGCGAAACCCTGTCTCTATTAAAAGTACAAAAATTAGCCAGGTGTGGTGGTGCACGCCTGTAGTCCCAGCTACTAGGGAGGCTGAGGCAGGAGAATCCCTTGAACCCGGGAGGCGGAGGTTGCAGTGAGCCGAGATCATGCCACTACCCTCCAGTCTGGGCAACAGAGCGAGACTCCATCTCAAAAAAAAAAAAAAAAAAAAGATAAATGTTTGAGGTGATATGATAATTACCCTGACTCAATCCTTGTATGCATTTATCGAAATACCACATGTACCCCATAAATATGTATAATAATTATGTATCAATAAAATTAAACATTTTTAAAAAGGTATATAGAGAGAAGTAAGTTTCTCTCCCTGTTCCCCTCCAGCTTTGCTTCCTAAAAGCATCCACCTAGTTTATTGTATGTCCTCCCAGAAGGATCTCTGATGGAGCTTAGCTAACGACAGTCCACAGCAGCCACAGCCTAGGCCAGCCGACAGAGTTTGTAAATAAAGTTTTATTTGCACATGTCCAGGCTCATTTGTTTATATACTGTCTGTTACTCTTTTCATGCTACAAGGCAGAGTTGATAGTTGCTGCAGAGCCTAGTCTGATCATTTAAGCAAAATAGTGTGATGCCTGCAGCTGTGTGTGTGTAAAGTCAAGGCAAGGTGGTAGAGGCGGCAGCAGCGCAAGGCCCAGAGGCAGGAAGAAGACAGGGTTGAGTCAGTGTGTTTGCGAGAGTTGGAATCGAAGCCTCTTAAAATGGCAGATGATTTGGACTTTGAGACAAGAGATGCAGGGGCCTCGGCCGCCTTCCCAATGCGGTGCTCAGTGTTATATAACAATGGCTTCATGGTGCTCAAAGGCTGGCCTTACTTGTAAGATGGTCGTGATGTCTACTTGTAAGACTGGCAAGCACAGCCGTGCCAAGGTCCAGCTGGTTGGCACTGACATCTTTACTAGAAAGAAATATAAGGATAATTCCTGTCAGCTTATAATGTGGGTGTCCCCAACATCAAAAGGAATGACTTCCAGCTGATTGGCATCCAGGGTGGGTACCCCTCACTGCTCCAGGACATCAGGGAGGTGCGAGAGGACCTTCGTCTGCCTGAGGAGACCTTGGCAAGGAGATCGAGCAAAAGTACAACTGTGGAGAAGGGCCCCTGATCACCGTGCTGTCTGCCATGACATAGGAGGCAGCTGTTGCACTCAAGGCCATGGCAGAAGAACTGGCTGCCAGGGTGACTGGCGGCGGTGGCAGCAGTGATCCTCTGAGCCTGCAGAGCCGCTCCCTGGCCTTCCCTAGGCTGGACTCCTCCCACACAATGTGTTTGATGTTTTAGTTTGGTTTTTCCCACCCCCTCAATCTGTCAGGGAGCCCCTGCCCTTCGTCTAGCTCCCTTGGCCAGGTGCTAGCAAAGCCATGGCCTTGATGAAGCTGCCATCCTTTTCCCTGCTTGCACTACAGCCCTGGTCAGGGGAGAAGGTGGGTGATGCTTGTGGTCTATTTATTTATTTTGAGACAGAATCTCACTCTGTTGCCCAAGCTAGAATGCAGTGACACCATCTCAGCTCGCCGCAACCTCCACCTCCCAGGTTCAAGCGATTCTCCTGCCTCAGCCTCCTGAGTAGCTGGGATTACAGGCACGCGCCATCATGCCAGGCTAGTTTTTGTATTTTTAGTAGAGACAGGGTTTCACCATGTTGGCCAGGCTGGTCTTGAACTCCTAACCTCAGGTGATCCACCCGCCTCAGCCTCCCAAAGTACTGAGATTACAGGTGTGAGCCACCGCACCCAGCTTTACTTATTTTTTTAAATTCAACCTGGAATCAGAAAACGGTGGATTCTGGCACATGGTCCTTGTGTCCTCCCCACTCATCCCTGGTCTGGTCCCCTGTTCCCTATGGCCCTTTACCCTAAGCACCATCCCCACAGACTGGGGCCAGCCCCCTGCCCTACCTAAGATGGGGAGGGAAGAGGAGGAGAGGGGAGGGGTCTTGCCCCCATGGGCTTTACCCTTCCCTGCAATCTCTCTCCCCAACACATTTGTTAAAATCAAACCTGAATAAAACTACAAGTTTAATATAGAGAAAAACAATAATAAAGTTGAGGCAGACCTGGACCTTTTAGTCTGTACTCCTGCCTCTGTGAGCCTTGACTCTGAAAAGGGGATAGGAAAAGGATGTCTTTTGGAGTGGCTCGGGGGCTTCTGTGGGGTCCGGGCAGCACAGGACCTAACCAGCAGGGTGTCAGTGCCTGGGCTGCAGGCATTGACTCGCCTGTGTCCCACAACCCCTCTTGGAACTGGAGCACTAGCAGGGGCTCAGCTGCCAAAATCCAGGGACAGGTGAGGCTGTCACCATCCAAGATGGAAGAGCACTTACAGGAAATCTGGTGTGTCATTCCTGGCTGCCCACTTGCACGACCAGGCCCCTCCCCGTGAGTACTGCAGGGGACCCTACTCCTGCAGAAAACAAGCCTCCCATGAGCCTGAATCCATCCTGTCGCTGCTCTGCCCCCCGCCCCCAGTGGCTCCGGTCTCCCACAGAATGAGTGAAGTCCTCACCAGGGTCCACTGGGTCGCCGTCCCACGTCATCCCCAGTGCTCCCCTCCCAGTGTGCATTGGTGCCGGGCCTGCTCCCACCATCACACTTAAGCCCACCCCAGTGGTTGCTGCCTGCTGCGGGGTTTGCACAGGGACTCCTGAATGAAGACCCAGGCCTGAGCCCGGTTGGGCCTATGGGAACACTCCTTTCAAGGCCAGCTCACCCTTGGCTCCTTTCTGTTCATTCCAAAATAGCAAAATAACACCTGCATTGCAAAGCATGGTTATTCTAAGGCTGGTTGTCATATGGGGGCCTGTTAAAATCTGGGCCCCTGGGCCCTAGCTAGGACCTCCTGACTCTGGTGCTCTGTGAACCCGGCTCGCAGACATCCCAATTTCATGTGGTGGACACCGGGACACGGGAAGGTCGTCTCCAGCCCGAGGTCAGCATGGTCGTCAGGGAGCAGCCCTAAATACTCCTCCTTCAGGCTTGTGTGGACATCCTCCCTCCTCATCCCTCCTCTGAGAGCTGACGCCCTCCCACCGTGTCCCCGGCCCCACACAGCATTGCTTCCTGGTGTTTTGACTCCCACTTGGATGACTGTGTCTGTTTCCCCCGCCCTGCTCCAGGCTGGCACGGATGGTGTGAGTCATCACCGCCCCCTGATGCCCAACCTGTCCTTGCATCTCGTGGGTACCATTGCACCTGTGTGCAAATGCCAGACAGACGTCTCTCTGCCTGTCACCTGATGCCTGGCATCAGGTTTCTCTCTGTCCCTTTGTGAGAGCCACAGCCTGCGGCAGGAGAGGGAGACAAGCTCTGTTTGACCTTCATCCTCTCCCTGGGGAGCTGGCTGCCACCTGGTGGGCGAGCGGCAGAGCCCCATCCCTGCAGCAGCAAGGCCCTGCCCACCAGCTGCTGCACACCAGTGTCTCTCTCCCTGGAGCTCATGCCTTTCACCATCCCAGCCAGGGCTCCCCACACCCTGCCTCCACTCCGGCCCTTCCTCCCCCTCAGGCCAGACACGGGAGCCGAGAGTTAAGCTGTGCTCTGGTTTCAGAGCAAGACAGTCCTGGGATGTGTTCTAGTCCCGCCACTTCCAGGCTCCATGACTTGGGCAGGTGTCTTTTCTTCTCCCAGATTGCTTCCCTGATAAGATGGAAGTCTAGTTATGCCAGCATCATAGGGGTGCTGAGCTGGCCAAGTGAAATTGTGCATGGGAAGTACTTAGGAGCTAGGTGAGGCAGCTCACGCCTGTAATTACAGCACTTTGGGAGGCTGAGGCAGGAGGATTGCTGGAGGCTGGGAGTTCAAGACCAGCCTGGGCAACATAGCAAGACCTTGACTGTTTAGAAAGAAAAAGAGGCCAGGCATGGTGGCTCACACCTGTAATCCCAGCACTATGGGAGGCCCAGACAGGTGGATCACGAGGTCAGGAGATCAAGACCATCCTGGCTAACACAGTGAAACCCCGTCTCTACTAAAAGTACAAAAAGATTAGCTGGGAGTGGTGGCGGGCGCCTGTAGTCCCAGCTACTTGGGAGGCTGAGGCAGGAGAATGGCGTGAACCCATCGCGTCACTGCACTCCAGCCTGGGCAACAGAGTGAGACTCTGTCTCAAAAAAAAAAAAAAAAAAAAAGAAAAGAAAGAAAGTGCTTAGCACTATGCATTACACAGAGTAAGTTTCTGATACTGGGAAGTGGCTGCCACCATCACCACCACCATCATCTTTTTCCCCATTTGTGTGTCCTGGTGACCAAGCCAGCACTGTGACACTGGTGCCAGTACTTCATGGTGCATTCATGGCCCTTGTTGCCTGCAACCCCACAGGTGTCCCTTTCAGGGAGGGAAAGAAAGAGGTTTTTGCGATCGTTTATCACAGCCTTGGCAGGCCAGGGATGGAACTCAGGTCTTGTTATTCCAAGCCATTACCTCTGCAGATCCATCCCCAACACACGCTTGCTTTGTAGAAAATACACACACACGACCGGGCGCGGTGGCTCACACCTGTCATCCCAGCACTTTGGGAGGCCGAGGCAGGCAGATCACAAGGTCAGGAGATCAAGAACATCTTGGCTAACACAGTGAAACCCCGTCTGTACTAAAAATACAAAAAAAATGGCCGGGCAAGGTGGCTCACGCCTGTAATCCCAGCACTTTGGGAGGCCGAGGTGGGCAAATCACAAGGTCAGGAGATCGAGACCATCCTGGCTAACACGGTGAAACCCCATCTCTATTAAAATTACAAAAAATTAGCCGGGCATGGTGGCGGGCACCTGTAGTTCCAGCTACTCGGGAGGCTGAGGCAGGAGAATGGTGTGAACCTGGGAGGTGGAGCTTGCAGTGAACCGATATTGCGCCACTGCACTCCAGCCTGGGCGACAGAGTGAGACTCCGTCTCAGAAAAAAGAAAAAGAAAATACGCACACACCCAAACACGTGTGTTCTGGACATACCTCTCCTCCTCTCTGACATCCACTTGAATTCTGGTCCCTGCTTAACAGGCCTTCAGAGCCTTGGACTTGAGCAAATACATCTGAGCCCTGACCTTGAGACCCACACTCACATACGTGCCCACCCCACATACACGTGTGCACATGGTGGATGTACTGCATGCTGGAGAAACAACAGGAATGTAAAAGCTAAGGAGCACTTACATATTTTTTCTTTTTCTTTCTTTCTTTCTTTTTTTTTTTTTAAGAGACAGAGTCTTGCTGTATTGCCCAGGCTGGAGTACAGCGACACAATCGCAACTCACTGCAGCCTCAAACTCCCAGGCTCAAGCTATCCTCCCACCTCAGCCTCCCAAGTCACTGCGACCACAGGCACGTGCTAATTTTTGTATTTTTCGTTTGTTTTGTAGAGACAGGGTCTGACTTTGTTGCGCAGGCTGGTCTCAAACTCCTGATTTCAAGTGATCCTCTCGCCTCAGCCTCCCGAGTAGCTGGGGTTATGGGCATGCGCCACGACACCCAGCTAATTTTTGTATTTTTAGTAGAGACAGGGTTTCACCATGTTGGCCAGGCTTGTCTTGACCTCCTGGCCTCAGATGATTTGCCCTCCTCGGCCTCCCAGAGTGCTGGGATTACAGGCATGAGCCACCACGCCCGGCCCAGAACTCATGTTCTTAACCATATTGCAAGACACTGTATCTCAGGTGGGACCTGTGAGGTGCTGTGAAGCCTGCCTAAGGCCACTGAGTGTGTGAGAGAGACAGCAAAGATCCCAGCCCCATCCCTGAGGGCCACAGCTGTGCCCTAACCACTGCGCAGCCCTTCCCTTTGGAACCTGGCTCTGAGCTCCAGCCCGGGCCTTTGCAAGAACTGCAGTCCTGCCATGGCTGTTTGGCCCTGCCCGGGGAATGGGGGTCCTGTGGCTATGCTTCCCCGGATCCTGGGGACCCACCCCTTTATGAGACTTCAGTCACTTTGCCTGGAAACCGTGACTGACAAAGATCACCTGCCTCCTGCCGCCTTAATTGAGACAATGGGCATCGCATGACCTTTTCCATGCCCATCATGGGGTCATGTGGGCTGTGACATGGCGTAGTCTGGTGGTCCAAGCTGGCCCTGTGGTCAGACCTGGTGGGCCTACCACCTCCCCTCTTGAGTCCGCATTGAGTGCAGATACTGACGAACTGGGTGTGAAATGCCCGGATAGCATGTCTCGTGGTTAGTGCTCAGTACGCCAGAGTCAGTTACTTTGACCCACACCTGCTCATGAAGTGTCTCACACTGCCGCTTTCTTTTCAGCCACCTGCTCACACCATTTTAAATGGACAGGTGTATGTAGGGCTTGTCCTGGGCCAGCCAGCTGCTCTCCATGCAGCCTTGGACAAGCCATCACACTCTGCCCCATGCCGCAGTTTTCTCTCTCGTTTTTTTTTTTTTCCTGAAATTATTTTGTAGAGACTGGCTTTGTTGGCAAGGCCGGTCTCAAACTCTTGGCGTCAAGCAATCCTCCTGTCTGGGCCTCACATCGTGCTGGGATTGCAGGCGTGAGCCACATGCCCTGTCTCCTCTCTAAAGTGGGAGGGCACTGATACTCCCGTCATGGTGCTGATCAGGGAATTGAAGCTGTGTTTATTGGCATTGGAAGTGCTGGGGATGGGCTTGGCGGGTGTGAGTACTGTGTCGGTGCGACATTCTGATCTGCCCATGCTGCTCTTTCTTTTTTCTTATTAATAGATTGGTTTCTTTTTTATTTGAATATATTTAGCCTTATTGCTAAGCAATGGTATTTGTAAAATCTTAGTTTTGGTGTGTTCATTCCTTTTTTTTTTTTTAGACAGAGTCACTCTGTCGCCCAGGCTGGAGTACAGCGGCACGATCTTGGCTCACTGCATCCTTCACGTCCCAGGCTCAAGCGGTTCTACTTGAGAGTGCCTCAGCCTCCTGAGTAGGTGGAACTACAGGAGCTCGCCACCACGCCCGGCTAATTTTTGTATTTTTAGTAGAAGTGCATTTCTGCTGCACTTCTGTAAGCACTTGGGCGGATGTGACCGCCTCAGGCTCTGGCTCTGGTGGTGACTCCTGCAAGGCCGGGCCTGGTTCCAGACCCTGTAGGTGCCCAGCTGAAGGTGTGGTCTGATTGCTCTGTGGGGAATGAAGGTTGCCAGCCTAGAAACTGGGCCTCAGGCTCACCCAGAGGCTTTCGGAACAAAGAACAGGCGCCATCTTGGCTGGCTGCAGTGGTTCACACCTGTAATCCCAGCACTTTGGGAGACCGAAGCGGGTGGATCACAAGGTCAGGAGTTCAAGACCAGCCTGACCAACATGAGGAAACCCCATCTCTACTAAAATTACAAAAATTAGCCGGGCGTGGTGGCACGTGCCTGTAATCCCAGCTACTCGGGAGGCTAAGGCAGGAGAATCGCTTGAACCAGGGAGGCAGAGGTTGCAGTGGATTGGGATCGTGCCACTGCACTCCAGCCTGGGCGACAGCAAAACTCAGTCTCAAAAAAAAAAAGAAGAGGCGCCATCTCAAGCACTTTATGTGCATGAGACCGGCTGCCGTTGTGTCAGGGGTTATGGTGGTATCCAGCCTGGTGCCGCAGCCAGCTCTGGGCCAACCTCCTCGCCCCAGCAGTGCCCACCCCCAGCCTGATCCTGGACCCTGGCAATGCTGTGACATGAGCCGCTGCTAAGCGTTTCCAATGCTAGGCCGGTCCGGACTTTCTCCACAAATTATTTAGTTCTGTTAGTTCACCCCCGCTGTAAAACAGCTACTCTTCTCTTCCTCATTTAAAGCTTGAGGAAGCTGAAATGTGGAGAGTTGAGAGAGTGTATCCAGAGCTCCTGAGCCAGGGGCTAGGACTTGAACCCTGGCTTCAGCCGCCGCACAGGACAGCTTAGGGTGGGCCTGGCGTGACTCCCGGCTTCACAGAGTCGATGCGCTCCTGGATGAAGCGCCTGGCAGAGTTCGTGGGCAGCAGTGCTCTGTGTGTCATGCGAATTCTTCTTATGCTTCTGATGGTTCCTCCAATTTGCATTTCCTTTTTTTTTTTTTTTTTTTTTTTTGAGACGGAGTTTGGCTCTTGTCACCCAGGCTAGAGTGCAATGGCACGATCTTGGCTCACAGCAACCTCCATCCCCCAGGTTCAAGCGATTCTTCTGCCTCAGCCACCCGAGTAACTGAGACTACAGGAGCGTGCTACCACACCCAGCTCATTTTTGTATTTTTAGTGGAGGCCACGTTTCGCTGTGTTTCCCGGCCGGTCTTGAAATCCTGACCTCAAGTGATCCGTCCACCTCAGCCTTCCAAAGTGCTGGGATTACAGGCGTGAGCCACCATGCCCAGCCCAGAATGATGATTTTTAAGGAGGAACATTAAATAGGATTGCAAAGGATGCCAGGCTGAATGCTCTTCCTCACTGACACGTGAAGTGAGAGGATGTAGCAGCAGCTGTCATAAGGCCTTCAGTCTCAGAGTAGTGATGGGCATTCAGAATCTACTATAACTTGATGCAATGGAAAAGTATATGTTGTTTCTTTTCATGGCAGTCTCAAGGTCTGCTAAACACTGTTTCTTTTCTCTCTCTCTCTCTTGGCCTCTGTTAATAAGAAGGACATGCTAAATTTCAGTGCCCTTCATGAAAATAAAGAGATAATAAGTTTCTCCCCTCAAGTTCATGGACCCTTTGGGGGTCAGTGGACCCCGACTGGTTAAGACCGGGGCATGCATGGGCTTGTCCATGATTTGGGGTAGCTGCTGGAGTCCTGGGGGCTGCCTTCCCAGGCAGGGCCAGCTCCGGTCCCCACTAGAGCTCCAGGGTCAGCAAGCACGTGGGCCTTTGTTAGACAGCTCCTTCTCTGTCTGCAGTAGGGACACCTGCCGTCTGCTGACCACCTGCAACTCCTCCCAGGCCTCCACCCCCAAGGAGGAGGAAGTGCCCAGGCAGGAACCGGGCCTGACCTCTGGGGAGGCTGGGCACTGACCTCTGTCGGCTTCTTTCCTCCAGCACCGCAGTTCAGCAGCCCATCGCCACCCAGCACAGTGGCCAGAGAGGAGTCCCGGGGTCTGATGTTAGACTCTGCCCGGGAACAGCCACCTGGTCCCAGGGAGACACCATACTTTACCTGGACCTCAGTTTCTTCCCCTAGAAAATGGGGCAGTGCTTGATGAGACCAGGGGTGCAGAGCCCCTGGCCTAGCAGGGTGGCAGGAGGAGGAGTCCACATGGAGATATTACTGGACTGGAAGCTCTCTCGGGGACTCCCACTGCCTCCAGCAGCAGGGGAATGGCAGCAGGGCAAGGGGGGCCCCCCGAGAAGCTGCCAGCAAGCCCTCTTCCTGGCCCCCTTCCCTGCCCGTCCTGTCGTCTCCATTCCCAAGATCTGCTGGCCCAAAGGTCTTTCTAATGGTCAGGCCTGACCTCTCCCTCTTCTGCTCCTAGCCTTTCCTTCCTGCTCCCCTGGTCACCCTGGGGTAAAATCCAAGCTCTAATAGCCAAAAACTGGAAACAGTACAAATTCTTGTCAGCTGGTGAATGGGCAAATAAAACGCAGCACATCCTATAATTACTCTTCAGCAGTATAAAGGGACTGAAACTCGGGCTCATGCTCAGTAAGGGAAGCCAACCGCAGAAGGCCACACAGCTTCAGTTCCATTTTAATCACATGTCCAGAAAAGGCAAATCTGTGCAGATGGAAAGCCCAGCCCTCCCTTCCGCGTGGTGGCGGCTGTGGGCCTCTCAGGGACGGGGGCTGCAGCTGTTGGGTTTGGGCTACGTCCCTTCATTCATGCTGGGAGCCACTGTCTGTTAGCCTGGGAACACCCAGGATTAGGCCTGTCCCTCCCACCTGCTTCTGTGTCCTGGGTCAGGGGGCCGGGCCCTGAATAGCTGTACGGGTATGTTTAGCTATTGAGAGTATTTTGGGAGTGGGGATTCTGAGAGGCACGTGGCATTGTAGTTGAGATCTGAGTTCAAAGCTTGGCTCCCATATATACCAGCTGGGTGATCTTGGGCAAGGCTGTTTCTCTGAGCTTGGTTTCCTTATAGGGTTAAAGTGAGGATTCGTTCTTTCACCCAAATAAAGCACAAAAAAAACAAAAACCAAGGACCAGGTACAGTGGCTTATACCTGTAATCCCAGCACTTTGGGAGGCAGAAGGATTGCTGGAGCCCAGGAGTTTGAGACCAGCCTGGGCAACACAGTGAGACCCCATCTCCACCAGAAATAAAAATGACCTGGGTGTGACAGTGCATGCCTTTGGTCTCTGCTACTCAGGAGGATGCTTGAGCCTGGGAGGTCAAGGCTGCACTGAGCCGTGTTTTCACCGCTTTACTCCAGCCTGAGCGACAGTGTGAGACCCCGTCTCAAAAACAAACAAAACACCGAGACAGTGTTGGAGACGTGGTGGGGACTAAGACAGCCCCAGTCCTGTCCTCCTGGGCTCCCAGTCTAATAGGGGAGGTGGCTGATGTGTAGAAAGATTGTGTGCTGTTCATTGTGTATTTGTATGAAGGTGCTTAGAGCCAAGGTGAGGCGTGGAGGGCCGTGCTGACTTGGGGTGGGGGTGCCCAAGGGCACCTTACCTCGGGCAGTGGTCAGCAGGGGGGACGCCTGAAAGGGAGTACAGAGCTCAGGCAGCCTGTTGTTGGGGGAGGGCTGAAGAGGGCAGTATGGGCAGAGGCCTTGGGGCAGGAGTGGGTGGAGCCCCATGAGGGACTCGGGGTGTGGACAGTCACAGGTCTGGGTCCCCTGTCCCTGCAGCCCAGAACGTGACCGTGGACGAGGTCATCGGCGCCTACAAGCAGGCCTGCCAGAAGCTGAACTGCAGGCAGATCCCTAAGCTCCTCAGGCAGCTGCAGGTACGGGGGGGGGGGGGGGGGTGCTTCCAGTGTGGGTGTCGGGGGGCCCTAGGGTGGAGCCACCCCAGCAGGAGAGGGCCTCCCACTCCCCCACCCCAGGCGTTCATGAATACATCTTTGAAAGCCTGCTGCTCAGCTAGAGAACTAATCAGTTTCTTCATAAATATGAAGAGCACAGAATTCTATAAAGTAAGACATTCAGGTATCCGTCAGCCCCAAAAGAAGCGCTGTTCCCTGGGGAAGAGACATATATACGATTCTTGTAAGTCTGAATTACAAAATTTCTTTCTTTCTTTCTTTCTTTTCTTTTTTGAGATGGAGTCTTGCTCTTGTGGTCCAGGCTGGAGTGCAGTGACACAATCTCGGCTCACTGCAACCTCTGCCTCCTGGGTTCAAGCGATTCTCCTGCCTCAGCCTCCCAAGTAGCTGGGATTACAGGTGCCTGCCACCATGCCCAACTAATTTTTTTTGTATTTTTAGTAGTGGTGGGGTTTCGCCATGTTGGCCAGGCTGGTCTCGAACTCCTGACCTTAGGTGATCTGCCCACCTCGGCCTCTTAAAATGCTGGGATTACAGGCATGAGCCACCATGCCCAGCATATTCATAAAAGTCAGAATTATAGAAATAACATATATCGGGGCCGGGCGCGGTGGCTCAAGCCTGTAATCCCAGCACTTT
>NC_045454.1:12766017-12829421 GCF_002776525.5 Piliocolobus tephrosceles | reverse complement strand
AGCCCCAGCCTCAAAAAAAAAAAAAAAAAAAAAAAAACATATATCCTCAGGTTAAACAAAAATTAAAATACTACAGATCTGAAAAACCAAATCCACCTCTTACCTCCTGCCCCAAGGCCCCCTCCTCGCGAACTCCCGTTGTTGGCCACTCAGCATTTCCTGGCCTTTTCTGTGCGTTGGTAAGGTGGCTATTGAGAGCTACCTGCTGGTTTTCCATTTCCACAGAGGTGGCTCTCCCACCCTGCCACTCCCCCAGCCCCCTCCCTCGGCACCTCTCCTGTGGGCCCCGGCCTGGCGCCTAGTCAGTGAAGCACCGCTGGTCCCGAGGGTTCCAGGGTTGCCTGTCCTCGGGCTGTTGACCCTCAGCTGTGCTGGAAGCAACCACGCTCCTTGTCCATCACTGTTCACTGGGGTTAGGGTAGGTTCTCTGGAACATTCCAGAAGAGGGGCTTGCCAGGTCCCAGGAAGGGTGGCTGCTCAGTGTGGCAGTTGAGAGGGTGGGTCCTTGGAGCCCGTCGGCCTGGTTCAGACCAGCCGTGCAGCATCCACACTACAGGTGATGTGTGTAAGCCCAGAGGGTGGGAGCTGGTGTCTGCAGGGCGGTGAGCTCTGACTGGGTGCTGGGCCCCAGGCCCTGCCTTCACCAAGAGGCCTCCTGTGCCCAGCCCTGCCAGCTTCCCAGGCTCATTTCCTGCCCCACAGCCTTTGCACAGACTCCCTCTGTCGGGACATCCCCCAGAGATGCTGGGCCCACTCCCTCGCTTGGTCCCACTGGGGCAGAGGCGCTTTGCCGAGGCCTGCCTGGCTGTAGGGCTCACTGGTCCTCAGTCGCGTGGGTGCAGAGTTCTCTAGCTATCTAAGGCCCTGTACCCCAGGTTCCAGCTGGTGGGTGGCGTCTGAGCCTCTGTTCAGTGCCTTCGCCCAAACCCCGCCCCGGAACCCTGCCTGGCCTCTGGCATAGCAGCCATTTGGGGCCTCGACTGCCCCCCTGTTCAAGTGTCGTTCTGCCTTAACCCCCGTCCACTCTGCTTTCTCAGGAATTCACAGACCTCGGGCACCGCCTCGACTGTCTGGACCTGAAAGGTGTGTGTCTGGCCAGGGACTGGGAGCCCTTGGGTCGTGGGCAGGTCGGGGGCTCCCTAGAGGTGAGTCTGAGGACCTGCCTGGGGTCAGCGGCTTCTGGAGCTGAGCTGAGCTGAGCCAGGGCAGGGGCTGGGCCTGGTGTGGGGTGGGAGGTCGGGGGCAGAGGGCCCTTCCAGCCTCCCTTGGCCATGTTCCCGCCATGTAGAGGTGTGCTGCCTCAGACATGCGCACGGCTGCTGACTCCCCCCAGGTGAGAAGCTTGACTACAAGACCTGCGAGGCCCTGGAAGAGGTCTTCAAGAGGCTGCAGTTCAAGGTCGTGGACCTGGAGCAGACAAACCTGGATGAAGATGTGAGCAGCCCTGCCACCGCCCACTCGGCTCCCTGAACTCCCGGGCCCCTTCGAGGTTTGGGTGGGGAGAGGACACTGCAGGAGGAGGGGGTCCCCTAGACAAAGGCTGAGGGGTGGCGCAAGGGCGGGACCTCTGGCAGGGCAAGAGAGAGACATCCAGTATGACCAGAGTGGATGCGGAGGGGGCGTTGGGGCCCCTATGGCCACCCTCATAAGCAAGCAGAGCCTTGGGGAGCTGGGCTGGGGGGCAGGCATGTGGCCCCCAGGAGCCCTTTCAGGAACCACGCTGGAGGGTCCAGCTCCTATGGGGTGGGCTTGGAAAGTATTCTGAGAGCGGCCTCCCATCAAGGCCCAAGGGCCCTCCCCTCCCCAGCCTTGGAAGTCCCCAGGCACCCCTGATGTCTGGATCCTGAGGCCCAGGCTCAGGAACACCAAGGCCTGTCCTGGTCACTCAGCACATCAGTCAAGGACTCTGGAGGGCAAGTGACAAAAAACAGACTGGCTACAGCAGAGAAGGAAAGGGTTTGTCCCCGTGGCCCATGGGGACCTGTCTGTGCTTGTCCTCCTCTCCCGTGAGGCTCTCTGCAGACCCTGGACCCCTCATCTCTCAGTGGGCCCAGTGTCAGGGCCCACGCCTCTCCCCCAGGGCAGCCCAGAGCTGAGGCTGAGCCCCCGAATCTCTACCTGCAGGGTGCCTCGGCCCTCTTCGACATGATCGAGTACTACGAGTCGGCCACCCACCTCAACATCTCCTTCAACAAGCACATAGGCACCCGGGGCTGGCAGGCGGCTGCCCACATGATGCGCAAGGTGGGCGCCTCTTGGCTTCCAGGAAGAGGCAGCTCAGGCTCCCGGCACGGGGAGGCACTTTCTCAGGGCACGGCCCGTAGGCTCTGACTGCATGAGCTCTTTAGTGTGGGCTGTTGTGGGGATGCTGGGCCTGGCCACAGGCCAGGAGAACAGGGCTGAGAGGTGTCCTGGCCCCCAGGCCCCCGGCCCCTTCTCTCCTTGCGAGGCATTTCGTGACCTCCACTTTCTCCCACCCGTAATGTCATTCCTCTGTAAAGTCATCCCCTTGGAGGTGGCCATGGTCGCCATTCCCACATCACTCCTGTGTGAAGGCTAGGTGCAGGGAGGGGTCGGGGCTATTTGGGAACCCCCCAGCCACACAGGAGTTGGGGATCTGGCTGCCACCAGCCCTGCCTCGCTCACCCACAAGACCCCAGACTGAGCCTTCCCTCCCCAGCCACAGTTTCCCCTATTGTAAAACCAGGTGACATAGCCAGACGACAGCTGTGGCTTCGTTGCTCGTTGAGATGTGGGGCTGCAGGTCTTGGGGCCAGGAGCGCTGGGGCAGGCCTGAGCCAGTGCCTCACCCCTGTCCCCTCGCCCCCTGTAGACGAGCTGCCTGCAGTACCTGGACGCCCGCAACACGCCCCTGCTGGACCACTCGGCGCCCTTTGTGGCCCGTGCCCTGCGCATCCGCAGCAGCCTGGCAGTGCTGCACCTGGAGAATGCCAGCCTGTCGGGGCGGCCCCTCATGCTGCTCGGTGAGCCCCAAGCCCAGGAGGGTGAGTGGGACGTGTGGCCTGCTGGGGGCAGGGGCCGTGTACCAGATCTGGGCAGGGCCTGCCCAGTCACCGTGCCCCCCGTCCCCAGCCACGGCCCTGAAGATGAACATGAACCTGCGGGAGCTGTACCTGGCGGACAACAAGCTCAATGGCCTGCAGGACTCGGCCCAGCTGGGTAACCTGCTCAAGTTCAACTGCTCCCTGCAGATCCTGGACCTCCGGAACAACCACGTGCTGGACTCGGGTGGGTGCAGTGGCCCACCCCACCCCACACCTGTCACCCAGCACCCACTCTGCCCGGCCCTGCGCTGGGTGGCCCTGTGCTGGGTGGTGCTGGGGACACAGATGTGGCCAAGACTAGATCCAGTGACAACCTAGACTGGGCAGGACTGGGCTGATGGAGCCCAGAGGCAGGGTCTGATCAGTCTGGGGGCCAGGGAGGGCTTCCTGGAGGAGGAGACACCTCAGCTGACAGCCGCAGGATGAGGCGAAGTGAATAACTACAATCTGAAAAGAAAGCAGTGTTGCTGCGATAACAGGATCAACTGGAGGCTGCTTTCAGGTGGTGGAGGAGGGAGGAGCACCGTGGGTCAGGGCCTCTGGGTTTCCATCTGGAGGCTGGGAGCAGAACCAGCCTTGTGAGAAGCCTGGGAAAGGGCCCAGACCGAGGGAGCCACGAGTGCAGTGGGAGGAGCTCTGGTGTTTGATGTTGGGGGGTTGAGCAGAGAATGGGGATCTGTCAAAGGAGGCATCCCTGTTGCATCCTGGAGGGGTCGGGGGAGGGTCGCTGTGTCCCCAGGTGGCAGGCCCAGACCCCACTCTGCTGAGCACCTGTCAAGGACCAAGGCTGTAGGCCTCTGGGCTCAGCCTGGAGGGAGACACAGGGCTCTGCCCTCAGGAGCTTGTGCTCCAGTCTAGAGATAAAGATAAGATGAGTGAAACCTCCAGCCCATCAGATGGTGGGATCTGCATTGGAGGGAGACAGTGCTGACTGTGGGGGGGGAGTGAGCCAGCTGCTAGGGGAGGTGGGCTGGAGGTGGTCACATATGAGCAAAGAACAGAAGCATCTGGGGGAGGCTGTCATCCGGGCACCCAGGCCCAGGGGTCACAGATGTGTGCCCAAGGGTGCCAGGCCGAGGCAGGGCTTCAGGGCAGGGCCTGGGCCTGTGGGACCTCCACAGAGGTCCTAAGCAGAAGGGGTTGCTCCTGCCCCGCAGCCCCCTCCCAGGGAAGCACCCGGGCCCCAGACGGGGCTCTGACTGCCGGCCTTCCCCAGGTCTGGCCTACATCTGTGAGGGCCTCAAGGAGCAGAGGAAGGGGCTGGTGACCCTGGTGCTGTGGAACAACCAGCTAACGCACACGGGCATGGCCTTCCTGGGCATGACACTGGTGAGTCAGGCTGGCAGGGGAGGGAGGCACCTCGGTCCCCGCTGCCACCTCCCACCCCAGCTCTCAGCACAGTTGCCTACAGCTGACGGCTCCTGTCCTGCCCATCCTGCAGGTTCAAGATTTAAATTCAGCACCCCCTGCTTCCTCATTCAACTTCTGTGCCTGTTTTCCCTGAGGAGCAGCCCTTCTTTATCTGTTTTTTTTTTTTTTTTTTTTTTGAGACTGAGTCTCATCCTGTCACCCAGGCTGGAGTGCACTGGCACCATCTAGGCTCACTGCAGCCACTTCAGCCTCCGCCTCCCGGGTTCAAGCGATTCTCCTGCCTCAGCCTCCCAAGTAGCTGGGACTACAGGTGCCCGCCACCACACCTAGCTAATTTTTGTATTTTTAGTAGAGATGGGGTTTCACCATGTTGGCCAGGCCGGTCTTGAAGTCCTGATCTCAAGTGATTCCCCCTACCTTGGCCTCCGAAAGCATTGGGATTATGAGTGTAAGTCACCGCGCCTGGGTTTCAGTTTCTACGCGGTGCTTAGAGCAAGCTACGCAGGTACAGAGACTCTCAGGGTGAGCACTCGCGTGTCCAAACCCTGGGTGAGAGTCGCCCGCCTTAGGGGCTTCAGGGCGCTCAAGGTCCAGGCCCTGGCCAGGGGCTCAGGCTGTGGGGGGTAGGGACTGACTGGGTGCCTGGGAGTGGACAGAGGACCTGGCATTTGGGAAGACTTCAGGCACAGAAGAGACTTCAGGCCAGGCCTGAGGCAGGGCAGGACGACGCCGGTGCTCAACGCGCAGGCGCGCCAAAGAAAAGGAACGCCCGACCCTGGCTCTCCACGGCTTTTCCTGACTTGGCGTCCTGGGCCCTCCTCCGCCATCACGGCTCCCTCCTCACCCTTACGCCCCTCCCTCCAGCCGCACACTCAGAGCCTGGAGACGCTGAACCTGGGCCACAACCCCATCGGGAACGAGGGTGTGCGGCACCTCAAGAACGGGCTCATCAGCAACCGCAGCGTGCTGCGCCTGGGGCTGGCCTCCACCAAGCTCACGTGTGAGGGTAGGGTACGGGGGCCGGGCCGGGGTGCGGGCTGCTGGGCTCAGCGGGGCGGCCAGCCGGGTGTGGGGCCCGTGGCCAGCCCCTGCGGTGCCCCCCCAGGCGCGGTGGCGGTGGCGGAGTTCATCGCTGAGAGCCCCCGCCTCCTGAGACTGGACCTTCGGGAGAACGAGATCAAGACAGGCGGGCTCATGGCACTGTCGTTGGCCCTCAAGGTGAACCACTCACTGCTGCGCCTGGACCTCGACCGTGAGCCCAAGAAGGAGGCGGTAAGCAGGGGACGGCCCTGCAGCCCTGGGGTGGGCGGGCGGGTGGAAGGCCGGGTGGTGGGGCCGGCCTGAGAGGCCTAGCCAGGCGCTCCCGCCACAGGTGAAGAGCTTCATCGAGACGCAGAAGGCGTTGTTGGCCGAGATCCAGAACGGCTGCAAGCGCAACTTGGTGCTGGCGCGGGAGCGGGAGGAGAAGGAGCAGCCGCCGCAGCTGTTGGCCTCCGTGCCTGAGACCACCGCCACCGAGCCCCAGCCCGACGACGAGCCCGCTGCGGGGGTGCAGAACGGGGCTCCCAGCCCCGCACCCAGCCCGGACTCAGACTCGGACTCGGACTCGGATGGGGAGGAGGAGGAGGAAGGGGAGAGGGATGAGACCCCCTGTCCTGCCCTGGTGCCCCCCACGGACTCCCTGGGCCCTGGGGACAGGAGTCCCCCAGGCAGCCCCTCCACACCCACTGAGCATCGAATTTCCGTGTCCAGCCCAGGCCGGGGCCACAAGGTGTTTGTGGTGACGCGGGTGGAGAGCCCACCCGAGAGGGCAGAGCCTCCTTTGTCCCCCCTCCCTCCTTCTCCCCCGCCCCCTCCCTCCCCACCCGCCTCACCTTCCCTACCACCCGCCGGGGCCGTTGTCACCGGGGACACAGGGTCCTCTGAGTCTCAGCAACCACCGGGGCCGCCTCAGTCAGGGCCATCGCTGCCCAACGGCCTGAAGCCCGAGTTCGCCCTGGCACTGCCCCCTGAGCCGCCCCCGGGGCCTGAGGTCAAGGGGGGCAGCTGCGGCCTGGAGCACGGTGAGAGGGGCCCTAGGGCAAGTGATGAGGGGCCCTGGGTGCTGTGTGTGACCTCAGGCAAGCCCCTGCCTGTTGTGGGCGTCAGTTTCCCCCTCTTTAAAAGGGTTCTCGCAGGGGCCAGCACAAGTGGGGCTTAGTTGTCATGTACACCGTGCTTCCCTTGGGTCCTGGGAGCTCTTCCTGGGGTGGGGCATGTAAGGTGTGTTGCCTTGAGCCTGACCATCTCAGCGGTCTCTGGGCCCTCTGCAGGCCCGGAGGGTCTGGCTGGGGACAGGTTGGGGACAGGTTGCATTTGCCCCACGCGCCTGACGGGGCTGCTGGCCCATCCTCCCACACAGAACTGAGCTGCTCCAAGAACGAGAAGGAGCTTGAGGAGCTGCTTCTGGAAGCCAGTCAGGAATCCGGGCAGGAGACACTGTGACACTTTAGGTGAGGCCAGGCCCGGGTCCCAGGGCACTGGGGAGGAGCTGAGAGAGCCCCTGGCTCTGACAGTCTCTCCCGCAATCTCTCCTCCCCAAGTTCCCTTTTTCCGGTCGGTCTGCGATGAGCTGAGGCCAGAGCTGTGAGAATCTGCTCACCTTCTCCCCAGCCTTCCTGAGGCCCAGGATGCCAGGGGTGGAGGCCATTCTGGGGCCCCCCTCCCCCCACAGCAACACTACAAGGGGTGCAGGAGCTACAGGGAGTGGCCCTCCCCGTGCGACTCAGGCACTTCTGTTTATGAGCCCACCACTGGAAGACTCTGGGGGTGAATGGGAGGAGGGGGAGCAGGAGCAGGAGGAGTTCTCCAAGGACATCAGGCACCTGTTCTGGAGGGGCCAGGCTTGCCCTGCGGAGGGCAGGGGTCCTGGGTGATGGTGGGATGGTCCCCTGTGGCCCTGGGCACAGGGCCGTGCAGGCAGCCTGGTGCCAGAGGAGCGGTGCGTGCTGGTGGTGGTTGATACGCGCAGAACAGCCCCAGACAGTGCAGGCCGGGCAGGGTGGGGGGATGGGAGCAGAGGATCAGAGCTTTCTTTCTCAAGTGCAATAAATCTATCAGGGAGCTGGGGCGGGAGCAGCCGGCACTCCGGGACCCTGCTGTCCAGGCCACTGGAGGCTGCGCCCTGAAAGGCACTACAGCCCGTTGGGGGTGGGTGGCATGGGTGTGGGTGAGGGTGGGCAGAGGGCTGGGGCTACTCCTGTCGGTGCAACTCTGTTCACACCTTTTCTAATAAACTGGGGCTGGGTTCACTTTGCCCGATGTCTGCTTCATGCGGATCCTGGGGGTGGTTGCTGGTGGGGGGAGCTGGGTGGAGGCCATCACAGCTCCTGGTTACAGAGCGTCTGCCAGGGCTCAGGAGGCTGGCCAGGCGTTACTGCATCTTCCCCCACAGTCCCGTCTTCTCTGTGTCCATGCTCCGGTGTCTCATACAGCCACCTCCCAGCCAGGCCAGTTTATACCCATCCTTTCTGCAGGGAGAGACGGGCCCCAGATACCTCCTGGCTTTAGGTCTAGGGTCTCAGGATGCTAGATCTGGAGTGGCTCTGCCCAGTCGCCCGTCGCTCAATGGGAGCAGATTCCAGCCTGTCCCCGGCAGCCCCGCGTGTCGTGCAGGTGGGAGTGTGCCCGGGGCCTGTTGGGCGGCTTGTTCCCCTTTGCCAGGAGGGGCCATGGTGGGCTGTTGCCCTTTTCCGAGAGGTCGGTTTTTCCCTTTAGGAAATGAGGGAGCAGGCCAGGCGTGGTGGCCCATACCTGTAATCCCAACACTTTGGGAGGCTGAGGTGGGAGGATCACTTGAACCCAGGAATTTGACACCAACCTGGGCAACATGGTGAAACCCCATCTCCATAGAAAATACAGAAATTAGCTGGGCGTGGTGGCGCATGCCTGTAGTCCCAGCTACTCGGGAAGCTGAGTCGGGAGGATCTCTTGAACCCAGGAGGTTGAGGCTGCAGTGAGGTTTGATTGCACTGCTGCATTTCAGCCTTAGCAACAGAATAAGATCCTGTCTCAAAAAAAAAGAAAAAGAAAATTAGAAAACGAGCATTTCTGGGCCACCCATCCCCTTTCTCGTGTGGGAGGCTGACATGGATGGAGGTGGTGTGGTGACATCACAAGAACCACAGTCACTGGCTGGAGTCCTGGTGTCACTCAGCTCCTGCGCACACCAAGGAGTCCGCTGCCCGCAGCCACCCTGGCCTCTGTGAGGAGCACCTTAGGAACCCACTGCTGGCTTGCTGTTTGGTCCCTTGCAGCTGTAAGTGTCCTCACTGCTCTCCAGGTCAGCCACGGCTAGGACTATATTTGGGCGAGGGAATTAGGGAAGCTACACAGAATGGCCGCCAGCAGCCCGCAGCACCCTTCCCGTCCCTGCACGGCCAGCCTGTCCCCAGCTCTGCTAATGTGCGATGTGGCCATGGGTGAGGGGAAGAAGGGCCCCCTCCTGGCCATCATGGATCCAGCCCGTCTGGGTGAGGCCAGAGTGTGTGAGGCATTTGCTTCAAGGTACTGAAGCCGTCCTTCGCCTGGTTCGGGTCAGCACAGTGCCCCAGAGATCTTCAGAGGCCCTTGGTCAATAGCCGTTGCTCATGGTCTCAGCCTCTGTGGAGGCAGCTGTGTTGGGGTCTCACCCAGCCTCTTGGCCATCTGCCTCCCCACCCCAGGTGAGGTCAGCTAGGGGAGGGACAGGGATCCTCTTCCCAGCCTATCTCTTGATTTGCTTTCACTAAATTGAGCTTGGAGTGAGGAACTGGGCCTTTCCTGGGGCTTGAATTGTGTCTCCCACAAAAAAAGATGTTTGAAGTCCTTACCTCCAGTACCCCAGAATGTGAGCTCACTTAGAAACAGGGTTTTTACAAAGGTAATCAAGTGAAAATGAAGACATTCGCGTGGGCCCTACTCCAGTCTGATCGGTGTCCTTATTAAAAGGGGCATTTGGGCACAGGGAGACTGCCACGTGAAGACAGAGGACGGGGTGATGGCTTTGCAAGCCAGGGAGTGTGGAGATGGCCAGCAATGTGCCAGGAGCAGGGAGCGGGCACAGAGGGCCCCCCTTCATCTGGAACTTGTCGCCTCCAGAAGCGGGAGATGATACCTTTGTCCTTCAAAGGCACGTGGTCTGTCGGACTGCGTTAGAGCAGCTCTAGAAACCGCAGCCATATCTCGACACCCCAGCCTGCCGCGCTCCTGATTTTCTGAGGGCTCCCAGATGGAGGGCTGGAAGCCGAGAGGATCCTCCCTGCCGTCTTGTCTTTCCCTTCCCTTCAGCCACCCAAGTGTCGCCCGAGCTCGTCACGTTTTGCTAGCCTTTGCTGAAGATGTAGGGGGTCTGTTTCATTCAAGATCTCAATGTCCTAACACAGGAGATGCTTATCGTTACACGTGGATGTTCAGAGTGGCAGGCAGCTCTTCACCAAGTTATTCCTGGATCCAGGCCCCTTTGAAGCTCTTAGAGCTCTTGCTCCCCAGGGCCTCATGGGTCTCAGATCAAGTGGGCAGATGGGGGAAGGGAGTGGAGAAGGGAAACCTGCTCCCTAACTCATTGCTGGGAAAGGCGCACACATCAGCCATGCTCCCGTTTTGTTGGTGACAACCGGTCCCGTGGCTTTACACAGGTGCAAGTTCTCAGAGCAGCTCCACATGAAGATACAGTGGCCAACAGTTTGGCCACAGCTTGGTACCACATAACAGAGGCTACAGCTTTTTTTTTTTTTTTTTTTTTTTCAGTCGGAGTCTCACTCTGCCACCTAGGCTGGAGTGCAGTGGCATCATCTCGGCTCACTCCAGCCACCGCCTCCCGGGTTCAAGTGATCCACCTTAGCCTCCTGAGTAGCTGGGATTACAGGTGTGCATCACCATGCCCAGCTAATTTTTTTTGTATTTTTATTAGAGATGGAGTTTCACCATGTTGGCCAGGCTGATGCAGCTTCTTACTCAGGCATGGGGGGGCTTCAGTCCTGCCCCCACCTCCAGCCAAGTCTACATGTTAGCATCTCTCACAGCACCCCACTGCTGGTAACAGGAGTGAAAATTTATTTTCAGCCTGGATTCCAGGTGGTAAGAAACAAAACCAACTGAAACTGGCTTAGGGGAGGCTAAAGGGATATACTGACCCCAACCACACATCTACAGAAACAGACTTAACGGTGTCACAGGCCCCATGCCTCTCCCTCTGAGGCCAACTCTCCCTGACTGCTAGGAAGCAGCTCCCAGGAGGTCCAGGTGTATCTACCAGCTTAGCCAGTCCAAGAATGGGAAACAGCACCTCTGCTTGCTCAACTCCAGGAACGATCCTGGAGGGCTATCACTGACCTGCATGCACCTGTGACAACTGCTGTGGCCAGAGGATTCTGGTGCTGCAGCCAGACCTGGATGCCATGCCCAGCCTTGGAGCTAAAGAACTGTGAGGTCAGTGACCCCAGTCCCATGGCCTGAGGGTGGGTGCCTTTGCGGAGCTCTCAGGTTCCTCAGGGACTGTCCCCTCTGCCAGCATCAGGGCCCTGGCTGAGAAGCCACACCCTCAGCCTCATCCCAGGGTGTGTTCAGTGTTGGCCCTTGCAGCCCCTGCTGGCACACACTTGGAACTGGGTCAGGCACCCCAGGGCCTGAGCGTGTGGCTGAACATTTGACCAATGAGGAATCAGGAACTGCCCAGTGGAGTGACAACCCACCCCAGCCCAGGGCTCTGTCCAGAGGAAAGGTGGGCAGCCCTAGTGCAACCCCTCCTGGCTGGCTGTGGCTTGGGTCCTGTATGTCCCCATCTCTGCCCAACTTCCCTGTCCTCATCAAAGGGCTGATGCAGTGACTTCAATGTCAGTGACTAACCAGTGGTCCTTGGGTGGCCCTGGAGCGACTCATAAGGCAGGTACCCTGTGGACAGTTATTTGTCTGGGGGAGGTTAGTGCCACCCACCCCAACTGGCTGAGATGCCAGCGAGGTCTAATTAACCCATTACGTTGAGAAGGGAGCCACCCTAGGGGTGGAGCAGCCTGCTGAGGTCACCGAGGTCACCCTCAGAAATGCCAGCTCCTGCCCTACTCACAGAGGGGCAGACTAGGGCATGGGGACGAGGACTGGGATTCCCTGAGGCCTGGGCACTCCATGTTGCCTGAGTCAACCCCGCCCATCCACCTGTCATCTCCCAGCTCTGCAGTCTCGCCCACCGCCCCCGCGGCCTTTCCTGCCACAGAGATGCCAGATGAGGAGGCCAGCATGGCGCAGAGGAGGAAGTGGGCTTGACAGGATGGGGCAGGCCCTGTGGCAGGACGGGGCAGGCCTGGTCCCTGGTCGGATCAGGATGCAGAGAGCAACTCGGGGCTCTCAACACCTCCATTTATTGCACGTATATCCTGAGTTTCTCATTGGTCCTTCTGTGCCTGCTCTCATGCTGCCACCGGCTCGCCGCCCCGCTCCTGGAGGCTATGTCCACGGCTCTGGCTCCGATTCACCTGGGGGTGTGGGCCTCACAGGGCTCATTGGGACCCTGGGTCCAGTCCAGCCCCCTATTCCCCCATCTGGGCAGACAGAGGAACCCTTGCCTCCTGCTGCCCGCCAAGTCCTCCATTCAAGGCCCACCTGGGCTGGACTGCCCTGGATGGAAGAGCGCGCAGGCCACCGGCCATAGCTTGCCCCTGTGGGCCAAGTTCCCAGCGTGGTGGCCTTCGCTGGCTTGCCCCGAGGCACGGCCCGGCGGAGGCGCCCCGGAGGCGCTGTTGGTCCGGTGGGCAGCGTGGGGGGCATCGCGGGCAGGGGACTTGGGCGGGCTGGGCGGCTTGAGGGCACTGACGGCTCGGATGAGACCCATGCGCCGGCGGATGGAGTGGTCCAGGTTGACCGTGCAGCGCAGCAGGCTCTGCGCCTCGGCCACGGTGAAGGGGAAGTCGGCGCCCAGGAAGCGCTCGAAGAGCTCAGGGTCGCCGTCCAGGTCGAGTACGTTCTGCAACGCCTTGGTCATAGTGTGCAGCTCGCGGCTGTTGTCGCGGAACACGTCCCAGAGGCGAGCGCGGCCCTCGGGCGCGCCCCCCGTCTGCTGCCGGTCCTCCAGGCACTGCAGCGCCCAGCTCAGGCGGCACGGCCACTGGTTGGCGAGCACCACCCACGCCACCGCCTGGCGCGGCGTGGGGCCCCCGAAGTCCCCCTGCTGCTGCTGCTGCAGCAGGCGCACGGTGATAGGCACGGTGTTGACGATGCGCCGCATGGACACCACGTTGTCGGGCACGTACTCGTAGAGGCAGTCGTGTTCGTTGTGAAGGCAAAAGAGCGCCTCCTGGATGCGCTGCGCAGCCTCGGCGTCAATGCGGCCCTGCCCGCGCTCCGCCCCCGCCTGCGTCTGCACCGCCAGCAGCTGCGCGCTCTCGCCCCTGGCGTCCCCCGGCAGCAATGGCTTGCGCGTGATGTCGCGGCACAACAGGTCGTCGCGGCTCTGCACCGCATCCTGCAGGAACTGCAGCTTGGTGCGGCGGCCCATGATGGGCACAGAGAAGGGCAGCGTGACGGTGCGGTTGAGGAAGAGGTAGCCGTTGTCGGCCGTGCCCTTCATGTTGCCGGCGCTCTCCAGGCACGCGGCCAGGATGCTGGGGTCCACGACCAGGATGAAGATGAAGGGCGCGTGGCTGTCGGACAGCAGCGTGTTGATGGCGTTGAGCAGGCCCACCACACGATCCGGGTAGCACGTGTCCAGCCCGGTGACCTCCAGCACCACGCGCAGCCGGCACCGCTGGTAGATCTCCAGGAAGCACAGGAAGTCGGTGAGCAGCTCCACCTCCTTCTTCACCTCGCACATGAAGCCCAGCTGGCTGCCGAACTTTTCGCGCGACACCAGCCGCTCGATCTTCTTGCGCTGGCTTACGAACAGGTGCTTGCCCACCGAGTACACGGCCATGAGCAGCCCCGAGCCCGACAGTGTGGTGGCCGCGCCGCCGAACGCCTTGAGCAGGCTGCCGTTCGGGCTGCCGTGGCCCAGTGCGTGGCCGCCCAGCGACAGGTAAAGCAGCCCCACGCCCAGGCCCAGCGCCGCCAGCAGCGCCAGCAGCCCCAGGCACACGCGGCGCCGGCAGTGCCACTCGCTCTGGCAGCAGTCCTGCCTGGTGGCCGGCTTGTTGCCCAGCACCGAGTACACGCTAAAGGGCAGCGCGCCGTAGTGGTGGCGGATGCCCTCGCACAACGTGGTCACCAGGCCGGCCCACAGCTTGTCGGTGCCCTCGTACTGCCAGGCGCTGAAGCGGATGAAAAGAAACTGCACGTTCCTGCGCCGCAGGTGCACCTGGGTGATGATGGGCTGCAGGAACACCAGGTACCATAGCAGCTGCGGGACGCCCCAGCCGCTCACGGCGCGCGGCCGCCACTGCACGTGCTGCAGCTCCTCCCTCTCGCGCTGCGCCGCCTCCTGCTGCATCAGCGCTGCGGGAAGGGAGCCCGGGAGCCGCGTGAGCCGCACACCCGCCGGGGTGGGCGGGGTCTAGTACGGGCGGGGCGGAGCGCTCCTGGAGAGGCGAGGGGCGCCCAGCAGAGGCGAGGGACTGGAAGGGAGCCGCGGCCTCTCCTTAAAGAGTTGGAAGCCGGTGCAGAAGCGCGGGAGTGGAGAGGCCTGGAGCCGGGCTTGGACCGGAAGGGGTCTGTAGGCCAGGCTGGGGGTCGGGATAGTTAGAGGTAGAGCCGGCAGAGGAGAGATGATGGGAGGCGGCAAAAAGAGATAGGAGGAAGAGCCCGGGCTGGGTAAGGGGCTGGAGGTGGGTCGAGGGTGTAGAGGGCACTGGGAAGGTTCTGAGAGTGGACCAGGGGAGAGGTGGTCGGTGTAAGAGATGGATGAATGAGATGCTGAGGACGAGCTATGCGAGGCAGCAGGATACAGCCTTGGTATTACCTTCCAGACTTACTGCTCCTCATGCAAGAAGCCCTCCCTGATCCCAGGCTGGGTTGGAGGCCCTCAGCCATTCCCACTCTGGGTCATCACTATCTGAAAACAAGTCTCTCTCCCCTGCTGGACTGTGAGCAAGAAGGGCAGGGTCCTGCCTGTCTTGGTTACCACTGTGTCCCCTGGGCACCAGAAGGTGCTTGGGGAATGCCTGAACAATGCATCATGAGAAATCTGAGGTCACGGAGTGAATGAGCGGGAGTGTCTGCGGCCCCCAGCAGGAGTAGGGACTCTCTGTTCCTTATATCCTCATCTTTTCTCCTCCCAGGACCCTGTGACAACACGGGGCAGGACAGTGAGTGCTCAGTGGATAGTCAGTATAGGAACAAAAGGCTGTTGGGCCTGCACCAGGGCTGGGCACACGGAGGAGGAACATCAGTCCCAGCCCCTCTCGCCGCACATGGGGCTGAGGTCTGAGCTCCAGCAGGGCTTGATCCAGATCAAAGCTGCTGGGAGGCCGGGCGTGGTGACTCACACCTGTGATCTCAGCACTTTTTGGGAGGCCAAGGTGGGCAGATCACACGAGGTCAGGAGTTCAAGACCAGCATGGCCAATATGGCGAAACCCCATCGCTACTAAAAATACAAAAATTAGCCAGGCTTGGTGGCGGGCACCTGTAGTCCCAGCTACTTGGGAGGCTGAAGCAGGAGAATCGCTTGAACCCTGGAGGTGGAGGCTGCATTGAGCCAAGATTGTGCCACTGCACTCCAGCCTGGGAGACAGAGTAAGACGTGTAATCCCAGCACTTTGGGAGGCTGAGATGGGTGGATCACGAGGCCAAGAGATCGAGACCATCTGGCCAACGTGGTAAAACCCTGTCTCTACTAAAAATACAAAAAATTAGCCAGGCGTGGTGGTGTGTGCCTGTAATCCCAGCTACTTGAGAGGCTGAGGCAGGAAAGTCGCTTGAACCCGGGAGGTGGAGGTTGCGGTGAGCCAAGATCGCACCATTGTACTCCAGCCTGGCGACAGCAAGATGCTGTCTCAAAAAAAAAAAAAAAAAAAAAAAAGCTGCTGGGGAATCTGGCGGGTTCCACTTCATGTCTTCAATTATCATCTATATGTCAGGTGCCTTGTGACCACCAATCCCTAAGAGGTGGGTGTGGGTAGCACAGAGCTCAGTAGGGGCTTGGCAGGAGCCTGCAGCCTCAATAAAGAGCCTGGGCTTTCTGCCTTGGGTACTGGGGAGCATGGAAGGCACCAAGCACGGGGAGGACAGGGCCAGATCTGTCCTTCAGAAAGTCCTTGGAGTGGATTTAGTGGCGGAAGCAGGGAAGGGTACGACTTTGGGTCAGGCAGGAGGCCAGAGAAGCAGAGCCCAGGGTAGAGGTGTGGGCTTGGGGAGGGCCTGGACTGGGGCAGGCTGACTGCAGGAGGTGGGGGATCTGCGGGAAGCCTGGAGCTGGGTGGGGACCAGAGGCCCTGTTTCTCATCCTCCCCGCAACATACACACACAGCTCCTCACCCGTGATCTTGTCCAGCATCATGTGCAGGCGGCAGCCGAAAGGGGCGTAGAAACCCACAGTCACAGGGACCGGCACGTGGCAGAGTGTCTTGGCCAGGCAGCTGCAGTAGACATCATCCTCTGTCAGGATGTCTGGTGGTTGGGGGTGGGGACACTGAGTCAGGGCTGCTGGCCAGGCACCACCCTCCTCCCATCTGCCCTCCATGGCCCCCGCTGTCAGCCCCTCCCTGGCACCCTGTGCCAAGGGGACTCAGCTCAAACCCTACAGCGGAGGTTTCCGTGGCCATCAGTGGCCCCCACCTCCAGCGCGAGCTGTGCCCCTTTGGGTCCCACGAGGCTGGGAGGCTGGAATCCCCCCAGCCACACACCAGAGGCTGAGGCTGCGGGAAGTCAGCTTTCCTGGCCCCAGGTCACCAGGCTTGCTTGGTCACTAAGCCCGTGATTCCCCCGGGAAAATCCCAAAGGCTTCTTTGGGATATGAGGCCCTCGGATGCTAAGACACCACTTTCCAACATCAGCAGGACTCCAGGCCACTCCTGCCTGTTCTGCTGGGCCAGCCAGAGCATGGAGAGGCCCTGGACCGCAGGCTCCTCCCACCTTCCTGTCCATCATGCCAGCAAGTCCCTAATCCCACCTGAGCCCAGGCTTGGGAGAGAGATGACCAGACTGGAGCTCCAGTCCCGGCCCCACCACTTTTCTCTGCAGACCCCAGGGAGAGGCTCAGTTCCCTCTGAAGAGTGGGGTAGCGGAGACACCGGGGAGCAGGAATGCCAAAGGGTCTGGCCGGCGCTGGGCCCTTGGTCAGTGTCATGGTCTCCAGTGGCCATTTATGGCCCTGGCCACCAGGCACTGGCACGACAGCGTCCACTCTGCAGAGGACACCCTGTCCCCCACTGAGGGTTGCTTCTCAGACCTGGAAATGGCTATCAAAAAGGCAGGGTTCAGTCTTGCGGGGGCACATGGGGCCAGCCTTGTGGTGCACAGTGCGGGTAACACAGCCGCTTTCAGAGAGGCCTGATGGGCTGCAGGAAATGGGCCACGCCTAGCGGCAAAGCCAGGAGGCCAGGAAGCAGACTCAGGAGTAGGTCTACTGAGGTGTGGGCCAGGTGGGTCTAATTCCAGCTCTGCCAGATCACTGGGTGGCTCCACCTCACCCACCCTCTATTTCCCTGTGTGTGAAATAGACATCATAGCCCCGAGGCTCTGGTGACAGGGCTGTGCCCAACCTAGAGTCCTGCTGAGTCCCTGTTGCTCTACTTTCAATCCAGACCTAGAAACCCAGCCATGTCCCCACCTCTGCTGCCACCACCCTGGCCAGGCCGCCAGCACCTCTCGCCTGGATTCTTGCAATCTCCTGCTTCCTGGGCCACCTGCTTCCGCCCTCCTCCCACAGCCCACTCTCCTGGAGATCCTGTCAGCTCATGTCCATCCTCAGCTCCAAAGCCTCCTGTGGCTCCTGCCTCCTTCAGGGCAAAAGCTGAAGTGCTGGCTTCTTGCTGGCTCAGGAACACGCCTCCCCAGGGCCTCTGCTCTAACACTGCCTTAATGGGGCCCAGCCTGACGACCCTATTTAATCTGGAAACCCTGACATCCCCCATCTCCTCTCCCTGCTTTATTTTTCCCTAGTGTGGTTGTTACCGAGTGGCATACTTTTAGAGGCAAGGTCTTGCTCTGTCACCCAGGCTGGAAGTGCGGTGGCACACTTATAGGTCACTGCAGCCTCGAACTCTGGGGCTCAAGGGATCCTCCTGCTTCAGCCTCCCATATGGCTGGGACCACAAGCATGAACCACCATGCTGGGCTAATTTTTATTTTACCTTTTGTAGATACAGGGCCTAACTACGCTGCCCAGGCTGGTCTGGAACTCCTGGCCTCAAGCGATCCTCCTGCCTCAGCCTTCCAAACTACTTGGATTACAGACATGAGCCAGTGCGCTCAGCCACACCCCCTTTTTTTTTTTTTTTGAGACAGAGTCTCACTCTTGTTGTCCAGGCTGGAGTGCAGTGGTGTGATCTCGGCTCATTGCAACCTCTACCTCCCAGGTTCAAGTGATTCTCATGCCTCAGCCTCCTGAGTAACTGGGATTATAGGTGTCAGCCACCACGCCTGGCTAATTTTTGTACTTTTAGTAGAGATGGGGTTGCACCGTGTTGGCCAGGCTGGTCTCAAACCCCTGACCTCAAGTGATCCACCAGCTTCAGCCTCCCAAAGTGCTGGGATTACAGGCGTGGGCCACTGCACCCGGCCTCCCAGCCACACTTTTAAATTTCCTTGTTTCCTGTACCTGCCCCCGGCTGCAATACATGAAGATAGAAATGTCTGTTGGTCCTGCTCCCCACTGTGCCCCCAGAACAGGGCCTGGCACACTCATGGAGTGAATGAGGGAGGGAGGGAGCAAGCAAGTGGGTCCTCCCATTGCTGACCTTTGCTCTCCGTTCCCCAGGCCACTCCCTAGCTCTGTCTCCCCCATGCCAGAGCCGGCCAACAACTCAGGGTTCACCATTCTGCCCCATGTGCCCCGTAGCCTGCTGGGCCAGAGGAAGGGGCTGAGAAGAGACCAGAGCCCAGCCAGGGTGTTGGCAGAGGGAAAGGGGGAAGGAGAGGGAGGACCTCCCTGCCTGGCCCAGGATGGCGGCACGGGGCAGGCCTGGCCTGGAAGCCTTGGACCCCAACAGGTGAAGCAGAGGCAGCCAGCCTGAGCCCCGGTGCCAGGGACGCACCCCTCCTGGATAGGGACCGGGGTGTGGATGAAGAGGTCAGGCGCAAGATGCTAGGCAGGGAGCAAAGAGAGGAGGCGGGAAGTGAGGCGGCAGGAGCGAGGACAGAGGCCCCGAGAAGGCCAGGGTGAGCACCGGGGCTGTAGGTGGTGAAGGAGCCACAGGCCGCTGGGGCGGGCAGAGGCCGGGCATCAGTGGGTTCGCTGGGCTCCAGGAAGATGCTGGCCACGGAGGATAGGGCTGGGCCACTGCTGGCCATGGCCAGCGCCGTGGTGGGTAAGGGGGGCGCCTGAAGGGCGCCGGCTGGTTCCCTGGGGACAGTGGAGGTTGCAGGCACCCCTTTCTGGGCTTCGTGAATGGGACAGAGCCGCTGCCGACGGGGGCTGGGAGGTGGGGGCTGGGGCTGGGGCTGCCGCTGCTGCTGCAGGACGGAGGGCGGGAGGCCCCGGCGCCAGCCTCTGCCACCCACTCGGTGGCTGTGGTAGGCCAGCTGCCAGTGTGACTGGGGGGAAGGTCGACAGGGCCTGTGGGCTCGGAGGGCTGCTGAGTCCTGGCGCCACTGATGACAGCATCCTGGAAGGAAGGAAGTGGGGGTGACTGGGCCTGTGTCCCCAACCTCCCGGGGGCACCGGCACAAGCCAGATCAAGTCTTCAGGTAGAATCTGGGGGCCGGAGTATTCTTGGGAGCCCCAGAAACCCCTCAAAAAGTCAGATTGTACGCGGGGGAGGTATAGGCAGGGGAGGGACCCGGGGTCTGTGCTGTCCCACAGCAGGGGAGCGGGGAAGGTGCAGGGCTTGGACCTCAGCTGGGGTCAGAGAGAGGACGCCTGAGGCTGCGGCTTCAGTGGAGGCTGGTGCGGGCCACAGCAGATTCCTGGATTCCTGGGGGGTGCCCTGAGTGCAGGGGTCAGGGAAACTGAGAGGATCCATTGGGAGCTGGCCCAGGGAGGCCGGAGTGATGGGTGGTTGTGTGGGGAGGGGTAGGCCAGGGATTTGGATGGGGGGGGTGGACCTTGTCCCCAGCTCGGGCCAGGGTGGCAGGAAGGGTGGTGACCTGGGAAGCTCCGGCCCTCACCCCAGCCCTGAGGAGGCTGAATCAGCCCCAGTGGGAGGGCAGTGCCCCCTCCCCCCACTAAACAAGAGCACCCGTGGTCGCCACCAGAAACTGGACCCAGCCCCATTCAGACATGTTCAGTGTGCAGGGCTCCCTCTCCTACCCCTTACTCCCAGCACACTGCTCCCCTCCAGGCTGGGGGCCGTCCACACAGGCCTGGGGGTTTAGGAGAGGGGAAAGGGCAGCCAGGTGGCCCCGGCTTCCATCTCCAGCCCAGGCTCCTATCTTCAGGACCCCCGGCCCTGTGGTCCTAGTCCTGGGTCCTGGCCCTGCTGCTATGCAGATGCCTCTTGGGGGAGTGCAGGTGGCTTTTCTCTCCTGGGGACGCAGCTCCCCTTCCTTCATTCACTCCGGCTCCCTCACAGGCCTCTGCCGGCCATCGCCCACCCCCAAACTGAACCCGTACCTTTTTGTTGCCCCAACTCTGGGTCCCAGAAGTAGTGCCCGTTGGGGCTCTGGGCATCCTTGGCAAAGTGGATTTTGTAATGCTTGTGCATGGCAGCCGGGCAGCTGGGGGCCTCTTCCTGGGGCAGGAGGGGGCGCACAGGCTCAGCGTAGCCTCTGGGTCATGAACAGCAGAGAGCTGAGGTCAGGGGCCCTGCCCTGCCCAAGAACTTGGACAGGGGAGAGGCCAAGTCCCAGATACTGGCTTCCTAAGTCACTTGGGAGGAGGGGGCAGAGGTGGCCTTCAGGGTACAGTGAGGGGCAGGATGAAGAGGGCTGGCCAGAGGAGGGAACAGAGAACCGCTGGGGGTGGCTAGGGGCTAATTTGAGGTTGCGTGTCGGGAAGCCTCTGGGAGTTTCCAAGAGGCTAGGACACTGGGGAATGCTGAGCAGATGTGGGCTGGGGAAACAGGGGGTCCGGTGTGGTGGCTGAGTGACACAAGGAGTCATTAAGGTGTGGGGTGCTGTGGGAGGCTGGCATGCTTTGGAAGGACATGGAGCTAGTGAGGTGAGCTGCGGAGCAGCTGAGAAGCAGAGTGAAAGTCAGAGCTGGGTACCTGTGGGGACTGAATGATACGATGGAGGGGGAATTGTGAGGGAGCAATGAAATCACGGTGGTCCAATTTGGGGAGAGGCTCAGCAAACTCGGGCAAGATGAGTGTACCGCGTTTCAAACGTGAAGAGCCGAAAGCAGGACGGGGAAGGATGCTGTGTGGGGAACAGGGATGGGGAAAGGCTGAGGGGCAGAGGAAACTGGGGTGCTGACAGTTGGGAGCCTGTCCACCACTCCCCACCCCCAGTCCCGGGTCCACTCGTACCTGACGGCGGCCTCACGACCCCAGCTGCCTGCCCCGCGAGCTGCTGCTGCGCCAGCCCGAACTGTCAGCACAGGCCCATCCTGATGGAGGCCCCAGCCCAGCACCCGCCCGACCGGTTTGCCTGCCTGTCCCCGCCCCTTCCCCAGCGCCTGCCTGTCCCGGTGCTCTCTGCTCTTGAGGACTGGACTCAGTCTTGTGTCCCCGTCCCTGGTAAGGAACCTCCGGAGATGCATCCCACAGCGCTGCCTAAGTCTCCTCAAGGCAGCCACGGGCCCAGGCACTTCTGCTGGTGGTGGTGGGGGGGGACAAGAAGCTGGGATGCCAGCTCCTCCGTGGCCCAGCTATGTGACCTCGGGCAGGTGACTTCACTCTCCGAGCCTCGGCTTCCTCATTGCTGAGTGGGCACCTGTCTCTCATGGTTGCCGCGAGGGAGGCACGGGGTAGGAGTCCCCTCAGTCCAGCACCTGGCGCGCCTGACCCGGGGCTGTGCTGACCCATTTACCTGGTGCTGCTCTAAATGGACGTCCATAGGACAAAGGCAACAGCACACACATCAAGGCTGGCGGCACCCCAGCTCCATCTTCCTCTCCACCACCCAGGGCGCCAGGCATGATGCCCGCTTCACAGAGGAGGACACCGAGGCCCAGAGAAGCGAAGTCCTCTGCCCCGGGGCAACCGAGGCAGAGCAGGGATTTGAAAGCAGACAGCGATTGCTACTCCCAGGCTTGCCAAGGCTCTGTCTCCTGCCTTCGAGGGCCAGCACTCAGTGGCTGTCTCCCCACAGATGCCCTCTGAGGGATGAAGGCTGGGGAGAGGCTGGGCAGGAGACGCCCTGGAGGCCCCTCGGCCCTCTGGGGCCCTGGCTCCCTGTGGCTGCTGGCGTGACGGGGTCAACAGTTGCTTCCCTGACAGACGGGGTGCTCTGATGGGGATGGGGGAGGCAGCCCCAGAACAGTGCCCAGGACAAGATAAAGGGAACCCACCCGGCCCTGGGTTCTGCCCAGGTGACCAAACACTGCTCTCCACGGCCAGAGCCAGGGCCCTTCCTGCTGCCTGGGACCCGCTCTGTCTCCTCCCCGACCCTTCAAGCCGGTTGCCCTGGGAAGGTTCCTCCCTGGCCCATCAGGGAGGCGGGGCTGCCATCTGAGCGCGGGCATGTCTGCAGTGGACCTCCATGCCAACCCCCCACACCCCTGGCTGGAACATGAAGCGTGGCTCAACGTAAACGAGACATCTCCGCAGAATGAGGTTGCTCCGGGCTGGGAGCATAGCAGCCAGGAGGCTGCTGGACACTAGGGGGAGCAGGTGTTTGGGGAGTGGGCCAGGCAGGGGCAGCACTGCAGAGGCAGACACAGGACAGAGCTACACTCAGCCAGGTGGGCTGGGAAGAGGTGACCCAGGCAGTGACTGATGGAGTGACTGGACCCCACTTTACAGGGGAGTTTCTTTAGCAAGGGACCCCTTTCTCATCCCATTTGGGTCTCAACCCCCAGCCTCGGTTGGAAGCTGTGAGGCTGGGGCACTTACCTACATCAGGCAGCGGGTGGCGAAGCCCAGGAGTCCCCAGATGCTACAGAGGTGAGCAGGGTGGAAGGGGGCAGCATAAGGGCCACTCTGCCCATGGACAGGCAGCAGGAGTGCGTAGGGGCCACGTGTGTCCACGGGGGTGTCTGGCCTCCCCCTACCATGCATCCCCAGCCCTGGCAGCCCCAGCCTGCCCCAGCCTACACTCCAGGCATTCCCAGCCCTGCTCCCCAGGAGGACACTCCATTGCGTGCAGATCGCCGGGCAGAGGGCAGCCCTAGACTTGTTGACTCGGCAGAGATGCCAGCAAGGCCGCCCATGCCGGGGGCCAGCATCCCTCTGCCAGGAGCACGGGGAGGGAGGGAGCAGAGGGGGACCTGGCAGGGGAGGGAGGGTCTGAGGGGCATGGGAGCCAGAGAGGGTGCCCACTCCCCTGCAGGACCTCTGACAGTTGCTCCACAGATCCTCCCCTGCTGCTGTGAGTCAGATTCCACACACACAGCCTTTATTGAACAGCTGCTGGACAATGGGCAGGCAGGAATCCCACCCCAGTCCTGACCGCAGTTGGGACCCCTTTGCCTCCTGTGACACCCCCACCTCGCTTTGATACCCACTTCCTGAGTAAATGTGACCCCTAGGGCCTGGGATCCCCAGCACTAGCCCCAACACCACCCCCAAATGCAGCAGCCTGGGGCCCAATGCAGCCGCCTTCTCCTGAGGCCGGTGAGACTGGGGGCAGCAGTGCGGCTCGGCAGGTGCAGGGCGGGCTTAGGATTTCGGAATCACCACCTGGAACTTACCTGGAAGAGAAGGCCTGGCTTAGGCTTGAGGATGGGATGGGAGAGAGGCAGAGGGCACCTGGACAGCTCTTAGGTGCTCACCCCTGTCCTGCACTGACACCCCAGTGGCTAGGCTGGGCTATTTCCTCCCGCCCACGTGGCCACATCCCTGGGCTGTGTGAGTAACCAGGGGCATGAGGGCCACGAATGTGGCCGCAGGGAGGCGCCCGGCACAGGCTTCTGTGGTATGCATCACTCGGTCCTACCCCACAGGGGCCGTGGGGCCCCCCCACGAGTGGGCCTGGGGAACCAGCAGAGCGAAAATAACTGAAGGTTGGGGAGGTGGTGGGACAGGCTGTCCCCAGGCAGAAATGGGGTTCCAGCTTGTCTGACAGAGGACACCTAGTCAGGCAGGCTGCAAGTTCTTTGAAGCCTGCCATCCCCCGCCTCGAAGGATCAGCGAGGATGACTTCTATTATGTCCACCTGGGATCCCGTGCTGGGAAAAGATATTCAAAACAGCCAGACAGTTCTCTCTGCAGGGCTGGCGACGTCATGGAGCCAGGGGCACAGATGGGCCTGCACTGGCTGTGTGGCTGAGCAGGTGACTTAAACCTGGGCCTGCCTCCCAGGCACCCACACAGGAGTGGGGCTGGAACTCTGAAGGCCTCAGCAACTCAAGGGATGAGAAGAATCCCCCCACCCCGCCATGACTCACAGACGGGCAGGGCTGCCACGGAAGCGGTGACCACACTCTCAATGCCCAGGGTACAGAGGGCGCCACGCAGGAGGCCGCAGGTGAAGGCCAGGAACTGGGGAGGGGACACAGATAAGCATGGGAAGAGAGGGGAGGCCGGCATCGAGGTCTGGGGCACTCCTTAGGCCTTGGGAGAGGCCTGACGTGGGGTAGAGGCTGGGTAACAGGAGGAAGGGAGGTGTGGACAAGGCCCCAGCTCCCCCATACCTTGGGCGCTTCCTCCAGATACTGCAGGCCAGAGGCCATCGGAAGGAGGAGGGGGAAGCTGTTGTCTTGCAGGACGTAGGTCCCCTGGGGAGAGGAGAGGCCGGTGGGTGGGGGCGGGGCCTGCACATTTGAAGCACAGGGAGGGGAAGTGGGAACCCAGGTCCTAGATTGGGCTGAGGTTGGGAAGTCCCCCTCCCTGAGAACCGCTGGAATCATGGCCTTGGCCTCCAGTGCTCCAGTAGGGCCCAGGGCTTCCAAACTTGGACTGGGTGCCCGTGCCCTGGGGAGTGTGGGTCCTGCCCTCGCCTCCCAGGGTTGTGCAGAAAAGCTGAGGACCGGGCCCAGGAAGCTGCGGAGGGGCGGGCACAGCCTGCAGTGTTCACTGGGGGACTAGACCAGCTTGGGACAAGCAGCATCGCACTGGGGGGAGGGCAGGCAGCCACCAGGGGCTTTCTGCCCATGCATGGCTCACTCCTGGTAGGCTGGGGAAGTTCTGGAAACACCCCCTATGCCCCAGTGCAGCCTCCTGGCTTCCCTTAGAGGATCAGACAGAGCAAGAGCTGCAGCCACCTGTGGGAAAGCTCTGGGCGGGTCCGGCAGCCGCTGCTCTGGCGCCGGGGCTTCCCCTCCCACTCTCCCGGCCTCACCCTCGGGAGGGAGCCGGACGGCGGGCTGGGGCGCTCCCACCTGGTGATTGGTGCGCAGGCTGTCCATCTGCTTCTGGAACACAGCCACCCACAGGTCTTTGCACAAGAACTTGAGGACATCCAGCTCCTCCCTGAAGGCCAGCGTCTCCCGGGGCAGTCTGGTGGGGCAGTGCCAGGCTGAGGCCGTGGGGCCAGGCCAGGAACAGGGAAGAAGCCAGGCCCATCTCCCACATGGAGCAATGCAACCTCCCTGCCCGGGGCCTGCCCAGCCCTGTCAGCTAGGCTTGGGGAGAGCAGGGGGGGCCGTGCTCACCTCTCGCCTAGAGCCTGGCCCACGCGGAACCCCATACCCTCCAGGACCGACAGGCTCATCTTCTGTCCCTAGAAGGCCAGGGGAGAGACGCTCAGGAGCCCTTGGCCACCTCGAACCCGGGGCCACACAGGGAGCACCTGCCAAGGGACCCAAAGACCAATTTGCCAGTGCCCATCAGTTCAGGGGTGAGCACGGAGAGGCTCTGGCACAGCCTGGCCAGGGCAGGGGCAGGCCTCTAGGGCGCCAGGGCTCCCTCACCCACCTCTGCAGACCTCGCAGGCTCTCTGGATCCCCAGATCATCAGCCCCCAAGAACCAGCTCCTCCTTCCCCCAGGAACAATGGGGGTCTTCCCCAGGTTCCCTGCCCCCTGCACGACTCTTCCTGACAACACTGGTCACACGCTGCACATGCTTTCAGCACGAACCCTCACAATGCCCTGGGAAGTGGGAGCTGCGACTCCACCTAGAGGCTCCAGGTGACCTGCCCAATGGCTGGAGGCTGGGCCACAGGAAAAGGAGCTGTGGAAGTCAACCATGATCATCATGCCTTATAATATTGGCCGAGATCCCTGGGGGTACACGTGGAAGCTCAGAACAGGCAGATCTTTGGGTGCTCAGGAAGGACAGTGGCAGCCAATGTAGTGTCTGAAGGGTAGGCCAGGGTCCACACAGGAGGGGACTGTGCTGGCAGAGGCAGGCCCCAGGCAGGAGGGCTGTACTCGGTGTCTGTCCACGTGCCTGTGTGTGTGGATGGCATGGCTGGAAGAGATGAGGTGTTCATGGATTTTTTTTTTTTTTAAGAGATGTTGTTTCGCTTCGTTGCCCAGGCTGGAGTGCAGTAGCCTGATCTCGACTCACTGCAACTTCCGACTCCTGGGTTCTAGCAATTCTCCTGCCTCAGCCTCCCGAGTAGCTGGGACTACAGGTGCCCACCACCACGCCCGACTAATTTTTTGTATTTCAGTAGGGAAGGGGTTTCACTGTGTTGCCCAGGCTGCTCTCGAACTCCCGAACTCAGGCAATCCACCCACCTCGGCCTCCCAAAGTGCTGGGATTACAGGTGTGACCCACTGCTCCTGGCAATTTTTCTTTTTTGGAGACAGAGTCTCACTGTGGCCCAGGCTAGAGTGCAGTGGTACACTGTTGGCTCACTGCGACCCCCGCCTCCCGTGTTCAAGCAATTCTCCTGCCTCAGCCTCCCAAGTAGCTGGGATTACAGGTGTGTGTGCCACCACACCTGGCTAATTTTTTTATTTTTGGTAGATATGGGGCTTCACCATGTTGGCCAGGCTGGTCTCAAACTCTTAGCCTCAAATGATCCACCCGCCTTGGCCTCCCAAAGTGCTGGGATTACAGACAAGAGCCACTGCACCTGGCCATGGATTTTTTTTTTTTTTTAACTCCGGTGATTTGCTGCAAGCAGAGGAAGCAGGGGGCCCAGACTGGGGGCACACCAGAAATCCCAGGATGGCTTGGGCGTGAGGTGCCAGGTTTCTCAGAGAAGGCCTGGCAGAGCAGAAGTGGGGGAACAGAGGAGAGGCTGGTGTGTAGCCCTGAGCTGAAGGAAGCTCACCCTCCTGCTGGTTGCTCTCAGGAGCCTGCAGTCACCTGGCCTGAGCCCTGCAGCCCTCCCTCTCCTGCCCTCCACCCCCACCTTCACTCAGGCGTGGCAGCTACGGCCTCCTCCCTCCAGAATGGGCCATCCGAATGGGAATGGGAATTCTCTGCTTGGCTCCAGTCCTGGAGAGGGTCTCCCAGCCTGGAGAGGGTGTCCGAGGAAGGCTTCTTGCAGCCTGCCGGCCCAGCTGCCTCCGTCCCTCCCTCACCCTCTCCACCCACTCAGGACACTCGCGTTCCTTGGTTGGGAAGGCTCAGACTTCTGGGCCTTTGTACTGACTTCCTTCCTCCCTCCCAGTTGGCGTCCCCAGCGCTGCCCACCGCGCACTGTCAATGGATGAGGACACAGCTCTGTGAAGGTGGGGACCCAGGCTGATCAATTCACATCCGGCCTTCGGCAGCCAACACAGGGCTTGGCATGTGGGTGGTGCTTAATAGACTGGCTGATGAGACAACGTGCGTCAACAAAGGACACAGTAAGTCCTCACCTAATGCTGTCAACGGGCTCTGGGAAACTACGGCTTTAAGCAAAATGACATATGATGAAACCAATTTCACGCAGGTTAATTAACATAAACAAGAGTGAAGTTCCAATGCCATGTTTCTGGTACAAAAACATCACCAAACTTCTAAATAAGAATGAAAACGTAATATTAAACACTGAAATAAATGTGAGCTGCACATACATATGAGAAAGATTAGGCCGGGTGCAGTGAGTCACTCCTGTAATGCTAGCACTTTGGGAGGCCGAGGCAGGTGGATCACCTGAGGTTAGGAGTGCAAGACCAGCCTGGCCAACACGGCGAAGCCCTGTCGCTACTAAAAATACAAAAATTAGCCGGGCATGGTGGCAGGCACCTGTAATCCCAGCTACTTGGGAGGCTGAGGCAGGAGAATTGCTTGAACCCGGGAGACGGAGGTGTCAGTGAGCCAAGATCATCCCGCTGCACTCCAGTCTGGGCGACAAAGGCGAGACTCTGTCTCAAAAAAAAAAAATAAAGATTAAAACAAGTAAGATAAGCTGGGCATGGTGGCTCATGCCTGCAATCCTAGCACTTTGTGGGTCACTTGAGCCCGAGGTTTTTTTTTTTTTTTTTTTTTTTTTTGAGACGGAGTTTCCCTCTGTCACCCAGGCTGGAGTGCAGTGGTGCGATCTCGGCTCACTGCAAGCTCTGCCTCCCAGGTTCAAATCATTCTCCTGCCTCAGCCTCCCAAGTAGCTGGGACCACAGGCGCCCGCCACCAAGCCCGACTAAGTTTTTTGTATTTTTAGTAGAGACAGGGTTTCACCTTGTTAGCCAGGATGGCCTCCATCTCCTGACCTCGTGATCCACCCGCCTCAACCTCCCAAAGTGCTGGGATTACAGGCGTGGGCCACCGTGCCCAGCTGAGCCCAGGAGTTCAAGTCCAGCCTTGGCGACATGGCGAAACCCCTTCTCTACAAAAAAATACGAAAGTTAGCTATGCGTGGTGGCGGGCACATGTGTCCCAGCTACTTGGGAAGCTGAGGCAGGAGGATCGTCTGAGCCCAGGAGGTCACAACTACAGTGAGCCATGATCATGCCCCTGTACGCCAGCACAGGCAACAGAGCAAGACCCTGTCTTAAAAAATAAATAAAAAACAAAAAACCGGCCGGGCACGGTGGCTCAAGCCTGTAATCCCAGCACTTTGGGAGGCCGAGATGGGCAGATCACGAGGTCAGGAGATCGAGACCATCCTGGCTAACACGGTGAAACCCCGTCTCTACTAAAAAATACAAAAAAGTAGCCAGGCGAGGTGGCGGGCACCTGTAGTCCCAGCTACTCGGGAGGCTGAGGCAGGAGAATTGCTTGAACCTGGGAGGCGGCGGAGGTTGCAGTGAGCCGAGATCGCGCCCACTGCACTCCAGCCTGGGCGGCAGAGAGAGACTCCGTCTCAGAAAAAAAAAAAAAAAAAAAAAAAACACAAAAAACCAGGAAGACATTTACTTACTTCCTCCAGCTCAGGGTCCTGGGGGGCTAGAGCCTGTCCCGGCAGGGCCAAAAGTAGGAATGGACCCTGGACAGGATGGCATCCCATCACAGGGCACACACAGGTCCCTAATCACTCACGCTGGGCCCATGGAGACCCGGGAGCTCACCTAACGGACACACCCCAAGGATGCACAAGGAAAGGAGTGCCCAGAGGAACCTGCACCAGCACAGGGAGAACCTGCAACCACCACCCAGACAGTGGTCCCGGGAATCAGTAGTTTTTCCTCATCAATGTCACAACAAAATGTTATTCCAGGACCAGCAAACTGTGCGGCAGGCGTTTTCTACAGCCCTCTTGTTTTACCTTTCCACTCTCACAGGAGGCTGTATTTCCAGATGGAAACTGGGGCTCCGAGGTTAAGAACCCATCCAAGGCACCCTCAGCACAGGGCTGTCTTTCACACCCCAGCAGGTCCACATAGGAGGGTGGGTGGGGTGACAGCCGTGGCTGTTGAGGGCCTCATGGAAGTGGGGAGCGCTTGGAATGGGGGAGGTGCTGAGCTGAGGTTGCCCATATCTGAAGCTAAGGTGTCCCTTCCTCTGCCTGGCCCCTTGCCAGGCCTCACCCTCCTGGGTGACAATGACACGACTTCCTGTTGCACTGGCTCCCTCTGGTGTCACCACCTGCTTTCCTCCGGTGTCCTCAGGCACAGCAGGGCCGGCCACACAGCAGAGGCTCAGGGAAGGGGCCGATGACTGCAGGAGAAGGGCAGGTGTGTGACAGAGACAGGGTGGGAAGAGACCCCTGCCCGTGGGTCCTTCATAGCAGCACTACCAGCAGCGCAGGTGCAGAACCACCGCCCGGGTCCAGATCCACCCCAGCACTTACCACCTGTGGGACCTGGGCCAGCACTTACCATGTGTGGGACCTGGGCCAGTGGTTGAATGTCTGTGCCTCAGTTTCCTCATGTAAAAAGGAGGGTCATTTTGTTTGTTTGTTTTTGAGACAGGGTCTCATTCTGTCACCCAGGCTGCAGTGCAATGGCATGATCTTTGCTCACTGCAGCCTCTACCTCCTGGGTTCAGGTGATCCTCCTACCTCCGCCTCCCAAGTAGCTGGGACTACACGTGTGAACCATCACGCCTGGGCCAAAGGAGGGGAATATTAATGGCAGCTACCTCCGGGATCCTCACCAGGAGTAAGGGTTGGTAAAGGCAACCTGAGTACTTCAAGGCAGCTCTGGGAGCCTTACTTATTATCATTCACAGCCTCTATGTCTGTCAAACGAGGAGACGGCCCCAGCCAATGAGGGATGAAGCCCTTGGCTGGAGGAAGACCCCAGGAAGGAAGGGGGTCTGTTCTGTGGGCTCCTGTAGCCAGCACCTAGAACAGCCCGGGCGAGAGCTCGCTGCCTGGTGGCTGCGGCTCCTGTGTCACCTCCTCCTGCAGCGCAGCTCCTGGAGGTAGGGCCCTGGCTCCACTCTGACAGAACACATCTGTGTCCCTGCGCGTAAGGGCACCTTCATGTCCCTCTCTCGTTCATGCCACAGACATTTCTTGGTGTCCTCCAGGAGCTCACCTACCGTGCCTGGTGGGGTTGACAGGTGCCCAGATGATGCCAACTGACAATCTAGGAAGGGCTGGGAGACTGAGTGCAAGGGGCCCGGGCAGTGCCGGGCAGAGCCTGCCCTCCAGGAGAGGGCCAGAGGGGGCAGGCATTCCAAGCAAAGGGCATGTGCCAAGGCAGGGGTGAGAAGCGGGAAGGGAAGGGGCCTCAGAATGGACTGCAGAGGGGGCACTTTCCCCTGCAGGCAAGTGCAGCCAACCCGAGGGTCAACGCAGGCCACGCTGCCTGAATGTCAGCCACAGTGGGCCACAGGCTCAGTCCCTGCCCTGCGGGAGCTGGCGTTTTACCCGGGGAGTGGGCAAAGATGCAATGACCAGCTTCACTATGCTCACAGCGACTGCCAAGAGGGAGGCAGGGCGTGCTGCGAGGGTGCCCGCCCATCCCTAGGAAGCACCCCGACTGCGCTGAGCCGGAGGGAAGAGGAAGAGTTCAACAGCGGGAGTGGGCTGTGAAGGCACACCAGGCCCAAGTCACAGCCATGACGGCAGCCCCTGGAAGGGTGAGTCGGGGTAGAGAGTCAGTGGGGTCCATCAGCCAGGCCAGGAGCGTGGAGTCTGAAGGGGTTCCAGCAAGTTCAGCTTTTCCCTTCACGAACTTCACACCGCCTGGGTTTGAGTCTCGGCCCTGCCACTCACTGGCTGTGTGACCCTGGGCAGATTATTCAACCATCTCATGCCTCAGTCTCCCCACATGCGCCACGGGGCTAATGGCAGCACCTGCTCACAGTGGCGGTGTGACTGGCAGGTGGCAGCAGCTGGATACACGGCTGTGTGACTGCTGGCCCCACTGCACCCAGCCCTCGACGGGGGCCATTCAGATCCCTGCTGAACTGAAAAGGGATGTGGAGAATCACAGCAAAAGGGAGGGGCCAAGGAGGAGCAGGAGACAGGGAAGAAAGGGCAGAGGAGGAAGGGAGAAGCCTCCACCCACCTCATCACAGGGAGACTTGGTGGTGTCCATGCCCGTGTCACTGCAAAAGCTCTTCAGAGGTCAGGGGTTTATCTTTTTTAAAAACAGAAGGGGCTGGGCGTGGGGGCTCTCGCCTGTAATCCCAGCACTTTGGCAGGCCAAGGCGGGACGATCACTTGAGGCTAGGAGTTTGAGACCAGCCTGGCCAACATGGCAAAACCCTGTCTCTACTAAAAATACAAAAATTAGCCGGGCGTGGTGGCGTGCACCTGTAATCCCAGCTATTCAGGAGGCTGAGCCACCAGGATCGCTTGAACCCGGGAGGCGGAGGTTTCAGTGAGCTGAGATCACGCCACTGCATTCCAGCCTGGGCGACAGAGCAAGACTCTGTCTCAAACAAGAGACTCCGTCTCAAACAAAACAAAACAAAAACCAAAAACAAAACAGAAGGGCTGGCCAGACAGAGACTCTCCCATTCATATGAATCTGCCAGAGCCCAGCCCAGAGCCGGTGTGTTTCTGGGGCTCCCCACACCTGCCTCTGCTGAGTTTACACACAGACCGGATGAAAGGAAAGGCAGAAAGGAAGTCTCATCAGTATCGGTGCTAATGACATCCACCACACAGGAAGCATCAATCAGACACAAAGCAGAGTTCCTGGAAATGAACAAATATGGTGGCCAAAACCAACACTTTTTAACAAGGGAATTGAATAGCAGAGAAACCTGTAAGACAGATAACACCTCCCAGCAAGAAGAAAAACAGGAGGGAGGAAAAAATGAGAGAAAAGCTACAAGATGTTTGGAAGAGATGCAGGAAGTCTAATCTTCCCTGCGGTGCCTACAGGACATACAGGGAACAATGCAGAAGAAATCATCAGAGATCACAGGAGAAAAATGTCCTGAGCTAAACGAAGATCCACATGTCCAGACTGAAGCCGAGGGGTGAGCTCTAAGGAGGATGAATGGAAAATGCAAACCAAAGCCCCTTCAGACACTTGGGAACAGAGAACATTCTGCCCTGAAGTGGGAGGGAGGCGGGTGGGGGCCATGTGCTCCGCCCCTTCCTGTCTCTTGTGTCTGCCCTACCCCTCCATTGTTTTTTAGGCACCTGCTAGCTCCTGGGCAGAGGCTGACCCTGTTCAACGCCCACTTGCAGAGCCACTCTGTGCCAGGCCCAGGGGTGTGGTGGGGAACCCAGGGAAGGAGCAGCCCTGGTTGAGAAAAGCACAGAGAGAGAAGTGCTAGCACATGGATGGGTGAGTGAGGGGTGGGTGCGAAAAGCCTGCAGGACTTCCCCGCTGTCGCCCTCAACTCTCCTCCCTCATCCAGCAAGGCGCCCTGAGCAAGTCCAGATCCTGCCTCCGCCCACTCAGAACTCCCCATCCCGTCCCCTGGCCGGCCCAGAAGGTTAGCCCGCCGCAGCCTCTGCCCTAAGCTCCTGCAGCAGCGGGGCCCTTCCCAGGCCAATCTCCATCCAGTCCATTCCTGTGGCCAGGGAGGCATTTCTAGAATGTAAATATGAGCCAGGTGCACCTCAGTTTAAACCCTGCTATGGTTCCCACTGCCTTCGGGGTGGAACCCCAGTTCCCAGGAGAGCCTCGCTGGGGCTCCCAGCCTCAGATGCTCGGAGAGCGGCATTCCGGGCAGGGACCTATCTGACAGCTGCTCCGCCCGCCCCACACCCTCCTCAGATAAGGGGCTGCCCAAGTGCACTCTCGAGGCATGGTGGATGGAGGCCTGGCCCAGCAGGGCTGTTCTCAGGGCACCTCGGGCCTGGTCTCAGACAGTGGGTGACACTGCCTTAGCTCTTTACTACATGCACTCAGAGGAATCCTCTCTTTGCCCAAGGCTTCCCTTATCTTCAAAGCCTCTGAGGTAGAAAAGCCACAGCCGCTTCCTCCAAGGGCTTCTCCTGCCTAGAGAACAAAGGCCTTCCTGGCCTCTCTTGGCGGGTCTTCCAGTTCACAACCTGTGACAGCCCAGGAGAACCGCCACAAATAACCACTGTACCAGGCAGGATAGGAGGTCACAAAAGCCCTACACACCGGCTATGGCTCCTGGGCACCTGTGCTGTGGGGACAGAGATGAAGAAGCCACCATCCCTGTCCTCAAGGAGCTGTGGAGCTGGTGGGAAAGGCAGGCCTGCACTACCCAGAAGCCCTGAGGCCAGAAGCCTGTGTTCTAATTTTGCCTTTGAGTCTTGCTGAATAGCCTCGGGAAGTCCCTTCCTCTCCCAAGCATGGGTCCCTCCTCTGTGAATCGGGAGGGCTGTCCTGAGGACTAAATGCAGTCAGCACTGTGCAAGTACTGCACAGACGCCCTCAGGAAACGGGAGGCCCGTCTGGTTCAGAGGAACCCTTTTGGGCCAAAGAGAAGGAATGAAGAGAGGAGGTGGGGCCAATAAAGAGAAAGGACTGAGGAAATGAAGCTGTTTCTCATGACGGGCCCCCTGAAAAACGGGGCTCCGCAGGAGGAAGGACTGTGGGGAAACGATGCAGTTCTTGCCCCTGGCTGCACCAAGAGCCACCTGGGAGCTTTCTGAGGCCTGATACTCAGGCCTCACCCCAATCGGGTTTGTCGGAGTCTCTGGTGTGGGACTCCAGCATCGGAATGTAGTGGCAGCTGGGTAGGGAACCCCTGCCCAAGATCCCAGGCACATTCATGTGCTCTAAAAGGCAGAGCTGAGTAAGCCAGTTTCCCACACACGCTTGACCACAGAAACCCATTAAAATCCCTCCCAGGGCAAATACCAGCAAATGCAAGTGAGAGTTTACAGCACAGGCTTTGGAAGTGGGAGGCCTGGTTGCGGTCCTGACTCTGCCACTTGAGAGCATGGAACTCCGTCCATCAAAGCCTCCGCCGCCTCATCTATAAATCAGGGAGGACCATGCCAACCTCTCTGGATCGTCAGAAGATCAAATGAAATCAAAAGTGAGAAGCCATGAGTCCGCACAGGAAGCACTCATATGGGGGGAGGGAGGGAGCAGCTAGCACTGCTCATAAACCAAATGAATCTCAGTTCCCACCCATCCCCACCCACCACGACACAGGCTCTGCATTCACCTCCTCAACACGTCCACGCTGAGGACCCACTACGAGCCAGGGCATATAGTGGTCAACAATACACACCCAGACCCATCCCACACAAAGTACACTCCGGCAGGGGGAGATGCATGTGAATCAAAGGATCATACAGATACACAATTCAGATGCATCCTGGCAGGGCATGGTGGCGCACACCTGTAATCCCAGGTGTGAGTTTTTGGGAGGCTGAGGCCGGAAGATCGCTTGAGCCCAGGAGTTCAAGGGCAGCCTGGGCAACATTGTGAGAACCCATCTCTACAAAAAATTTAAAAATTAGCAGAGGCCAGGCACAGTGGTGACTCAAGCCTGTAATCCCAGCACTTTGGGAGGCCGAGACGGGCGGATCACGAGGTCAGGAGATGGAGACCATCCTGGCTAACCCGGTGAAACCCCGTCTCTACTAAAAAATACAAACAACTAGCTGGGCGAGGTGGCGGGCGTCTGTAGTCCCAGGTACTCGGGAGGCTGAGGCAGAAGAATGGCATAAACCCGGGAGGCGGAGCTTGCAGTGAGCTGAGATCCAGTCACTGCATTCCAGCCTGGTGACAGAGCAAGACTCTGTCTCAAAAAACAAACAAACAAACAAAATTAGCAGGGCATGGTGGTGTGCACTCCTAGTTACTCAGGAGGCTGAGGTGGGAGGATCACTTGAGCCCAGGAGTGTGAGGCTACAGTGAACTATGATCATGCTACTGAACTCCAGCTTGGGTGACAGAGCAAGACTCTCTTTAAAAAAAAAAAAATCAGGCCGGGCGCGGTGGCTCAAGCCTGTAATCCCAGCACTTTGGGAGGCCGAGACGGGCGGATCACGAGGTCAGGAGATCGAGACCATCCTGGCTAACACGGTGAAACCCCGTCTCTACTAAAAATACAAAAAACTAGCCGGGCGAGGTGGCGGGCGCCTGTAGTCCCAGCTACTCCGGAGGCTGAGGCAGGAGAATGGCGGGAACCCGGGAGGCGGAGCTTGCAGTGAGCTGAGATCTGGCCACTGCACTCCAGCTCGGGCGACAGAGCAAGACTCCGTCTCAAAAAAAAAAAAAAAAAAAAATCAGATACATCCTTATTGAGTATGATGAAGCCTACCAAGAAAAAAGTGGGAGAGGGAGACCAGAAGAATGTATAAAGGAGATCCAAATTTGACTGGGGGCTCAGGGAAGGCATCCCTGAGGAAGGGACTGTTGTGCTAAGATCTGAAGGATGAATAGGTGTTAGCATGGTGAAGATGGGACAGGTGGAATGGGCTGGGAGAAGGGAGCCGGCTCATTTAACAGGAGCAGAGGGGAAAGTGCTGGACCAGGGCAGAGGAGGGGCCACGTGGGAAAGGTATTTAGACAGCAGACTGGGCAGAGCCTGGGGCAGGGTTGCAGGTGAGGGAGGTGTCAGGACTCCGGGGTTTCTGGTTTGAAGGCCAGGAAGGATATGGAGTGTTGAGACATTACTACCCACCCCCAGGCTGATGCATACTCTCTAGGCCATGCTGTATCTTCCTCATAGCAGTTACACAATGTACCAGATACTTTACTCATTTACTTGTCTGTCTCCTCCAATGATGACAAAGCTCCAGGAGGACAAAAATTTTTGATGGCTCACTGAGTAATCCCCATGATTTTTTAGAGACAGGGTCTCACTCTGTCACCCAGGCTGGGGTGCAGTGGCATGATCATAGCTCACTGCAGCCTTGAACTCCTGGGCCCAGGCGATCCTCCCACCTCAGGCTCCCGAGTTGCTGGTAGTATAGGCACAGGTCATCACACCCAGCTAATTTTAAAAATTTCTTGGCCAGGCGCAGTGGCTCACGCCTGTAATCCCAGCACTTTGGGAGGCCGAGGCAGGCAGATCACGAGGTCAGGAGATTGAAACCATCCTGGCTAACATGGTGAAACCCCGTCTCTACTAAAAATACAAAAAAAAAAAAAAACAAACAAACCACAATCCACAATTAGCCAGGAGTGGTGGTGGGCACCTGTAGTCCCAACTACTCAGGAGGCTGAGGTGGGAGAATGGCGTGAACCCAGGAGGCGGAGCTTGCAGTGAACCAAGATTGCGCCAGCTTGGGCGACAGAGCGAGACTCTGTCTCGAAAATAAATAAATAAATACATACATAAATAAAAATTAAAAAATTAAAATTTAGAGGTGGGGTCTTGCTATGTTGCCCAGGCTAGTCTTGAACACTGGGCCTCAAGTGATCCTCCCACCTCTGCCTCCTGAGTAGCTGGGATTACAGGTGCAAGTCGCCACAGCTGGCTAAATGCATTTTTGATTTATGATGTTTTCTTTTATTTTTTTGAGACAGGGTCTTGTTCTGTCGCCCAGGCTGGAGTGCAGTGGCCGGATCTCAGCTCACTGCAAGCTCCGCCTCGCGGGTTTACGCCATTCTCCTGCCTCAGCCTCCCGAGTAGCTGGGACTACAGGCGCCCGCCACCTCGCCCGGCTAGTTTTTTGTATTTTTTAGTAGAGACGGGGTTTCACCGTGTTAGCCAGGATGGTCTCCATCTCCTGACCTCGTGATCCGCCCGTCTCGGCCTCCCAAAGTGCTGGGATTACAGGCTTGAGCCACTGCGCCTGGTCGATTTATGATGTTTTCAATTTATGACAGGTTTATATCTGTATGTCGAGATGGTAACAAGCAACATCCTCCCTGGGGCTTCTAATCCTAGAAGGAAACCAGAGCCAATAAAAATGTCTTACATGGCCAGGCACAGTGGCTCACGCCTGTAATCCCAGCACTTTGGGAGGCTGAGGTGGGTGAATCACGAGGTCAGGAGTTCGAGACCAGCCTGGCTAAGATGGTGAAACCCCCATCTCTACTAAACATAAAAAAAAAAAAAATTGGCCAGGCGTAGTAGCTCACACCCATAATCCTAGCACTTTGGGAGGCCCAGACGGGTGGATCACGAGGTCAGAAGATGGAGACCATCCTGGCTAACACAGTGAAACCCCGTCTCTACTTAAAAAAAAAAAATACAAAAAATTAGCCAGGGATGGTGGTGGGTGCCTGTAGTCCCAGCTACTCGGGAGGCTGAGGCAGGAGAATGGTGTGAACCTGGGAGGCGGAGCTTGCAGTGAGTCTAGACTGCGTCACTGCACTCCAGCCTGGGTGACGAGCAAGACTCTGTCTCAAAAAAAAAAAAAAAAAAAAAAAAAATTAGCTACGCATGAGCCTTTGAGGTGGACGATGCAGGGAGCCAACACTGCAACACTACACTCCAGCATGGGTGACAGAGCGAGACCCCCCATCTCAAAAAGAAAACAAGGATGGGCATGGTGGCTCATGCCTGTAATCCCAGCACTCTGGGAGGCCAAGGCAGGCAGATCGCCTGAGGTCAGGAGTTCAAGACCAGCTTGACTAACATGGAGAAATCCCATCTCTACTAAACACACAAAATTGGCTGGGCATGGTGGCACATGCCTGTAATCCCAGCTACTCCGGAGGCAGAGGCAGAAGAATCACTTGAACCCAGGAAGCGGAGGCTGTGGTGAGCCAAGATTGTGCCATTGCACTCCAGCCTGGGCAACAAGAGCAAAACTCCGTCTCAAAAACAAAAACAAAGACAAAAAAAGGCCATGTGCCCTAGCTCACGCCTATAATCCCAGCACTTTGGGAGGCCAAGGCACATGCATCGCCTGGGGTCGAGTGTTCTGAGACCAGCCTGGCCAACACGGCAAAACCCCATTTCTACTAAAAATACAAAAATTAGCCAGTAGTGGTGGCGCCAGCTGCGCTTGTGGTCCCAGCTACCTGGGAGGCTGAGAAGTGGGATGATCGCTTGAACCTAGGAGGTTGAGGTAGCAGTGAGCCATGATTGCATCACTGCACTCCAGGCAGCCTGGACAACCGATCAGGACCCTGTCATGCGCGCACACACACACACACATATCCCAGGCCAGTCGTGGTAGTTCACGCCTGTAATCCCAGTACTTTGGGAGGCCCAGGCGGAAGAATCACTTGAGTCTAGGGGTTCAAGACCAGCCTGGGCAACATGGCAAAACCCCATCTCTTTTCTTTTCCTGAGACGAGTCTCGCTCTGTCGCCCAGACTGGAGTGCAATGGCACAATCTTGGCTCACTGCAACCTCCGCCTCCCAGATTCAAGCCATTCTCCTGTCTCAGACTCCAGAGTAGCTGGGATTACAGGTACTCGACATCATGCTCCGCTAATTTTTGTAGAGACGGTTTCACCGTGTTGGCCAGGCTGGTCTTGAACTCCTGACCTCAGGTGATCCGACCGCCTCAGCCTCCCAAAGTGCTGGGATTACAGGCGTGAGCCACAGCACCCAACCGGCATATTTCAGTTTGTTATTTGACTCCCCTAGTGAAATGTAAGCTTCACGAGGACAGGGATTCTGTCTTAGAACAGTGCCTGGAATACAAGACACTCAATAAGTGGGTGTCGCATGAATAAATGTCCCATGCTGAGGCTCAGGTACGTTATGATGCTCATTTTACAAAAGAGAAAACTAGGACACACAAAGATTAAGTCATTGGGTCGCACACCTTGTGAGTGCCGAGTCCTCAGCACACGCCCAGTAACAGCATTATTATGATTACTTGCCGCTTACTCAGGCCGTGAGCTAAGTGCTCAACTGAGTCATCTCGCTCAATTGAGTCATCTCGCTCAATTTAGCAATAACCCCGAGCCGGCACCGTCGCGAACCCCACTTTCCAGAGGAGGAAGCCAGCGCCAGACGTTGCCCTGCAAGGCCGGGGCTGGGTCGGGGTTCGAACCCGGACGCCTGACAGGCCCTCCGCTCTCCCCGAGGCGTTACCGTGGTGGACCCCGCTTCCTCCCCACGGGACCCGGCGCTCACCCCCGGGCCGGGGTCGGGGTCGTGAGCCCACAGCTCCGCCACCATCTCCGTGTGAAGAAACTCGAACAGCACAGTATCCGCCATGAGCCCTCCTCGCGCGCCTAAAGATGCGCCCAGCGCTTCCCGCTCTCATTGGCCAGGCTTGGTAAGCCACGCCTCTCAAGTCACGGCGCGAGCCCTCCTACTCCCGCTTCCACTGGTGTTTTAGACTAGCCCCGCCTCCCCACCTCGGGCTCATGTGGTGTGCGCGTGAGCCTGGGATACTGGGGGCGGGCCTACTACGCCTCTGGCCACACGTGACAACATCTTCAGCCCTTGCTGCCGTCCCTTCCCTATTTCCGGGTTCTCGAGCATTCCTATTGGTCAAATTACGCGGCTTTTAAAATCCCTAGTTGTCCACTCCAGACTTTCCTCGTCGCACAACCTGGAAAAGCCGGCCCAGCAGCTTCTCTATTGGCAGTTCCTCCATTCATGTGATCTTCTGCATGCTCCCTCAAAGCTGATGCTGAGAACTTGCATCCTGATTGGTAGCCGAGCGAATCCACGTGACTTGGCTGCTAATGCCCGCCCAACCCGCTCCCCTATTGGTCGAGATCGCAGCCCTTCAGCTGCCACGGTGAGGACTCGGCACTCCGGCTAGGAAGAGGATCCCGCAGGCTCGGAGCGTCAGCTGCCGGGTACGGTCTTTGGCTATAGCGCTTCCCCCATCCCATGAGTGCCCCCAGCGGAGTCCAGTCGGACTGTCATCCTTTCTGCGACTCTGGCACTGGTCCCGAGCAGCTCAAGGGCCCGAGTGCTTCCGGGTCTGAGATTGGCATGGTGGACCAGGTGGAGGGTGTGGCCGCTACTAGGAGGCAAATTCGTGAAGAGCTCGGCTTGGGACTCCGGGAACTCGGGCCCCAGATCCCTGATGGAGCTGGTCTTCAGTTTCCCCATCTGTACGCTGAAGAGCCTGGGGTCCAGTAACCCCCATCATCACCCAGTTTACAGAAGAGGAAACTGAGGCCCAGACAGGGGGAGCAACTGACCCCAAGTCGTTAAGAGAATCAGCAAAGGGGCTGGGAATCCAGGATCTGCGCCTTTTATCCACCGCGGCGCCCGTCTCACGTGCAGTCCCTTCGCTCTTCTCCCCTAGCTCGGCGCCATGGCGTCCCAGGGTCGTCGGCGGAGGCCCCTGCGGAGGCCGGAGACGGTGGTGCCTGGGGAGGCGACCGAGACGGATTCCGAGCCCTCTGTGTCCTCGTCGGAGGAGGAGGAGCTGTACCTGGGTCCCTCGGGCCCGACGCGCGGCCGCCCCACGGGGCTGCGGGTGGCTGGGGAGGCCGCAGAGACCGACTCGGACCCGGAGCCAGAGCCGACGGCCGCGCCGAGGGACTTGCCTCCGCTCGTGGTGCAGCGGCAATTGGCGGAGGAGGCCTGGGGCGCGGAAGAGGCCCCGGCGCCCGCCCCCGCGCGCTCGCTCCTGCAACTTCGGCTGGCGGAGAGCCAGGCGCGGCTGGACCACGACGTGGCGGCCGCGGTGAGCGGTGTTTACCGCCGTGCGGGCCGCGACGTGGCCGCCCTGGCTGGTAGGCTGGCAGCAGCCCAAGCGGCGGGGCTGGCGGCGGCCCACAGCGTGCGACTGGCGCGCGGGGACCTTTGTGCGCTGGCCGAGCGTCTGGACATCGTGGCTGGCTGCCGCTTGCTGCCGGACATCCGCGGCGTGCCAGGGACCAAGCCTGAGCAAGACCCGGGGCCGCGGGCCTAGCCATGATTCTGCTTCCCAACCTGACTGCAATTTGGGGGTAGGCCTTGCTGCCTCTGGGACCTGACTCTGTCCCTTGTGTCTCTTATCACCCCCCCCACCCCCCGCTCCCATCTTAGTGCCACCCATGGGGACTAATCCGGTCCCCTTGGATAATGCTTTATGTTGGATATAGTTCAACCCCTGCTGTGGAGACCAGGGCCCCGCTACCCTTAGATCTGGTTCCTCCACCTATCCTGACCCTGCCACCTGGTTCTGAGCCTTACCCTGAGGCTTAGCTCCAACCTTTGATAAATAGTTGCTCCTTAATCTGTTTCCACCCTGGGGGCTCATCATGTCATATTTTGTCTTCTGCCTTTCTTTTCACGCTCTCTCTCTTTTTTTTTTTTTTTTTTTTGAGACAGGGTGTCTGTCTGTCACCCACGCTAGAGTGCAGTGGCAGGATTATCACTCACTGCAGCCTCGACCTCCTGGGCTCAAGTGATCCTCCCAGCTCAGCCTTCCAGAGTAGCGGGGACTGCAGACCTACGCCACCATGCCCAGTTGCCCGGTTAATTTTTTTTTGTGACAGTTTGAAGAGGGGAGAAGGTCTCATTGTGTTGCCCAGGCTGGTCTCAAACTTCCGGGCTCAAGCGATTCTCCTACCCAGACGTCCCAAAGTGCTGGGGTTACAGGTGTGAGCTACCACACCCGGCTGTGCTCTTTCTGAGTTTGTTTCTGCTTATGGTGGAGGGCTTGTTGCCGCTCTTCCCACAGGAACCCAGGATGTGGCACAGCTTCCCTGCCATCTTTCTTCACTCAGTTGGCTCCGCCTCCCATCCTAGCTCCACCTCCAGAACTGCCCCCACCCTGGGCTGGGTCCTTGTTTTGTTTTTAGAGACAGGGTCTCACTCTGTCGCCCAGGCTGGAGTGCAGTGGCGTGATCTCGGCTCACTGCCACCTCCACCTCAAGAGTTCAAGTGATTCTCCTGTGTCAGCCTCCCGAGTAGCTAGGATTACAGGCATGCACCACCATGCCTGGCTAATTTTTATATTTTTAGTAGAGATGAGGTTTCAGCATGTTGGCCAGGCTGGTGTCGAACTCTTGGCTTCAGGTGATCCACCTGCCTCACCTCCCAAGGTGCTGGGATTACAGGCGTGGGCCACTGCACCCGGCCAGCTGGGTCCTTGTTCTGCTGCCCAGGCTTGGCCTTGGTTCCGTGGGTTGGTTCTACTTTTCGTTCTCCCATCTTCTGCCTCCTGCCTCCTGCCTCCTCCTTGAGCTTAGCCCGGCCCTCTCAGCCTGATTTCTGTTTCCCAAGTCCAGCTGTGCCATGGGATAGGTGGGATAGGTTTTGCTTCCTTTTGCTGTCTCCATCGTGCTTACACCTCCCTGATCCTGCGCTCTGGGGACTCCCCATGGTTTCCTTCCTTCGGCAGGCCCAAAATGATGGCCCCTCCTAACCTAAGGCAGGGGATCTTCCTCCCAACTCTGGACCAAGGTGGCATTTCCTGCACGTCCCTCCAGGCCGAGATGATGCTCGCTGTCAACTCTCTAAGCCAAAGTGGCATCTCCTCCTGACTCTCCAGACCTAAAGTGACACCCTTCAGGTACTTCGGGCCCAATTCAGCCTTGCCCTGGTGCTTTGGGCTCCAGATGACAGCACTTTGCAGATAAGAACGATATGACGTGTGGATTTCACTACATTTGGCTCCTGGATGCTATAAAAGGACTTGGATTTCTGATTTGGCTCAGGGACTGGGGTTAGCAGCCTCTTTCTGCTCCTTCTCCCCTGCGCTTTCTTCTGATCCCAGCTCTGGTCCCTCAACTGTATTCATATTTACTCTCCCCTCCCAACCTGATACCCCTGTCCCTCATCCCAACCCAAAGCCAAGATCTTAGCCCCCAAGATGGAGAATGGGGAGGAGCTTTCTATGGCAGACTGATTAAAACTCTTAAGCATTAACCATTATGGTTAGTTCCTTTTGTCTCCCTACCTAAGCTAAGGGTGAGTTGGTTGATATCTCTGAGAGTAGGGGTCCCAAGACCTCCATGCCTGGCTTATGGAAGGTGAAGCTGTAGCTGGGAAATCAGGGGCCCTAGATTTTTGCCCTGGTTCTGTATTTACTTGTATTTTATTAATTCAGCGCACACATTTTGGGTACCTGACCTGTGCTGGGGCTGGGGGTGTAGCAGCCAGTCCCTGCCCTCACAGAGGTCACAGTCCAGTGGGAGAAACAGTAATAAGATGTTCTCACAGATAGTTCTAGTAATCATAATTTATAGTTTAATTTTTAAAAATAGAGACGATAGCCTGGCCAACATGGTGAAACCCCACTGTTACTAAAAATACAAAATTTACGGGGAATGGCTCACACCTGTAATCCAAGCACTTTGGGAGGCCGAGGCATGTGCTGGTAATCCCAGCTACTTAGGGAGCTGGGGCATGAGAATCGCTTGATCCTTGGAGGCAGAGGTTGAAGTGAGCCAAGATTGTGCCACTGCACTCTAGCTTGGGCGACAGAGCAAGACCCTGTCTCAAAAATAAATAGGCCAGTCACAGTTACACACGTCTTTAATCCCAGCACTTTGGGAGATCGAGGTGGGCAGATCACCTGAGGTCAGGAGTTCTAGACTAGCCAGGCCAACATGGTGAAACCCTGTTTCCACTAAAAATACATTAGCCAGGCGTGGTGGCACATGCCTGTAATCCCAGCTACTCGGGAGGCTGAGGCAGGAGAAACGCTTGAGCCCAGGAGGTGAAGGTTGCAGTGAGCCGAGATCAAGCTACTGCACTCCAGCCTGGGTGACAGAGTGAGACTCTGTCTCAAAAATAAATAAAAATAAAAAATTAATTAAAAAAAATAAAATAGAGACGAACTCTCACAGTGTTGCCCAGGTTGGTCTTGAACTCCTAAGCTCAAGGGATTCTCCCGTCTTGGCCTCCCAAAGTGCTAGGATTGCAAGCATGAGCCACTGCACCCAGCCGTAATTTATAATTTAGATACAATTTTCTTGGCACCGTGATTAGAGCCATGAAGAAGTAAAGGAGCTTTATGAAGGTGGAGCAGGGTCCATCTGACCTAATCTGGACAGGAGAGAGGAAGTGATGAGTGGTGTTGGAGCTGAGCCCAGAAGGTGGAAGTAGGTGAAATGGGAGTAGCGTGAAGAGTTGCAGACACGGAGAACAGCATATGCGAGGGCCCTGAGGCAGAAGGGACCAGAACCTATTTAACAGAAAAAGATGATTTCTGCTCTCCACCTAGAGTGGAGAAGCGTAGGGCGGGGGGGTAGTGGTGGAGCAGGGGATGCTGAGTACAGTACCAGAAAGGGCCAGATGAATGTGAGCCTTAAAAAATTATATTATTGACTGCGCACTGTAGTCACGCCTGTAATTACAGCATTTTGGGAGGCTGAGGCAGGCAGATCACCGGAAGCCAGGAGTTCGAGACCATCCTGGCCAACGTGGTGAAACCCTGGCTCTACTGAAAATATAAAAATTAGCCAGGCGGCTGGGCGCGGTGGCTCACGCCTGTAATCCCAGCACTTTGGGAGGCCAAGGCAGGTGGATCATCAGGTCAAGAAATGGAGACCATCTTGGCTAACATGGTGAAACCCCATCTCTACTGAAAAATAGAAAAAATTAGCTGGACATGGTGGCGGGCGCCTGTAGTCTCAGCTTCTTGGGAGGCTGAGGCAGGAGAATGGCATGAACCCAGGAACCAGAGCTTGCAGGGAGCTGAGATCGTGCCACTGCACTCCAGTCTGGGTGGCAGAGAGAGAGACTCTGTCTAAAAAAAAAAAAAAAAAGTAGATGCAGATCAACCAGCATCTCCTCCCTCCTGAGCACTCCCTCCAGCTCCCCTTCCATACCTGGAGTGAGTGGATCACAGTTCAAAGAGGATGATCTCCCAGGACTTCCTTTTCCTTTTCCTTTTTTTTTGGAGATGGAGTCTCGGTCTCGGTTTGTCGTCTAGGCTGGAGTGCAGTGGCGAGATCTCAGCTCACTGAAACCTTCACCTTCCAGGTTCAAGCGATTCTCCTGGCTCAGCCTCCTAAGTAGCTGGGATTACAGGCATGTGCTACTACACCCAGCTAATTTTTGTTTTTTTTTTAGTAGAGATGAGGTTTCACCATATTGACCAGACTGGTCTCAAACTCCTGACCTCGTGATCCGCCCGCCTCAGCCTCCCAAAGTGCTGGGATTACAGGCGTGAGCCACCACGCCTGGCCAGGACTTCCCTTTTCAATGAGTTTAGCGAGAGTCCCTGAGGAGCGGAGCTGCCTGGGAGGGTGGCAGCTTGGTGGTCTTGTGGTAGACTTGCAGCCCTGGAGCACAGCGCTTCCCTCACTCCTTAAACTCCAGCTCACTAGCCAGCCTGGCTTTCAGCCCCTTTCCTTTCCTTTCCTTTCCTTTCCTTTCCTTTCCTTTCCTTTCCTTTCCTTTCCTTTCCTTTCCTTTTTCCTTTTTCCTTTTTCCTTTTTCTTTTCCTTTCCTTTCCCTTTTTTTTTTTTTTGGTAGGGTCTCACTATTTTGCACAGGCTAGTCTTGAACTCCTGGCCTCAGTCAGTCTTCCCACGTCGGCATGGCAGGGATGGGAATCTGATTGGAGAGGGTGCAAGAGGGTGTGGAAGCAGAGCCAGAGGAGACCATCCTCTTTGCAATGTTGAGTGAAGGGGTGGGATGGTAAGAAGTGGGGAAGTGGCAGTGCATGGTGGCTTATACCTGTAATCTCAGCACTTTGGGAGGCTGAGGTGAGAGCATCGATTGAGCCCAGGAGTTCGAGACTAGCCCGGGCAATATAGCAAGACCCCATCTCTACAAAAAATACAAAAACTAGCTGAGCGTGGTGGTGTGCACCTGTGGCCCCAGCTCCTTGTGAGGCTGAGATGGGAGAATCACTTGAGCCCAGGAGGTCGAGGCTGCAGTGAGTCAGGACTGTGCCACTGTACTCGAGCCTGGGCAATAGAGTCAGACCTCGTCTCAAAATAAAAAAGAACGGGAAGCAAGGGAGGGAGGGAGGGACGGACGGGGGAACTACCTAGATGGGGAAGATGGGAGGGGTCATGGCAGGTTTGTATGCTGCTGGGAATGTTTCAGAAGAGGAAGAAGTCGTGATACAGGGGAAAGATGAGAGAAAAGCCAGACCATCATCCTGGAGCAGGTAAGAAGGGAGGAGGAGATAGCCCCCAAGGCGAAGGGCAACACTGGGGTGACAGAGACTATTTGTGGTTAGTTGTAAGTCACTGGGTAGTGAAGACCACCCTGGTCATCACTGCCTGGGGACTGGTCTGTCACCCCCACTGGACTGTTGGCCCCATGAGGACAGGGCTGAGGCTGTCTTGACCAGTGCCAGCTAACCCAGGGAAACCGCAGAGTAGATACTGGGCAAAGTGTTTGTTGAATGAATGAATGGCTTTCACACCATCACACAGCATCAGCCTCTCAGTTGCATGGAACTGTTGAGACGTTCAGGCACGGCCTCCCTCCAAAGGTGATGGGCACTCGGTCCCACATAACACATCACCCTCAGATATGCTGGATGAGAGGGTCAGACATGCACCGAAATGCTGATAACACCCACTCCACAAATATTTGCTAACCGTATTGCAAGGGGGAAGGCATTCAAGGCAGAAAGAAGAGGAAAGAAGAGCATGTGCAAAGACCCGGAGGCAGGAAAACCCTGGGGGTGCTTGTTTGGGGCGAGATGAATTGTCTGTTGTGCGTGGACTGCTATAAAGGGGCCTTTGGCAGGAGGTAGAGCTGAAGACTTAGGCAAGAGCCAGGCCACACAGGGCCAGAATGAGGAGCAGGGCTTTGTCCCAAGGGCCCTGGGGTGCCAAGGCAAGTTCCAAGCAGGAGAGAGGCAGAGACAAGTTTGTACTTTAGAAAGAGGTATCTAGATGGGTCGGATACGGTGGCTCATGCCTGTAATCCCAGCCCTTTGGAGACTGAGGCGGACGGATCACCTGAGGTCAGAAGTTCGAGACCAGCCTGGCCAACATGGTGAAACCCCCCGTCTCTACTGAAAATACAAAAATTAGCTGGGCATGGTGGTGCACCTGTAATTCCAGCTACTCAGGAGGCTGAGGCAGGAGAATCACTTAAATCTGGGAGGCAGAGGTTGCAGTGAGCCAAGATCACGCCACTGCGCTCTAGCCTGGGCAACACAGCAAGACTGTCTCAAAAAAAAAAAAAAAAAAGGAAAAGAAAAAAAGAAAGAAACCTCTGGCTACTGAGTGGAGGGTGCATGAGAGGGAGTGGGTCTGTCCTGGTCACTCTGTGTCCCCAGCACCACTAGCAAGGAGCAGGTGCTCAGTAAACACCTTTTGAATGAAGATATGAATGAAGGAAGCGACAAACACTTGAATTATTGGAATTTTGTTGTCACTGAGAATAAACACCAAATCATTGTTTATTTTTATTATTGTTATTATTATTATTATTATCATCATTATTTTAGAGATGGGCTTTCACTATGTTGCCCAGGCCGGTCTTGAACTCCTGGGCTCAAGCAATCCTCCTACCTTGGCCTCCTAAAGTGAGCCACCATGCCCAGCCTATAATCCTAGTACTTTGGGAGGCTGAGGTGGGCGGATCACCTGAGGTCAGTAGTTCGAAACCAGCCTGGCCAACGTGGTGAAACCCTGTCTCTACTAAAAATACAAAAATTAGCCTTGCATGGTGGGCATGCGCCTGTAATCCCAGTTACTCGGGAGACTGAGGCAGAATGATCACTTGAACCTGGGATCTGGAGGTTGCAGTGAGCAGAGATCGTGCAACTGCACTCCAGCCTGGGAGACAGAATGAGACTCCGTCTCAAAATAAATGAATGAATGAATGCATGCATGCATGAATGAATGAATGATGAAATAAAAAAGTGCTAGGATTACAGGCATGAGCCACCACACCCAGCCTCAACACCACAGTCTTTACTAGGACGTTGGAAGCCCTGTGATCTGGTCCTGGGTCCATCTCGCTGAGCTCATAGACAACTGGCCCCTTCACTGAGTAACACTGGACTCTGGGCTATCCTCTGAGCTGCCAGACAGGGCCTTTGCAATTTTGTTTTGCTCTTGCACTCAGCTCTGTATGGGCAGTGCCTGTAGTAACACTGTATAACAGGCAGTCAGCAGGCAGTCACTATTTGTTGACTTAATGAATGAATCCCCTGCAGCTCCACTGGAGAGGTCTGAACATCATCCTCATCAGTAGAAACCTGAGCTAGTTGGAGCAGGAGGCAAAGGAGATGGGTGGAGGCCAGGAGGACCAGGCTGGGAGAATTCCAGGATAGGGACTGGGGCGGGGGTCAGGGTCAGGGTCAGGGGCTGGAGCTGATGTCCATCCAAGAGCAGAATCTAGGATGGAACTGGGGCAGGGATGGGGACGGGCCATGGGAGGGACAAGGCCAGGAGCTAGGGAGGGGGCATGATTGGGGGTGACCTCGGTTAAAGGCCTGACTCCCCAACACCTCTCTTTCCAGAGCGGCTTCACGGCAGGACCACAGGAGTCACTGTGGCCAACTTCGCTGGAGGCTTGGAGATCTTTGAGGTCATCGAGGCAGAGCTGCAGGGCCTAGAGATTGAGATGCTGGGTATGTCCCCACACCTGCTTGGGGAGCCCTGCCAAGCTGCAGGCATCTCACACTGACCCAGGGCCCTCTGGTTGCCCTCCCTCTGGCCCCATCTGGTCTCCCTGGGACTGTTGGGGTGACACAGCCTGTTCCCTCTCACCCAGTGAACCGTGTGGCATGCTGTATGCGCAGGGACGCTTGAGGAAGCCGCTTTTGAGAATGTCGCCAGAGTGAAACCGAGTCCTAGCCTGCCTGGCACCTCTTCCTCCAACTCTTTAGTGCCCTCTGTTGGAAAACCTGCGTAATATACAAAGGTAAAGTCCTTACTTGGTACCCGTCGGGGATTCCTTCCAGGACCCCCGCTGATTGCTCCAGACCCTAATACAAAATGGCCTAGTATTTGCACATAACCTGTGCACACCCTCCCATGCACTTTATTTTAATTTTTAAATTTTTTGTGGATACATAGTAGATGTATATATTTATGGCGTACATGAGATGTTTTGATACATGCATGCAATATGTAATAATCACAACATAGAAAATGGGGTATCTACTCCCTCAAGCATTTACCCTTTGTGTTACAACCAATCCAATTACAATTTTTTTTTTTTTTTTTTTTTTTTGAGACAGAGCCTCACTCTGTCATCCAGGCTGTAGTACAGCAGTGTGATGTCAGCTCACTGCAACCTCTGCCTCCTGGGTTCAAGCAATTCTCCTGCTTCAGCCTCCCGAGTAGCTGGGATTACAAGTGTGTGCCACTACACCCAACTAATTTCTATATTTTTAGTAGAGTCAAGGTTTCACCACGTTGGCCAGACTGGTCTTGAACTCCCGACCTCAGGTGATCTGCCTGCCTTAGTCTCCCAAAGTGCAGGGATTACAGGCATGAGCCACCGCAGCTGGCCAATTACACCCTTTTCATTGTTTTTTTTTTTTTTTTTCTTTTTAATAGAAATAGTCTCTGCCATGTTGACCAGGCTTATATAGAACTCTTAGCCTCAAAGAATCCCTCATTTTAGCCTTCCAAAGTGCTGGGATTACAGGTGCGAGCCATGGCGCCCAGCCTCTTTTAGTTACTTTAAAATGTACAGCTAGTCACCCTGATGTGCTGTCAAATAGTAGATCTTATTCATTCTTTCTAATTATTATTATTTTTTGAGACAGAATTTCACTGTTGTTGCCCAGGCTGGAGTGCAATGGTGCATTCTTGGCTTATTGCAACCTCTGCCTCCTGGGTTCAAGCAATTCTCCTGCCTCAGCCTCCCAAGTAGCTGAGATTACAGGCATGTCTACCATGCCCGGCTAATTTTTTGTATTTAGTAGAGGCAGGGTTTCACCACGTTGGTCAGACTGGTCTCAAACTCCTGACCTCAGGTGATCCACCTGCCTCGGCCTCCCAGAGTGCTGGGATTACAGGCATGAGCCAACACTCCCAGCCTATTATTATTATTATTATTATTATTATTATTATTATTATTATGAGGCAGAGTCTTGCTCTGTTACCCAGGCTGGAGTACAGTGGCGTGATCTCTGCTCACTGCAACCTCTGCCTCTGCCCAGTTAATTTTTGTATTTGTAGTAGAGATGGGGTTTCACCATGTTGCCCTGGCTGGTCTCAAACTCCTGACCTCAGGTGATCCTCCCGCCTTGGGCTCCCAAAGTGCTGGGAATGCAGGCATGAGTCACTGCGCCTGGCTCTTCTTTCTAATTATTATTTTTGTACCCGTTAACCATCCATCCCCTTCTCTGCCACCTCCCCAACCCCACTGGCTAATTTTTGTATTTTTAATAGAGATAAGGTTTCACCATGTTGGCCAGGCTGGTCTCAAACTCCTGACCTCAAGTGATCTGCCCACCTTGGCCTCCCGAAGTGCTTGGATTACAAGTATGTGCCACTGTGCCCAGCCGGAGTGCCATTGAATGTTATTTGTTACTTCTCTCTTGACTTGAGGTAGTCGTCTTTTTTTTTTGTTTTTTTTTTTTGAGACAGAGTTTCGCTCTTATTGCCCAGGCTGGAGTATAATGGTGCAATCTCAGCTCACCACAACCTCCAACTCCTGGGTTCAAGCGATTCTCCTGGCCTAAGCCTCCGGAGTAGCTGAGATTACAGGCATGTGCCACCATGACCGGCTTTTTTTTTTTTTTTTTTTTTTTTTTGCCTTTTTTAGTAGAGATGGTGTTTCTCCATGTTGGCCAGGCTGGTCTCAAACTCCCGATCTCAGGTGATCTGCCCACCTTGGCCTCCCAAAGTGTTGAGATTACAGGCATGAGCCACCGTGCCCGGCAAGGTCGTCTTCTTTGGGTTAAATCTGCTTGGTGTTCTATAACCTTCTCACATTTGAATACTGATATCCTTCTCTAGGTTTGGGAAGTTCTGTGTTACTATTCCTTTAGATAAACCTTCTACCTCTGACTCTCTCTACCTCCTCTTTAAGTCTAGTAATTCTTAGATTTGTCCTTTTGAGGCTATTTTCTAGATTTTGTAGGTATGCTTTATTCTTTTATCTTTTGTCTCCTCTGTGTATTTTCAAATAGCCTTTCTTCATGTTCACTAATTCTTTCTTTTTTATTTTTCTTTTTTTAAGATAGAGAAGGGGGTCTTGCTATGTAACCTGGACTGGTCTCAAGCTCCTGGGATCCAGTGACCCTCCTGCCTTGGCCTCCCAAAGTACTGGGATTACAGGCATGAGTCACCATGCCCAGCCATTAAGTTTTTCTTCTACTTGATTTAATTCTGCTGGTGAGAGACTCTGATGCATTCTTCAGTTTATCAGTTGAATTTTTCAACTCCAGAACGCCTGCCTGATTCTTTTAATTATTTTTATTTATTTATTTATTTATTTTTGAGATAGAATCTCAAACAGAATCTGTTGCCCAGGCTGGAGTGCAGTGGCGCGATCCTGGCTCACTGCAAGCTCCGCCTCCTGGGTTCGTGCCATTCTCCTGCCTCAGCCTCCCGAGTAGCTGGGACTACAGGCGCCCACCACCACGCCTGGCTAATTTTTTGTATTTTTAGTACAGACAGGGTTTCACCATGGTTTCAAATTCTGACCTCGTGATCCGCCCACCTCGGCCTCCCAAAGTGCTGGAATTACAGGTGTGAGCCACCGTGCCCAGCCCACCCCTTTTAATTATTTCAATCTCTTTGTTTAATTTATCTGATAGGATTCTGAATTGCTTCTCTGTGTTATCTTGAATTTTTGTTGGAGTTTCCTCAAAACAGAGCCCTCCTTCTCTCTCTCTCTCTCTCTCTCTCTCTTTCTGCCTCTCTCTCCTTCCCTCTCCCTCTCTCCCTCTCCATATATATAGTTTTTGTTTGTTTCTTGTTGAGACAAGGTCTGGCTCTATTATCACCCAGGCTGGAGTGCAGTGCCACAGTCTTGGCTTACAGCAACCTCCACCTCCTGGGCTCAAACCATCCTCTCACCTTAGCCTCCTGAGTAGCTGGGACCACAGGTGCACACCACCATGCCTGGCTAATTTTTGTATTTTTTTTTTTTTTTTTTTGAGACGGAGTCTCGCTCTGTTGCCCAGACTGGAGTGCAGTGGCCGGATCTCAGCTCACTGCAAGCTCCGCCTCCCGGGTTTACGCCATTCTCCTGCCTCAGCTTCCCGAGTAGCTGGGACTACAGGTGCCCACCACCTCGCCCGGCTAGTTTAATTTTTGTATTTTTTGTAGAGACGGGGTTTTGCCATGTTGTCCAGGCTGGTCTTGAACTCGTGAGCTCAAGTGATCTGCCCACATCAGCCTCCCAAAATGCTGGGATTACAGGCGTCAGCCACTGCACCCAGCCCCAAAACAGCTATTAAATTATCTGTCTGAAAGGTCACATATCTCTGCCTCTCTGTGATTGGTCACTGATGCTTTTATTTTATTTTATTTTTGTTTTGTTTTATTTTATTTATTTATTTAGAGACAGAGTCTTACTCTGCCTCCCAGGCTGGAGTGCAGTGGCATGATCTCGGCTCACTTCTACCTCCGCCTCCCAGGTTCATGCCATTCTCCTGCCTCTGCCGTCTGAGTAGTTGGGACCATAGGCGCCCGCCACCACACCCAGCTAATTTTTTGTATTTTTAGTAGAGACGGGGTTTCACCGTGTTAGCCAGGATGGTCTCGATCTCCTGACCTTGTGATCCGCCCTTCTCGACCTCCCTAGTTTATTTTTTATTTTATTTGTTTGTTTATTTTGAGACAGAGATTTACTCTTGTTGCCCAGGCTGGAGTGCAATGGCGCGATCTTGGCTCACCGCAACCTCCGCCTCCCTGGTTGAAGCAATTCTCCTGCTTCAGCCTCCCAAGTAGCTGGGATTACAGGCATGCACCACCACACCCGGCTACTTTTGTATTTTTAGTGAGATGGGGTTTCTCCATGTTGGTCAAGCTGGTCTCCAACGCCCGCCTTGGCCTCCCAAAGTGCCAGGATTACAGGCATGAGCACTGTGCCCGGCCGGCTTTATTTAGTTTCTCTGGTGAGGTCATGTTTTCCTGGATGGTTTTGATACCTGAGGATGTTCATAAATTTCTGAGCATTGAAGAGTTAGATATTTATTGTAGTCTTCACAGTCTGGGCTTGTCTGTACTCATCCTTCTTGGGAAGACTTTCCAGGTATTTGAAAAGACTTGTGTGTTGTGATCTAAGTCTTTAGTCACTGTAGCTGTATCTGCATTAGGGGGCACCCCAAGCCCAGGAATGACGTGGCCCTTGGAGACTTGTAGAGACACTGCCTTGGTGGTCTTGCATAAGACCTGGAAGAATTCTCTGGATTATCGGGCATAGATTCTTGTCTTCTTCCTTTTCTCCCAAACAAATGGAGTCTCTCTGTGCTGAGCTGCCTAGAGCTGGGGGAGGGATACAAACACTGCTATGGCCACCAGTGCTGGGACTGTGCTGGCTCAGACGTGTAGCCAGCACAACTCTGGGTCCCCCCCAGGGCCCGTGGTCAGCACTGCCTGGCTACCACCTGTGTTCACTGAAGGCCCTAGGGCTCTGTAATCAGCAGACGGCAAATCCAGCCAGGCTTGTGTTCATCCTTTCAGGATGGTACAAGCGCCCCATCACAGGTGCGTCCGGAGATGCCATCTGGGAGCCAGGGCCTGAAGGTGGAAACCTTAGGGAATCTACCTGGTACTCTGTTCTACGGTGGCTGAGCTGGCACACAAGCCACAAGACAAAATCCTTCCCACTCTTTTTTCTGCAAACAGGGGAGCCTCTCCCTGTGGCCACCACTGCCCCAGGACCATGGCAGCTACTGCTTGGCTACTGCCAGTGTTCATTTAAGGACCAAGGTCTCTTCAGTCAGCTTGTGTGAAGGCTGCCGGGCCTGGGTCTCTGCCTTCAGGGCAGTGGGCTCCCCTCTGGCCAAAGGTAGGTCCAGAAATGCCATCGAAGAGCCAAGGCCTGGAATCAGGGACCCCCAAGAGTCAACCTGGTGCTCTACTCCACTGTGGCCCAACTGGTAACTAAGCTGTCAGACAAAGGCCCCTTTACTCTTCCCTCGCCCTTCCTCAAGCAGTAGGAGCCTCTCCCCATAGTCACCATGTCAGGGAATATGCTCGGTCATATCTAAAATCAGTTATGTCTCTGAGTCTCACTCGAGGCCCACACCGAGTACGGCCTGGGTACTGCTGCTCGTTACTCAAGGGCTCTTTAGTCAGCCAGTAATGAATCAATCCTGCTTGGACTGGGCTCTTTCCTTCAAGGCAGCAGGTTCCTTTCTGGACCAGATGTTTCTGGAAATCGCCTTGAAGCTAGAGCCTGGAATGGGGGCCTCAGGACTCTGCTTGGTGCCTTATCCTACCGTGGCTGAACTGATACCCAAGATGCAAAACAAAGACCTCTTTATTCTTCCCACTTATCTCCTCCAGTGTGAGGAAGGCGTTTCAGGCCTGGCTCAGTGGCTCACCCCTGTAATCCCAGCACTTTGGAAGGCTGAGGCAGGCAGATCACCTGAGGTCAGGAGTTCAACACCAGCCTGACCAACATGGTGAAACCCCGTGTCTACTAAAAATACAAAATTAGCTGGGTGTTGTGGCACGCTCCTGTAATCCCAGCTACTCGGGAGGCTGAGGCAGGAGAATCACTTGAACCCGGGAGGCGGAGGTTGCAGTGAGCCGAGATCGCACCACTGCACTCCAGCCCGGGCAACAAGAGTGAAACTCCACCTCAAAAAAAAAAAAAAAAAGACGATCTTTGCTACCCCGTTCAGTGGTTCTTTCAGTGTTATGAAGTAAAAACCAGGTACTGTGATTGCTCACGTGATTTTGGTTCTTATCAAGTGCTTTTTTTGTGTGGATAGTTGTTCAGTTGGCTGTTCTTCTGAAGGGATGGTTGCTGGAGGCTTCTCGTCAGCCATCTTCCCCTGAGTTCTTATAATTGCTATCTCTTTATTAATTTTCTCATGTTGTTTATATATCATTTTCCTGATTTCCATTTGTTCTCTATAGTTTCCTTTAGCTCATAAAGCATGTTTAAGACAGTTGATAATGTCTATAACTAGTAATTCCAATGTCTGTGCTTCCTCAGAGATGGTCTCTGTCAAAAGAACTTGTTTTGCTATAATTAAGCCCTATTTACCTGTTTCTTTGTATGTTTTATAATATTTTTGTTGAAAATTGGACTTTTGGAGTATTATAATATGTTAATTATTGAAATTGGATTCACCCTTTCCTTGGAGATTGCTGAGTTTTGCTTGTCAAGAGCTAGAGTCATCTGTTTGACTTTTTAAAACTGTTTTTGCAAAATGTGTATTCTTTTTCCTATGTGGTCACTGAAGTTTGGAATGGAATACCATTTTTTCTTTCCTTTTTTTTTTTTTTTTGAGATGGACTCTTGTCCTGTCCCACAAGCTGGAGTGCAGTGGTGTGATCTCAGCTCAGTGCAACCTCTGCTTACTGGGTTCAAGCAATTCTTCTGCCTCAACCTCCCTTATAGCTGAGATTACAGGCACCCACCACCACCCCCAGCCAATTTTTGTATTTTTAGTAGAGACAGAGTTTCACTGTGTTGGCTAGGCTGGTCTTGAACTCCTGACCTCAAGCGATCCGCCCATGTTGACCTCCCAAAGTGTTGGGATTACAGGTGTGAGCCACTATGTCTGGCCTATTCCATTTTTTTCTGTGATCAGCAAGTGACCTGGAAAAGTTTTTTTTAAATGTCTGGCTCCAAAAAGGGGAACGGAGAGTGTCTTTCTTGCTTCTTTAAATCTTCTGATCTATCCTGCCAGGGGAAGCCACTTCTGCTGAGATGGCTAAACTAAGGCAAGCATCCTCACCCATCCCTTGGGCACCACCAGACCAATCCAAATGCACAACTCCAAAGTTTTGGAAGGCAAGGTTACCACTGCCCTCTCTGGTACTAGCTAGGCACTCCGAATTCCCTAGAATTTGAATTTTTAGAATCTCCATTTACCAAGTAAATTGTCAATTGGGATTTTTTAATATGTTGAATATATTAATCATAGTTATTTAAATATATATATGTTGATTGGGTGGCCAAGGTGGGTGGATCGTTTAAGGTCAGGAGTTTGAGACCAGCCTGGCCAACATAGTGAAACCCCATCTCTACTAAAAATACAAAACTTAGCCGGACATGGTGGCATGCGCCTATAATCCCAGCTACTCTGAAGGCTGAGGCAGGAGAATCACGTGAAACCAGAAGGCAAAGGTTGCAGTGAGGAGAGATTGCACCACTGCACTCTAGCCTGGGCAATAAAGCAAGACTCCATTTCAAAAAAAATAAAAACCAACCCAGGAACAAAACAACAAACAACCTATATGTGTGTGTGTATATATATGTGTGTGTGTGTGTATATATATGTGTGTGTATTTATATATGAGCATCACACAAAAGCTGTAGGGGTTACTCCCTCCACTGAAGCCACCATTGAACTGAAAAGAGCAATTTAAATAAATTATTTCAGAAGTCTGGAGCCTGATTGGACATTAATAATAATCAGGGGAGTGCTTCATGGAGAGGCTGATAATCTTATGTAAGTGTGAGTGGTATGGACAGTATCAGCTAGCACCCCCATTCCTCAGCCCCATTATGGCTATGGGGATAGCATCCTGCTCTCCATCAGGAGAGCATAAAAATTTGGACAATTTGGGGACATTGTTTAGCATTACTTCCTAAGATTAGAAATATGCATACACCGTTGATATGGTTTGACTCTCTGTCCCCACTCAAATCTAACCTCGAATTGTAATCCCCACATGTCAAGGGAGGGACATGGTCGGAGGTGACTGATGGTGAGTGAGTTCTCATGAGAGTTGATGGGTTTTTTTTTTTGTTTGTTTGTTTGTTTTTGGGACGGAGTCTCACTCTGTTGGTTAGAGTGCAGTGGCGCGATCTCGGCTCATTGCCAGCTCCACCTCCTGGGTTCACACCATTCTCCTACCTCAGCCTCCTGAGTAGCTGGGACTACAGGCGCCCGCCACTATGCCCGGTTAATTTTTTTGTATTTTTAGTAGAGATGGGGTTTCACTCTGTTAGCCCTGGTCTCGATCTCCTGACCTCATGATCCGCCCACTTTGGCCTCCCAAAGTGCTGGGATTACAGGCATGAGCTACCATGCCTGGCCGCTGATGGTTTTAAAAAGTGTCCAGCAGTTCCCCTCTGTGCTCTTCTCTCTTACCTGCCACGTAAGATGTGCCTTGCTTCCCCGTCACTTTCTGCCACAATTTCCCAGATATTTCTTTTTCTTTTTTCTTTCTTTTTTTTTCATTTTCTTTTTTTTAATGAGACAGAATCTCACTCTGTCGTCCAGGCTGGAGTGCAATGGCCCGATCTCAGCTCACTGCAACCTCTGCCTCCCGGGTTCAAGCAATTCTCCTGCCTCAGCCTCCCAAGTAGCTGGGATTATAGGCGCCCGCCACCACGTCTGTGTAATTTTTCTATTTGTAGTAGAGACGGGGCTTCACAATATTGGTCAAGCTGGTCTCGAACTCCTAACTTCAGGTGATCCCCCCGCCTCAGCCTCCCAAAGTGCTGGGATTACAGGCTTGAGCCACCACACCCAGCCATTTTCTCAGGTATTTCTTTATAGCAGTGTAAAAACAGGCTAATACACCTGCGATCCTTCCATTTATTTCCCTCTGGTTTATTATGAGCGCATATGTGTTCCAAAAGACGGTATTCCTAGATAAATTGTACCTTCAAAGTAGACACAATCTAAATGTCAATCCATTGGTGACTAGATAAGTAAAGCATGCTACGTTCATACAACAGACATTATAACAATGAACACGAATGACCTGCTGCACACAACATGAATGTATCTCACAAGCATAATGTTCTGCCAACAAAGTCACAGCCCATACTGTATGATTCCACTTATCTCCAGTCAGAACCAGACAAAACCATGCTAAGGGGTGTTGAAGGTCAGGACAGTAGTTAACGGGGAGGAGGCAAGGGGTGATGACTGCATGAGGGGTTGCATCTGAGCCACTGTCAATATTGTATTTCTTCATATGGGTGGAAATTAAAGATTTGTGTTCCCACTAAAGATTGGTGTACTGTGTGTGTGGTGGTGTGTGTCTTATACTTTTTTTTTTTTTTTGAGATGGAGTTTCGCTCTTGTTGCCCAGGCTGGAGTGCAATGGCATGATCTCAGCTCACCACAACCTCCGCCTCCTGGGTTCAAGCGATTCTCCTGCCCCAGCCTCCCGAGTAGCTGGGATTACAGGCATGCGCCACCACGCCTAGCTAATTTTTGTATTTTTAGTAGAGATGGGAGTTCTCCATGTTGGTCAGGCTGGTCTCGAACTCCCGACCTCAGGTGATCTGCCCACCTTGGCCTCCCAAAGTGCTGGGATTACAGGCGTGAGCCACCGCGCCCGGCCAATTTTTAATTCTTTTTGAGGCAGAGTCTCACTCTGCCACTCAGGCTACAGTGCAGTGGTACAATCATGGCTAACTGTAGCCTCAGCCTCCTGGGTGAAGGCAGTTCTCCCACCTCAGCCACCCGAGTATGTGGGACTACAGTAGTTATGCCCAGCTACTTTTTGTATTTTTAGTAGAGATGGGGTTTTGGCATGTTGCCCAGGCTGGTCTTGAACTCCTGGGCTCAAGTGATCCACCTACCTTGGCCTCCCAAAGTGCTGGGATTATAGGCATGAGCCACCGGGCCCAGCCACAGATGTATATTTAATTTACATGGAAGCCTACTGTCCTCCCTCCCTCCCTCCCTTCCTTCCTTCCTTCCTTCCCTCCTTCCCTCCTTCCCTCCTTCCCTCCTTCCTTCCTTCCTTCCTTCCTTCCTTCCTTCCTTCCTTCCTTCCTTCCTTCCTTCCTTCCTTGAGATAGAGTTTCTCTCTTCTTGGCCAGGCTGGAGTTCAATGGCCTGATCTCGGCTCACTGCAACCTCTACCTCCTGGCTTCAAGAGATTCTCCTGCCTCAGCCTCCGGAGTAGCTGGGATTACAGGCATATACCACCATGCTTGGCTAATTTTTGTGGTTTTTAGTAGAAATGGGGTTTCACCATGTTGGCCAGGCTGGTCTCGAACTCCCAACCTCAGGTGATCCACCCTTTTTGGCTTCCCAAAGTTCGGGGATTACAGGCGTGAGCCACTGCGCCCAGCCTGCATTTTTCAAGTAGTCATATGTCTTGGAGAGTATTTTAATCAGAATGAAAAACAGCTGAGCCATTCTGTTTACTCATACAGTGACCCAGCCATCTGCTAGTCATTCCCCTATTGATGATCATTTAGGGTGTTCCCTATTGTTGTGACTACATACGGTGTTGCAAAGATTATCTTTGAACATATTTGTTTCCCACATGTATGAGTATCTTGGAAAGAAACACATTTCCAGATGTGGAGTTGATAGGTCAAAGAGTGAGTACATTTAAAATTCTGTTAGGTGCTACTTTATTTTTTATTTTTTATTAATTAATTATTATTATTATTATTTTTGAGACAGGATCTCATTCTGTTGCCCAGGCTGGAGTGCAGTGGTGCAGTCATGCCTTACTGCAGCTTTGACCTCCTGGGCTCAAGTGATCCTCCCACCTCAGTCTCCTGAGTAGCGGGGACTGTAGTCGTGTACCACCAAGCCCCGCCAGTTCCTTTTAATTGTTATTATTTTTTTTAGACATGGGGTCTCACTATGTTGCGCAAGCTGGCCTCAAACTTCTGGGCTTGAGTGATCCTCCCACCTCAGCCTCCCAAAATGCTGAGATTACAATCGTGAGCCAACACGCCCAGCCTTAGGTGCTACTTTAGAAAAGTAGCCTGCCTGCCCTAGGCAGGGCGCAGTGGCTCACACCTGTAATCCCAGCACTTTGGGAGGCCGAGGTGGACAGATTATGAGGTTAGGAGTTCGAGACCAGCCTGGCCAACATGGTGAAACTCCATCTCTACTGAAGATACAAAAATTAGCGGGGGGGGTGGTGGGCACCTGTAACCCCATCTACTTGGGAGGCTGAGGCAGGAGAATTGCTTGAACCCGGGAGGCAGAGGTTGCAGTGAGCTGAGATCGCACCATTGCGCTATAGCCTGAACGAAGCACTGTGCCTCCGCCCCCCCAAAAAATGTCCCTAGCTGGGTATGGTGGCCCACACCTATAATCCCAGCACTTTGGGAGGCTGAGACAGGCCGGTCCCTTGAGGCCAGGAGTTTGAGACCAGCCTGGCCAACATGGTGAAAACCTGTCTCTACTAAAAATACAAAAATTAGCCAGGCATGGTGGCACATGCCTGCGATCCCAGCTACTTGAATGGCTGAAGCTTGAGAATTGCTTGAGCCCAGGAGACGGAGGTTGAAGTGAGCTGAGATCGCACCAGTGCACTCTAGCCTGGGTGACAGAGCAAGACTCTGTCTCAAATATAATGCAGCATGATGTGCATGGTCCAGGTGAGGCTGGGCTAGGAGGTCCGAGGTCAGGGTAGGTCTGACCCCTCTGGGTGGTCCTCAGTGTCCCACAGCACTGAGCCTACCATGGAGGAAGTGCTAGGGGAATATTCCCGAGGGAATTTAGGGAGATGGGAATTAAGTTGATGAGCAGGAGGCAGGGGTCTTTGGGTAGGTGAGAGAATTGAAAGGGAAAAAAATTTTTTTTGTTGTTTTTTGAGACAGAGTCTTGCTCTGTCACCCAGGCTGGAGTACAGTGGCACAATCTTGGCTCACTGCCACCTCTGCCTCCCAGGTTCACGCCATTCTCCTGCCTCAGCCTCCCGAGTAACTGGGACTACAGGCGCCCACCACCACGCCTGGCTAATTTTTTGTATTTTTAGTAGAGATGGGGTTTCACCGTGTTAGCCAGGATGGTCTCGATCTCCTGACCTCATGATCCACCCGCCTCGGTCTCCCAAAGTGCTGGGATTACAGGCGTCAGCCACCGCGTCCAGCTTTTCTTTCTTTTCTTTTTTTTTTTTTTAAAGAAAAATGGAGGCTGAGAGTCAAGAAAAGACCTGGAGGTGTGAAGGAGGTCAGGGAATTAAGAGACTGGCCCGGCTTGAGTAGAGAATGGATGTGTGGTAATAGAGGGAGGCTTAGATCATGGAGATGTGCAGGGGTTGAGGTGAGGCTGGAGCCCTCTAGAGCCATGGAGAGTTTTAGAAACAGACAGGGCTGGAGGAACAGCAGGCTGGATAGAGGGACATTCCTGCCCCAGAGGGAAGGCCCTCTGTCTTGGGATCCTCCTTCCCCTTCCTCCACAGGCCTTTGTGTGAAGCTTCTCCTTGGCCGTGGGTGCAGGGTACTTCCTGAGGGTATCACCATGCAGGTGCCAGACTCCGTGGGGGGTTGTAAGGGATGTGACAAGGGTGGTAGCTCAGAAAAGGCGAGCATAGGCGCTTAGAGATAGTGGAGGCTCATTGGAGGTCAAGAGCAGTGGTTCCCAGTGCTTTGGGAGGCCAAGGAGGGAGAATCGCTTGAGCCCTAGAGTTTGAGACGAGCCTGGGCAACATAGTGAGACCCAATCTCTAAAAAAGAATGTTTAAAAATGAATTTTATGGCTGGGCGCGGTGGCTCACGCCTGTAATCCCAGCACTTTGGGAGGCTGAGACGGGTGGATCACGAGGTCAGGAGATCGAGACCATCCTGGCTAACACAGTGAAACCCTGTCTCTACTAAAAATACAAAACAAAACAAAAAAAAAATTAGGCAGGCATGGTGGCGGGCGCCTGTAGTTCCAGCTATGCAGGAGGCTGAGGTAGGAGAATGGCATGAACCCGGGATGTGGAGCTTGCAGTGAGCTGAGTCTGTGCCACTGCACTCCAGCCTGGGCAACAGAGCGAGACTCCGTCTCAGAAAAAAAAAAAAGAAAAAATCAATTTTATGAAGGTGTCTGAGAGAGATCAGTGACTCAGAGTTTGAGTGGGGAAGTGCTTAGATACCATGGCTTCTTTCTGGGGGCATGGTCCCACAGGGACCAGGTCCCACCCACCTGCTGAGGTCCCACGGGGTCTCCCAGGCACAGGGACCCGAGTGGGACCTCAGCAGGTGGGTGGGATGCTGGGAGTGGAGGGGGCTGAGGGGCGTTCTTTCCTTTACCCCCTTATGGCTGCAGTGAGCTATGATCGCACCACTGTGCTCCAGCCTGGGTGACAGAGTGAGACCTTGTCTCAAAAAAAGAAAAAGAAGGCCAGGTGTGGTGGTTCACACCTGTAATCCTAGCACTTTGGGAGAAGATTGCTAGAGCTCAGGAGTTCAAGACTAGCCTGGGCAACATGGCGAAACCCTGTCTCTACAAAGGATACAAAAATTAGCTGGGTGTGGTGGCAGGTGCCTGTAATTCCAGCTGCTGGAGAGGCTGAGGCATGAGAATCACTTGAACCTGGGAGGTGGAGGTTGCAGTGAGCTGAGATTGTGCCACTGCACTCCAGCCTGGGCAATGGAGTGAGACTCTGTCTCAACAACAACAACAACAACAAAAAAAGATTTAGAGGCCAGGTGTGGTGGCTCACCCCTGTAATCCTAGCGCTTTGGGAGGCCGAGGTGGGCGGATCACCTGAAGTCAGGAGTTCAAGACCAGCCTGGCCAACATGGTGAAACCCCGTCTCTACTAAAATACAAAAATTAGCCAGGCATGATGCTGGGTGCCTGTAATCCCAGCTACTTGGGAGGCTGAAACAGGAGAATTGCTTGAACCTGGGAGACGGTGGTTGCGGTGACCCGAGATTGTACCACTGCACTCCAGCCTGGATGGCTGAGCGAAACTCTGCCTCAAGAAAAAAAAAAAAGATCTAGAAAGGAGAAGGAGTCCATGAAAAATCTCTAGCCAGCCCTCCTGAAGCACTAGACAGGGGAACAAGTCAGACTTTGCAGGAAAATCTGGGAAGTCAGGCATATCCAACTATCAGAGTCATGAAAGGCTGTTGCCTCTGCATCTGGTGTTGAGCCCGAGGTCCCTGGTGATTAGCAGGGCAGAAAATTGAGAAGAGATAAACAGGAGTGTGGGGGAAACAAGGTCCTGAACATTTGCATCTGTCACACCCTTCAGGGCAGAGCGAGAGCACATGGGAACCCCCTAACACATCGACATCTGTCTCTTGCCACATCTAAATAGAGCAACCGTCCAAGAAAAATACCATGCTCAACTTCTTTCTTCCAGTTTTCATGCAATTTTCTCTTTTGGCCAACTCTAACTCAGAACCATATGGGGAAGGGTTTTGTTTTGTTTTTTTGTTTTTTTCTAGAGTCTTGCTCTGTTGCCTAGGCTCTGGAGTGCCGTGGTGAAAGCTCAGCTCACTGCAACCTCCGCCTCCCAGGTTCAAGTGATTCTCCTGCCTCAGCCTCCCAAGTAGCTGGGATTACAGGTGTCCGCCACCACGCTTGGCTAACTTTTTTGTATTTTTTGTAGAGACAGGGTTTCACTGTGTCGACCAGGTTGGTCTTGAACTCCTGACCTCAGGTGATCTACCTGTCTCAGCCTCCCAAAGTTCTGGGATTGCAGATGTGAGCCACCGCACCCGGCCACCTTCATCACTTT
>NC_045454.1:12761089-12765917 GCF_002776525.5 Piliocolobus tephrosceles | reverse complement strand
TTCTGCTGCCTCAGCCTCCCGAGTAGCTGGGACTACAGGCGTCCGCCATCACGCCTGGCTAATTTTTTGTATTTTTAGGAGAGCCAGGGTTTCACCATGTTAGCTAGGATGGGGATGGTCTCGATCTCCTGACCTCGTGATCTGCCTGCCTTGGGCTCCCAAAGTGCTGGGATTACAGGCGTGAGCCACCACCCCCGGCCACCTTCATCACTTTCAATATGTCGTGCCACTCTATCCTAGCCTGTGAGGTTTCCACTGAAGAGTCCGCTGCCAGACGTATTGGAGCTCCATTATAGGTTTGTTTTTGTTTTTGAGACAGATTCTCACTCAGTCACCCAGGCTGAAGCGCAGTGACAAAATCTCAGCTCACTGCAACCTCCACCTCCCAGGTTCAAGCGATTCTTGTGCCTCAGCCTCCTGAGTAGTTGGGATTACAGGCGTGAGCCACTGAGCCTGGCCTCATGCCTGGCTAATTTTTTTGTATTTTTGGTAGAGACAGGATTTCACCATGTTGCCCAGACTGGTCTCTAACTCCTGGCCTCAAGTGATTCACCCGCCTCAGCCTCCCTAAATGCTGGGTATTACAGACATGAGCCACTGCACATGGCCTCCATTGTATATTATTTATTACTTTTCTCTTGCTGCTTTTAGGACCTTTTCTTTATCCCTGATCTTTGGGAGTTTGATTATTAAATGCCTTGAAGGTAGTCTTTGGGTTAAACTTGCCTAGTGTTTCTATAACCTTTTTGTATTTGAATATTGATATCTTTTTCTAGGTTTGGAAAGTTCTCTGTTATTATCCCACTTAGTAAACTTTCTGTTCCAGTCTCTCTACTTTAGGGCCAATAAAACTCTTAGATTTTTACCTTTTGTGGCTATTTGCCAGATCTTGTAGGTGTGCCTTATTCTTTTTTTTTTTTTGAGATGGAGTCTTGCTCTGTTGCCACACTACAGTGCCACAATCTTGGCTCACTGCAGTCTCCGCCTCCCAGGTTCAAGCAATTCCCCTGCCTCAGCCTCCCAAGTAGCTGGGATTATAGGCGCCTGCCACCATGCCTAGCTAATTTTTTGTATTTTAGTAGAGATGGGGTTCACCATGTTGGCCAGGATGTTCTCAAACTCCTGACCTTGTGATCAAGGTCACAACCTTGATCACACCTCGGCCTCCCAAAGTGCTGGGATTATGGGCGTGAGCCACTGCACCTGGCCCTTATTCTTTATTTTTTATTTTGTCTCCTCTGAGTGTGTCTTGCCCTCCTCTCCTCTCCTCCTCTCCTCCTTTCCTCTTTTTGAGACAGAGTCTCACTCTGTCGACCAGGCTGGAGTGCAGTGGTGCAATCTTGGCTCACTGCAACCTCCACCTCCCAGTTTCAAGCAATTCTAGTGCCTCAGCCTCCTGAGTAGCTGGGATTACAGGCATGCACTACCACACCTGGCTAATTTTTGTATTTTTAGTAGAGACAGGATTTCACTATGTTGGCCAAGCTGGTCTCAAACTCCTGACCTCAGGTGATCCTACCACCTCAGCCTTTCAAAGTGCTGGGATTACAGGTATGAGCCACTGTGCCCAGCCTGACTGCATATTTTCAAATAGCCTGTCTTTGAGCTCACCAATTCTTCAGGTTGATCAATTCTACTGTTCAGAGACTGATGCATTCTTCAGTGTGTCAGTTGAATGTTTTCTGCTTAATTTTTTTTTTTTTTTTTTGAGATGGAGTCTCGCTCCATCGCCCAGGCTGCAGTGCAGTGACACAATCTCGGCTCACTGCAAGCTCCGCCTCCTGGGTTCACACCATTCTCCTGCCTCAGCCTCCTGAGTAGCTGGGACTACAGGCGCCCGCCACCACGCCCGGCTAATTTTTTTTTGTATTTTTAGTAGAGATGGGGTTTCACCGTGTTAACCAGGATGGTCTCAATCTCCTGACCTCGTGATCCGCCCGCCTCAGCCTCCCAAAGTGTTGGGATTACAGGTGTGAGCCACCGTGCCTGGCCCCTTTCTGCTTAATTTTTAAAAATTATTTCTTTTTTTTTTTTTTTTTTTTGAGACGAAGTCTGGCTCTGTTGCCCAGGCTGGAGTGCAGTGGCCGGATCTCAGCTCACTGCAAGCTCCGCCTCCCGGGTTTACGCCATTCTCCTGCCTCAGCCTCCCGAGTAGCTGGGACTACAGGCGCCCGCCACCTTGCCCGGCTAGTTTTTTGTATTTTTTTTTAGTAGAGACGGGGTTTCACCGTGTTCGCCAGGATGGTCTCGATCTCCTGACCTCGTGATCCGCCCATCTCGGCCTCCCAAAGTGCTGGGATTACAGGGTTGAGCCACCGCGTCCGGCCTTAAAATTACTTCAATCTTTTTGGTTAATTTATCCGACAGGATTCTGAGTCCCTTCTCTGTGCTATCTTGAATTTCATTGAGCTTCCTCAAAACAGCTGTTTTGAATTCTCCATCTGAAAGGTCACATAGCTCTGTCACAGTGGGGTTGGTCACTGGAGGCTTGTTTAGCTCACTTGGTGAGGTCATGTTTTCCTGCGTGGTGTCAATGCTTGTGGGTGTTCGTCAGTGGCTGGGCATTGACGAGTTCAGTGTTTACTGTAGTCTTTGTAGTCTGGGCTCATTTGAACCCATCCTTCTTGAGAAGGCTTTCCAGATATTTAAAGGAAATAGAGTGTTGTGATCTAAACTTTTGGTCACTGCAGCTGTATCTGCATTAGGGGGCACCCCAGGCTCAGTAACGCTGTGATTCTTGCAGAATCTTAAGAGGTACTGGCCAGGCACAGTGGCTCACGCCTGTAATCCCAGCACTTTGGGCATCCGAGGCAGGCAGATTATCTGAGGTCGGGAGTTTGAGACCAGCCTGGCCAACATGGTGAAACCCCGTCTCTATCAAAAAATACAAAAATTCGCCGGACGTAGGGGCGGGCACCCATAGTCCCAGCTATTTGGGAGGCTGAGTCGGGAGAATCACTTGTGCATGGGTGGTGGAGACTGCAGTGAGTGGAGACTGCTGCACTGCATTCCAGCCTGGGTGACAGAGTAAGACCCTATCTCAAAAAAAAAGGAATCTTAGAGGTACTGCCTCAGTGGTCTTGGGTGAGATTCAGGAGAATTCCCTAAATTACCAGGCAGAAACTCTTCTCTTCCCTTACTTTCTCCAAACAAACACAGTCTGTCTCTGTACGGAGCTGTCTGGAGCTGCTGGAGGGGAGACACAAGTACCCTTGTGGCCACCACCACTGGGACTGCACTGGGTCAGACCCAAAGCCAACACACCACTGGGTCTCACCCAGGGCCTGTGGCAGCCACTACCTGGCTTCCGCCAATGTTCATACAAGGCCCAAGGACTCTTCGGCCAGCAGGTGGTGAAGCCAGCCAGGCTTGTGTGCTTCCCTTCAGGGTGGTGAGTTCCCTCTTGGCCCAGGGCATGTCCAGAAATGCCATATGGGAACCAGGGCACGGAGACAGAAACCTTAGGAATCTACCTGGTGCTCTATTCTGTGGCTGAGCTGGCACCCAAGCTACGAGAAAAAGTCTTTCCCACTCGATATGGCTTGGCTGTGTCCCCACCCAGATCGCATCTTGTGCTGTAGCTCCCATAATTCCCCCATGTTATGGGAGGGACCCGGTGGGAGATACTTGAATCATGGGGGCAATTTCCCCCTTACTGTTTTTGTGGTAGTGAATAAGCCTCATGAGATCTGATGGCTTTATAAGGGAAAGCCCCTTTGACTTGGTCCTCATTCTGTCTTGCCTGCCACCATGTAAGACGTGCCTTTCAACTTCTGCCATGATTGTGAGGCCTCCCCAGCCATGTGGAACTGGGAGTTCGTTGAGCCTCTTTTTCTTTATAAATTACCCAGTCTCAGGTATGTCTTTATCAGCAGCGTGAAAACAGACTAATACACTATTCTTCCCTCACCTTTCCTCACACAGGAGTCTCTCTCTGTGGCCACCACTGCTCCAGGCCCATGGCGGGTACTGCCTGGCTACTGCTGATGTTCACTCAAGGCCCAAGCCCTCTTCAGTCAGCTTGTGGTGAATGCTGCCAGGCCTGGGTCTTTTTCTTCAGGGAAGAGGGATCCCCTCTGGCCCAGGGCAGATCCAGGAATGCTGTCCAAGAGCCAAGACCTCTACTGGGGATGCCAGCAGCCACTTGGTGCTCTACCCCACTGTGGCCAAGCTGGTGCCCAAGATGCAAGACATAGTCTCCTTTACTCTTTCCTCTCCTTTCCTCAAGCCGGAGTCTTTCCCCAGGGCCACCGCAGCTGGGAATGCGCTGGGTCACGCCTGAAATCAGCACGGCCCTGGGTCTAACCCAAGGCCTGAAGCGAGTACTGTCTGGCAAACCACTGATGTTTATTCAAGGCCCAAGAGATCCTTAGTCAGCAAGTAATGAATCCTGCCAGGACTGGGTCCTTCCTTTCAAGACAGTGGCTTCCCTTCTGGCCCAGGGTGTGTCTAGAAATGTCATCCAGGATTTAGGGCCTGGAATGGGGGCCTCGGGACTCTGCCTGATGCCCTATCGTCCTGTGACTGAGCTGGTATCCAAGTTGCAAAACGAAGACCTCTTGACTTTTCCCTCTCCTTGCCTCAAGCAGAAAGAAGGAGTCTCTCCTTGAACTGTAAGCTATACTGCCTGGGGTTTGGGGCTTGGGGGCTCAAGCACTCCCTTGGCTCCTCAGCCAGTGTCTCACTGGACCTCATGTCCTCCAGGTCCACTTGCCTTCTGAGCCCAGCAAGGCACCAGGACTTGCCCAGGAATTGCAGTTTTTGTGACCTGATTGCCTTTCTTATTTATTTATTTATTTATTTATTTATTTATTTATTTATTTATTTA
>NC_045454.1:12729513-12761079 GCF_002776525.5 Piliocolobus tephrosceles | reverse complement strand
TTATTTATTTATTTATTTATTTATTTATTTATTTATTTATTTATTTATTTATTTATTTCTGGATTTTTGCTGTTGTCCAGGCTGGAGTGCAGTGGCATGCTCTTGGCTCACTGCAACCTCTGCCTCCTGGGTTCCAGCAATTCTCTTTCCTCAGCCCCCTGAGTAGCTGGGATTACAGGCGTGCACCACCACACCCAGCTAATTTTTGTATTTTTAGTAGAGACGGGGGTTTCACCATGTTGGTCAGGCTGGTCTCAAACTTCTGACCTTGTGATCCACCCACCTCAGTCTCCCAAAGTTCTGGGATTACAGCCATGAGCCACCGCACCTGGCCTCAAGTTTATTTAGGGTCCTAGAGCACTTTGGCCCACAGTGGCTAGGCACGCCGGAACTCAGGTTCCCACCACTGGAATGGATTTTCCTCTGTCTAATGCTTATTTAAATGTTCCCTCTGTGGGTGGTGTTTGATTTCTGCCCCATGTTGCTTTCCACTGTAATAGAACAGCACTGAGATCCAATGCAAAGCTCCAATCAGTCACCGAGCTCTCCCTACCCCAAATGCACAGATTCTCTCTCCTTGCCATCTGACTGCTGCCAGGAGATGTGGGAGGGATGGCACCTCACCCCAAAAGCCCATTGGCTTAAAATAGCAGTCCCATCCCAAAAGCTCAAACCACCCCAAAAGCTCATTGGCTTAAAATAGCAGTCTAATATTACCTCTCATGGTTCAGTGGGTTAAGGTTTAACCAGCTGAACCAGCTGATTCCTTTTTTTTTTTTTTTTTTGAGAGATAGAGTCTCACTGTGTCGCCCAGGCTGGAGTGCAGTGGTGGGATCTTGGCTCATTGCAATCTCTGCCTCCCTGGTTCAAGCAATTCTCCTGCCTCAGCCTCCCAACTAGCTGGGATTACAGGCGCCCGCCACCACACCCAGCTGATTTTTGTTTTCCCCGTTTTTTTTTCGGAGTTTTGCTCTTGTTGTCCAGGCTGGAGTGCAATGGTGCACTCTTGGTTCACTGCAACCTCTGCCTCCTGGGTTCAAGCGATTCTCGTGCCTCAGCCTCCCGAGTAGTTGGGATTACAGGCATGCATCACCACGCCCGGTGAAATTTTTGCATTTTTAGTAGAGACAGAGTTTCTCCATGTTTGCTAGGCTGGTCTTGAACTCCTGACCTTATGTAATCCACCCGCCTTGGCCTCCCAAAGTGCTAGGATTACAGGAGTGAGCTGCCACGCCTGGCCGAAAACAATAGATTTATATCTAACCATACTAATAATTGCATTGACTCTAAATTATATAAACACCCAATTATAAGACAGAGATAGGCCAGGCGCGGTGGCTCAAGCCTGTAATCCCAGCACTTTGGGAGGCCGAGACGGGCGGATCACGAGGTCAGGAGATCAAGACCATCCTGACTAACCCGGTGAAACCCCATCTCTACTAAAAAATACAAAAATTAGCCGGGCGAGGTGGCGGGCGCCTGTAATCCCAGCTACTCTGGAGGCTGAGCCAGGAGAATGGCGTGAACCCGGGAGGCGGAGCTTGCAGTGGGCTGAGATCCCGCCACTGCACTCCAGCCTGGGCGACAGAGCGAGACTCCGTCTCAAAAAAAAAAAAAAAAAAAAAGACAGAGATTTCAGACTGAATGAAAAAGCATGACCCCACTCTATGCTGCCCACAATAATTTTTTATTTTTTTAATTTTTTTGTGAGACGGAGTCTCGCTCTGTCACCCAGGCTGGAGTGCAGTGGCGTGATCTCGGCTCACTGCAACCTCCACTTCCTGGGTTCAAGCTACTCTCCTGCCTTAGCCTTCCAAGTAGCTGGGATTACAGGCGCCCGCCACCACACCCAGATCATTTTTTGTATTTTTAGTAGAGATAAGGTTTCATTATGTTGGCCAAGCTGGTCTTGAACGCCTGACCTTGTGATCCACCCACCTCGGCCTCCCAAAGTGCAGGGATTACAGGCGTGAGCCACCGCGCCCGGCCGAAATGCACTTTAAATAGAAAGATGTTCTGTACAAAAGTTAACTCAAAATGGACCACATCACTAAATGCAAAACTTAAAACTATAACATTTCTAGAAGGAAACATAGGAGAAAATCTTTGTGACCCTAGATGATGCAAAAGTTCATTATATACAAAAGTTCATTATGTACAAGCATGATCATAAGAGAAAACCTTGATAAATTCGACTCCATCAAAATTAAAAACTTTTGCTCTTCAACAAACATTATTAAGAGAATGAAAAGATAAGCCAAACAGTGGGAGAAAAATATTTGCAAATTGCATACTTGATAAACAACTAGTATCCAAATATTTTAAGAACTCTTAAAAGTCAATAGCTAGAAAACAAACAACCCAATTATTTTAAAAGGGCAAATGATTTGAATAAACACTTCACTAACAAAGATATGCAGATGAAAACAAGTACATAAAAAGCTGTTCAACATCATTAGTCCTTAGAAAAATGCAAATGAAAACCACAAGGTCATTCTCCACCTATCAAGAGTGGTTATCATGGAGAAAAGAGGCAGGGTAATCACTTGAGGCCAGGAGTTTGAGACCAGCTTGGGCAACATACCAAGACACCGTCTCTACAAACATAAAAATTAGGGGCCAGGCACAATGACTCACGCCTGTAATTCCAGCACTTTGGAAGGCTGAGGCAGGCAGATCACCTGAAGTCAGGAGTTCGAGACCAACCTGACCTATAGGGTTAAACCCCGTATCTAGTAAAAAAATTAATAAATAAAATACAAAAAATTAGCCGGGCATGGTGGCACATGCCTGTAATTCCAGCTATTCGGGAGGCTGAGGCAGGACAATTGCTTGAACCTGGGAGGTAGAGGTTGCAGTGAGTCAGCATCTCGTCATTGCACTCCAGCTTGGGCTACAAGAGTGAAATTATGTCTCAAAAAATAAAAAATAAATAAAAAATAAAAAAATCTATTGGCTGGGCACAGTGGCTCACGCCTGTAATCCCAGCACTCTGGGAGGCTGAGGAGGGCAGATCAACTGAGGTTGGGAGTTCGCGACCAGCCTGACCAACATGGAGATATCCTGTCTCTACTAAAAATACAAAATTAGCCGGGCATGGTGGCGCATGCCTGTAATCCCAGCTACTCAGGAGGCTGAGGCAGGAGAATCGCTTGAACCCAGGAGGGGGAGGTTGTGGTGAGCCGAGATCGCGCCATTGCACTCCAGCCTGGGCAACGAGCGAAACTCCGTCTCTCTCTCTATATATATATTATTTTCATGCTTTTTCCTGATTCATTTGGTCTTTTTCCACATTCTTTTGGATTAATCAAGTTTTTTTTTTTTTTTTTTGAGCCAGGATCTCACTCTTTTGCCCAAGCTGGAGTGCAGTGGTGTGATCATGGCTCACTTCTGCCTCGAACTCCTGGACAAAAGTGATCCTCCTACCTCGGTCTCTCCAGTAGCTGAGACTATAGGCATGTGCCACCACACCTAGTTAATTTTTTTTTTTTTTTTAATAGAGATGGTGTCTCATGTGCTGCCCAGGCTGGACTCGAACTCATGGGCTCAAGTGATTCCTCCCACCTTGGCCTCCCAAAGGGCTGGGATTACATGCATGAGCCACTATGCCTGGCTGAATTAATCAGGTAATTTTTTTATGATTCTATTTTCTCTCTTTTGTAGGTTTATTAGCTATAGCTCTTTGTTTTGTTATTTTATTTATTTATTTATTTATTTGAGAGTTTCGCTCTTGTTGCCCAGGCTGGAGTGCAGTGGCATGACCTAGGCTCACTACAACCTCTGCCTCCTGGGTTCAAGGGATTCCCCTGCCTCACTCAGCCTCCAGAGTAGCTGGAATTATAGGCGCCCGTCACCATGCCCAGCTAATTTTTTGTATTTTTAGTAGAGATGGGGTTTCACCATGTTGGCCAGGCTGGTCTTGAACTCCTGATCTCAGATGATCCACCCGCCTCAACTTCCCAAAGTGCTGGGATGACAGGTGTAGGCCACTGCACCCAGCTATTTTATTTTTTGAGACAGAGTCTCACTCTGTCACCCAGGCTGGAGAGCAGTGGCACAATATCAGCTCACTGCAACCTCTGCCTCCCAAGTTCAAGCGATTTTCCTGCCTCAGCCTCCTGAGTAGCTGGGACTATAGGCACCTGCCACCACGCCCGACTAATTTTTGTATTTTTAGTAGAGATGGGGTTTCTCCATGTTGGCCAGGCTGGTCTCGAACTCCTGACCTAAGGTGATCTACCTGTCTCGGCCTCCCAAAGTGCTGGGATTACAGGCGTGAGCCACCACGCCTGGCCTGCTTTGTTTTTTTAATGGTCACTGTAGAGTTTATAGTCCACATCTTTAACTTCTTGCAGACTACATTCAAGTGCTACTGCACTCCATACTCCAGTGTGGGTGAGAGAGCGAGACTCTGTCTCAAAAACATAAAACAAACAAAAAAACAAACTAGCTGGCCGTGGTAGTGCACACCTATAGTCTCAGCTACTCGGGAAGCTGAGTCACAAGAATTGCTTGAACCCAGGAGGTGGAGAGGTTGCAGAGAGCTAAGATCGCACCACTGCGCCCCAGCCTGGGAGACACAGCAAGACTCCATCTCAAGATATTAAAAAAAAAAATTTTCCTAGTGCTACACATAGGAATGTGCAGGTGCACACGCATACACCTGCATGCACATACATGTGCTCAGGTACATATATGAGTGAGTAAAACCAGTGAAATCGGAAGAATAAGGTCTTAGAATTGAACTAATGTCAATGTCCTCTTTTGATGTTGTATTATAGTTATATAAGATGTTAGCATCCTCTGAAGGCTGAGGCAGGAGAATGGCGTGAACCTAGGAGGCGGAGCTTGCAGTGAGCTGAGATAGCACCACTGCACTCCAGCCTGGGTGACAGACCAAGACTCGGCCTCAAAAAAAAAAAAAAAAAAAAGATGTTAGCATCAGAGGTAAGTGGGCGAAGGGCAAACAAGACCACCATGGACTCTTTTTTTTTTTTTTTTTTGAGATAGAATCTCGCTGGGTCCCCCAGGCTGGAGTGCAGTGGCGAGATCTCGGCTTATCGCAACCTCCGCCTCCTGGGTTCAAGTGATTCTCCTGCCTCAGCCTCCCGAGTAGTTGCGATTACAGGTGCCTGCCACCATGCCCAGCTAATTTTTGTATTTTTAGTAGAGACAGGTTTTGCCATGTTGGCCAAGCTGCTCTTGAACTCCTGGCCTCGGGTGATCCACCCAAGGCCTCCCAAAGTGCTGGGATTACAGGCGTGAGCCACCACGGCCAGCACCATGTCCTCTTTTCGTAACTTCTTATGAATCTATAATCTCTTAGAAATAAAAATAATCATTTGGGTGCTGTGGACCATGCCTGTAATCCAGGCACTTTGGGAGGCCGAGGCGAGTGGATCATTTGAAGTCAGGACTTTGAGACCAGCCTGGCCAACATGGCAAAACCCTGTCTCTGCTAAAAATACAAAAATCAGCTGGATGTGGTGTCGGGCATCTGTAATCCCAGCTACTCAGGAGGCTGAGGCAGGAGAATCGCTCAAACCTGGGAGGCGGAGGTTGTAGTGAGCCAAGATGCCACCACCGCACTCCAGCCTGGGTGACGGAGTGAGATTCTGTCTCAATTAAAGAAAAAAAGAAAAATAATAATTTTACATTTTACAACTTTGTAACCATAAAAATAATACAAACACAAATGTTAAACTTTGTAATCATAAAAATTACAAAAGAAAAAAGGATATAGATGGAATATTAAAATTTTATTGAATTAAGCTAAAAGAAAGCAGGAAAAAGGCAACTGAAGAAAAACAACAACAACAACAAAAACGGAAGGGACAAATGAAATGCCAGATGGTAAACTTATGCCCAATTATTTCCATAATTACAAATAAATGTAAAGAAATTCAGCACTCCGGCCGGGTGCGGTGGCTCAAGCCTGTAATCCCAGCACTTTGGGAGGCCGAGACGGGCGGATCACGAGGTCAGGAGATCGAGACCATCCTGGCTAACACGGTGAAACCCCCGTCTCTACTAAAAAATACAAAAAACTAGCCGGGCGAGGTGGCGGGCGCCTGTAGTCCCAGCTACTCGGGAGGCTGAGGCAGGAGAATGGCGTGAACCTGGGAGGCGGAGCTTGCAGTGAGCTGAGGCCCGGCCACTGCACTCCAGCCCGGGTGACAGAGCAAGACTCCGTCTCAAAAAAAGGCAACTTAATTTTTAGATTTTCAGCACTGCATTAAGAGGTAGAGATTGGCAAACTGGATAAAAAGGCAAGATCTAGGCCGAGTGTGGTGGCTCATGCCTGTAATCCCAGCACTTTGGGAGGCTGAGGTGGGCAGATCACTGGAGGTTAGGAGTTCGAGACCAGCCTGGCCAACATGGTAAAACCCCATCTCTGCTGAAAATATAAAAATTAGCCTGTTGTGGTGGCGGGTGCCTGTAATCCCAGCTACTCAGGAGGCTGAGGCACGAGAAACGCTTGAACCCAGGAGACAGAGGTTACAGTGAGCTGAGATCACACCACTGCACTCCAGCCTGGGCCACAGAAGAGACTCTGTCTCAAAACATAAATACATACATACATACATACATACATACATACATAAATAAATAAAAGGCAAGATCTATCTAGAAGGTTAAAAAATTATGAAATATGTTTTGTGACCATAACAGAAATCGGTAATACAAAGATAACTCCAAAAAAACAAAAACTCTTGGCGTGGTGGCTCATGCCTGTAATCCCAGCACTTTGAGGCCAAGGTGGGTGGATCACCTGATGAGGTCAGGAGTTCAAGACCAGCCTGACCAACAGGGTGAAACCCCATCTCTACTAAAAATACAAATATTAGCTGGGCGTGGTGGCAGGTGCCTGTAATCCCAGCTACTTGGGAGGCTGAGGCAGGAGAATTACTTGAATCCAGGAGGCAGAGGTTGCAGTGAGCTGAGGCTGTGCCATTGCACTCCAGCCTGGGCAAAAAGAGCAAACTCTGTCTCAGAAAAAAAAAAAACAAAAAAAAACCACAAGTATTTGGAAAGTAAATAACCCAGAAGTCGAAGAAATCAAAAGAGAAAGTATAAACTACATAAAACTCAATGAAAAAAAATAACATATCAAAATACACGACATGAGATAAAGTAATGCTTAGAAAGACGTTGATAGATTTTTAAATGCTTAGTTAGAAAAGAGGAAAAGGAGGATTTGGGGAGATGGTGGTCAAAGGATACAAATTTCAGTTAGGAGGAATAAGTTCAGGAGATCTATTGCACAATATGGTGACTACAGTTTTTTTTTGTTGTTGTTGTTGTTTGAGATGTAGTCTCTCTGTGTCACCCAGGCTGGGGTGCAATGGTGCCATCTCGGCTTACTGCACCCTCCACCTCCCGGGTTCAAGCCATTCTCCTGCCTCAGCCTCCTGAGTAACTGGGACTACAGGCGACCACCAACATGCCCAGCTAATTTCTGTATTTTTAGTAGAGATGGGGTTTCACCATGTTGGCCAGGCTGGTCTCGAACTCCTGACCTCAAGTGATCCACCCGCCTTGGCCTCCCAAAGTGCTGGGATTACATGCATAAGCCACTGCGCCTGACCAACTACAGTTAATAACAATGGATTGTATACTTGAAAATCTCAGAGAGAGTAGTTTTAAATGTTCTCACCACAAAAAATAAGTATGTGAGGTGGATAGGTTTATTACCTTGATTAGCCATTTTACAATGTATACATATATCAAAACATCATGGGTTTTTATGTATTTATGTTTATTTTTTGATGTTTGTTTTATTTTGTTTTAAGAGAGGGTCTCATTCTGTTACCCAGTGGCATGATCATGGCTCACTGCAGCCTCGACCTCCCAGGCCCAAGCCATCCTCCCACCTCAGCCTCCCAATTAGCTGGGACCATAGGTGTGCACCCCCACACCTGGCTGATTTTTTAAATTTTTCATAGAGACAGGGTCTCCCTATGTTGCTTAGGCTGGTCTTGAACTCCTGGGCTCAAGCGATCCTCCCACCTTGGCCTCCCAAAGTGTTGAGATTACAGGTGTGAGCCACTGAGCTTGGCCCCAAAACATCATGTTGTATGACACAAATAGATATAATTTTATTTGTCAGGGAAGGGAGGGAAAGGAGGGAGGGATGGAAAGAAAGCAAAAAGGAAAGAAGGAAAGGAAGGAAGAGAGAGAGGAGGATTTAAAATCATGTAAGCTTCTACCTTAAAAAAATAGAAAAAAGCCTGGGCGCGGTGGCTCATGCCTGTAATCCCAGCACTTTGGGAGGCAAAGGTGGGTGGACCACCTGAGGTCAGGAGTTTGAGACCAGCCTGACCAACATGGAGAAACCTTGTCTCCACTAAAAATACAAAATTAGCTGGGCATGGTGGCGCATGCCTGTCATCCCAACTACTCAGGAGGCTGAGGCAGGAAGAATCGCTTGAACCCAGGAAGCGGAGGTTGTGGTGAGCCAAGATCATGCCATTACACTCCCGCCTGGGTAACAAGAGCCAAACTCCGTGTAAAAAAAAAAAAATTATGCATCAGTCACAAAAGACTACCTTGTCTATTTCCAAACGTGAAAAGTACAAAATAGGTAGATTAATAGAGACAGAGAGATTAGTGTCTGCCTAGGGCCAGAAAGTGACTAAGGAGATTGGATATGAACTACAAATGAGTATGAGGTTTCTTTATTTAAAATTTCTTTATTGTGCTGAAATATACATAAAATTTACTATTATTTTAACTTTTTTTTTTTTTTTTGAGATGGAGTCTTGTTCTGTCTCTTTGGCTGGAGTGCAGGGGCATGATCTCGGCACACTTCAACCTCTGCCTCCTGGGCTCAAGTGATTCTCCTGCCTGAGCTCCCGAGTAGCTGGGATTATAGGTGCGCCACCACACCCAGCTAAGTTTTGTACTTTTAATAGAGATGGGGTTTCTCCATGTTGGCCAGGCTGGTCTCGAACTCCTGACCTCACATGATCCGCCCACCTCGGCCTCCCAAAGCACTGGGATTACAGGTGTGAGCCACCTCACCCAGCCACTTATTTATTTATTTTTTTTAATGAGACAAGGTCTCACCTGTCATCTAGGCTGCAACGCAGAGGCACAATCATAGCCAACTGCAACCTTGAACGCCTGGCTTCAGGCGATCCTCCCACTTCTGTGTCCCAAACTGCCGTGTGAGCCACTGTACCCAGCCAAAAGCTGTTTTAAAATGGGGGACCAACATCTGAAAAGGACACTGACAAATTGAGGCTCTGTTATGTTTGATTAAATGCCTACAGGGCAGTGGCAGTGGCTCACGCCTGGAATCCCAGCACTTTGGGAGGATGGGGCAGGAGGATGGCTTGAGGCCAACCTGGTCAACATAGTGAGACTCTGTCTTTACAAAACAAATAAAATTAAAATATTAGCTGGGTGTGGTGGCATGAGCCTGTAGTCCCAGCTACTCAGAAAGCTGAGGCAGGAGGATCACTTGGGCTAGGAGGTAGAGGCTGCAGTGAGCTATGATCGTGCCATTGCACTCCAGCCTGGGTGACAGAGCAAGACATCGTCTCTAAAAAATAAACAATAAATGCCTATAGACTGCACAATATTGTTGATTCCTCAATTCCTCTCTTGCTCTTTTGCATATTGGCAACAGAAAAAGTGCCATTTTCGGGCTGGGCACGGTGGCTCATGCCTGTAATCCCAGCACTTTGGGAGGCTGAGGCGGGTGGATCACTTGAGGTCAGGAGTTGGAGACCAGCCTGGCCAACATGGTGAAACCCCATCTCTACTAAAAATACAAAAATTAGCTGGGTATGGTGGTGGTTGGAGGGGGAGGGCACCTGTAATCCCAGCTACTCAGGAGCCTGAGGCAGCAGAATAAATTGCTTGAACCCGGGAGGCAGAGGTTGCAGTGAGCGGAGATCGCGCCATTGCACTCTAGCCTGGGCGACAGAGCAAGACTCTGACTGAAAAAAAAAAGAAAAGAAAAGAAAACGTCATTTTCAGAGGGCAAAGTGAGGAGGGTGCACCCTTAGGACATTCTTGCCTCAGCCTGGGGAAAGAGAGTTTTAGCAATTCCCCAGAAAGGCACAGGAACCTCAGCCCAGAGAGGGGCAGCTTCCTGCCTCGGGTAGCACAGCCTTGGGCTCCAAGAATCCCTCGTCTCTACCTCCCCAAGTTCAAATGTGCATGCGTGAGGTTCCAAACCCAGCCCCACCGCTAACCCCTGGCTGCCTCCTCTTTCTGACTTCTCAGGGAAAAAAAACAACCACCACCACATACACACAAAAATCCCGCAAGTCAGGAAACATCCATCACGGCCTGTCCTGCCCAGGCCGGAGGGGCAGGGGTCAACAGGGAGGTGACCTCAAGGTCTCCGTGGGGACTAGGATCCGGCGGGGCTGGGGGTGAGAGGCTGGAAATTTTCCCACCCTCAGACCTTCCTGCGTCAACCCAGGAGGGCGCCCTGGATGCCGCCAGCCCTGCCCCCAACCTCCTTCCTCTCCTGACAGGGCAGCTTCCCGGCTAAGGATGGATGGGGAGGGCGCGCCAAGATGGAGCCACCAGGACCAGGAATGGACAGGCACTTCAAGACTGACCAGACGAGGGACCCTGGCTCAGAGTGGCCGAGGCCTGGCCTCAGAGCCACACAGCTGGGAGATGTACGTGGGTTGGCGTCGCTCCCGGCACACGCAGCCTCCCTCTGCCTCCACTGCCCTGCCCAGGAGCTGGAGCCCAGCCCGGCCTTGGGTGTGTGAGAAGCCACTGGCCCGGGGCCCTGCTCCCCCGGTCCTTCCTCCCCACAACACACTCAGGACTCAGCCCTTCCTTGTGTTAAATAGAAACCTCTTTATTCTAAGTATCGAACGTTCCTTAATACATTGGATTGGGGCCAGACCTTGAGGTGGGGGAAAGGGGCGGGGGAGCTGGGATATTTCTGTAGACACTTCCAGAACGCCACTCACCACTCTGGGCTATGGCAGGAGGGGAGGTGCTGGGAACAGGCTTCACGGCCTTGGGAAAATCCTTTGTCTCTTTGGCCTCTGTTTCCCCCCACCCTTTTTTTTTTTTTTTTTTTTTTTTGAGAAAGGGTCTTGCTTTGTTGCCCAGGCTGGAGTGCAGTGGCACAATCATAGCTCACTGCAGCCTCAAACTCCAGCGATCCTCCAACCTCAGCCTCCCCAATAGCTGGGACTATAGGCACACACCACCATGCCCAGCTAATTTTTTTAATTTTTGTAGAGATAGGGGGCAGGTCTCACTATGTTGCCCAGGCTGGTCTTGAACTCCTGGACTCAAGCAGTCCTCCGGCCTCAGCCTCCTAAAGTGTTGAGATTACAGGCATGAGCCACCGTGCCTGGCCTTCATTTCCCTTCTGTACAGGGAGTTTGGGTTTGGGTGAGAAGACATCTAAGGGTCTTTCTATCCCAGGGGTGTGTGGTCCCAGGCAGGGAGTCAGGAGAGGCGCCGTACGGGAGGCTGGCTTGTCAGCAGCATAGATGGGGTCACTAAGGCAGGCGGCTGGGTGACCCTCAGCGCCGGGCCCGAGGCCGCACTAGAGACGGAGGCCGGGGCCGGGGCAGACAGGCCAAACTGGGCCTGGCCAGCCGGGAGAGGGGGAGGCGGCCCAGGAAGAGAGGGAAGCTGAGACAGAAAGATGGGCGGGGCACGGGGATGTCTGCAAAGAAGGCACGGTCCCGAGGGGGTGACAGGGCTCCGTCCTCAGAGAGTTCCAGGTCCCGGGCCACGGCCAGGATCTCCTGGCGGGCGGCTGTGTTGCGCAGGCCACGGATGTCAAGGAGGGCTGCCACATGCTTCCTCCTGCGGGGAGAGGAACAGACAGGTGCATGCAGATCCCCAGCTCTAGACACACACCCAGCCCACCCACAGACTCCACCTGACCCCCTCACCTGTCCCAGAACCTGCCCGAGTTCTGGGCCTCTGTGCCCCCTCCAGAGCCTTCCATCCAATCAGCTCCCTCGCCCAGGCCCTCACCTCATTCTAGGTCCCTCCAGAACTTCACTTCCAACCATCTCCAAATCCCCTTACAACCAACTCCAGAACCAGACCTGGGATCTTCCTTTTCACCCCAAGTCTCAGCTCGTGATTAAAATTCACCTGCTCTGCTGGGTGCAGTGGCTCACGCCTGTAATCCCAGCACTTTGGGAGGCCAAGGCGGGTGGATCACCTTAGGTCAGGAGTTCGAGACCAGCCTGGCCAACATGGTGAAACCCTATCTGTACTAAAAATAAATAATAATAATAATTAATAAATAGCTGGGTGTGGTGGCAGGCGCATATAATCCTAGCTACTCGGGAGTCTGAGGCAAGGGAATCGCTTGAACTCAGGAGGCAAAGGTTGCAGTAAGCTGAGATCGTGCCACTGCAGTCCAGCCCAGGTGATAGAGCGAGACTCCGTTTCAAAAGTAAAAAAAAAGAGGCTGGGTACAGTGGCTCACGCCTGTAATCCCAGCACCTTGGGAGGCCGAGGCGGGCCGATCACGAGGTCAGGAGATTGAGACCATCCTGGCTAACATGGTGAAACCCCGTCTCTGCTAAAAATACAAAAATTAGCCGGGCGTGGTGGCAGGCGCCTGTAGTCCCAGCTACTCAGGAGGCTGTGGCAGGAGAACGGCATGAACCCGGGAGGTGGGGCTTGCAGTGAGCCGAGATCACACCACTGCACTCCAGCCTGGGCAACAGAGCAAGACTCCGTCTCAAGAAAAAAAAAAAAAAAGAAGGCCGGGCGCGGTGGCTCAAGCCTGTAATCCCAGCACTTTGGGAGGCCGAGACGGGCGGATCACGAGGTCAGGAGCTCGAGACCATCCTGGCTAACACGGTGAAACCCCGTCTCTACTAAAAATACAAAAACTAGCTGGGCGAGGTGGCGGGCGCCTGTAGTCTCAGCTACTCGGGAGGCTGAGGCAGGAGAATGGCGTAAACCCGGGAGGCGGAGCTTGCAGTGAGCTGAGATCCAGCCACTGCACTCCAGTCCGGGCGACAGAGCAAGACTCCGCCTCAAAAAAAAAAAAAAAAGAAACCTTGTACCCCACTCCCCCTAAATCCTCAGCCCTAGGCACCTCCTAATCTCCTCAAGCTCAACCCCCTAAACCCAACCCAGCTAGCAAACTCTCAAACTTAGCTACAGATTTAAGTTCTGACTCATGATCCAATATTCAAGTTCAGAAACTCCGCTATCAGCAAGAATACTGGGACTTCTTGGGACCCCCATGGGACTCCAGGAATCTGTGCCTTCCCAAGGACATGACCCTATCCCCCAGAACCAGAACTGACCACCCTGAATCAGTTCCAGGACCCCCACCCTCAGCTGAAACTGAAACCCGCTCATGCCTCACTCCTTGTTTTTCTGGGGTTCTGTTTCTGAGTATAGAATGTCTGTCTGCCTGAACAGCACTGCAGGGACTGGCAGTGCTCCAGCAGCCACCACCACTGCCACCACCATCCAGCACTGTCACATGGTGGTGTGGTGTGCTGATCTGGTGCACCAGTTTTTTTTTGTTTTGTGGTTTTTTTTTTTGTTTTTTTTGTTTTTTTTCCAGACAGAGTCTAGCTCTGTTGGCCAGGCTGGAGTGCAGTGGCACAATCTCGGCTCACTGCAACCTCTGCCTCCTGGGTTTAAGCAATTCTCCTGCCTCAGCCTTCTGAGTAACTGGGATTACAGGCGTGTGCCATCACACCTGGCCAATTTTTGTATTTTTAGTAGAGATGGGGTTTCACCATGTTGGCCAGGCTGGCCTCGAACTCCTGACTTCAGGTAATCCGCCTGCCTCAGCCTCCCAAAGTGCTGGGATTACAGGCGTGAGCCACCGTGCCCGGCCAATCTGGTGCACTAGTTTTAGAGCCAGTCTACTGCCTGGGTTCAAGTTCCACCTTTGCCACTTGCTAGGTGTGATATTTCAATAGCTTTAATTATACCCCTTATAGGCCAAGTGCAGTGGCTCACACTGCAATCTCAGCACTTTGGGAGGCAGAGGCAGGCGGATCACCTGAGGTCAGGAGTTCAAGACCAGCGTGGCCAACTTGGTGAAACCCGGTCTCTACTAAAAATACAAGAATTAGCTGGGTGTGGTGGCACATGCCTCAGCACTTTGGGAGGCTGAGGCAGAAGAATCGTTTGAACCCAGGAGGCAGAGGTTGCAGTGAGCTGAGATCACTTCATCCTGGGCGACAAAGTGAGATTCTGTCTCAAAAAACAAAACAAAACAACAACAACAACAAAATACCCCTTATAAAGTTGGCATGGGCTGGGCAACGGTGGCTCATGCTTCCCTGTTTGTAGGAAGCTGAGGCAGGTGGATCATCTGAGCCCAGAAGTTGGAGACCAGCCTGGGCAACATGGTGAAACCCACCTCTACAAAAAAAACACAAAAAATTAGCTGGGCATTGTGGTGCATGCCTGTGGTCCCAGCTACTCAGGAAGCTGAGGTGGGAGGACTGCTTGAGCCCAGGAGGTCAACGCTGCAGTGAACCATGATTGTGCCACTGCACTCCAGCCAGGGAAACAGAGTAAGACCCTGTCTCAAAAAAAAAAAAAAAAAAAAAAAAAGGTTAGCATGTAAGATGCTTACTTAGGTCTGAAATAAGAACTCATTGAATGAGAACTGAAATTGTTACTATAGTCATGAATGATGATGAGGATGATGTTGATGATGATAAATTTCCCTAATAACCCTATGACGAGAATACTATTATCCCCATGGAACGGATGAGGAAACTGAGGCTCTGAGAAGGTCACATAGAAAGGAAGTGACCTAGCAGGAGTTGAATGCCGCCTGCGCCTGCCGCTGTCCCAGTGCGTGTGCGCCCGTGTGCCCTGCGTGTCCCTGAGTCCCCCGCGGCTCCCCTGCGGGCCAGCCCTTCCTGCCTCCGGGCAGCCCTGCGCCCCCCTGCCCTGGGCTTCCTGTGACCGCCTGTTTGTTTGTGAGCCCTGGTGGCGGTGGCGGCGGAGGCAGCAGCAGCGGCAGGAGAAGGAGGGAAATCGTATTAATAATGCCCTGGTTCCAGCAGGAAACGGCCGTCAGACACGCTCGCCGACTCCCTCGCCCAGGAGGCAGGAAACGTGGGGACGGATGCCAAGGCCGCCAGGAGACCTCGACCAGGCACTGCAAGCCCTGGCCCAGGCGGGGTGTCTCACCTGATGTCTGGGTAGTCGCGCACCAGCACTCCCACCTCCACCTGGATGCTGGGCGTGTCTTCCAGCTGCAGGACTTCAGCCAAATGGGGCACCACGGCGTCCAGCCATGAGGCCTGGGACTCCTGCAGGGGAGGGAGGACGCAGGGCTCACACCCTCCCAAGATTGACCCTGCCAATTCCTGCCCCTCCTGGCCTGTTATCCCATCTCTAAAATGTAGCAGAAACCAGGGGCGGTGGCTCAAGCCCGTAATCCCAGCACTTTGGGAGGAGGCTGAGGTGGGCAGATCACTAGAGGTCAGGAGTTCAAGACCAACCTGGCCAACATGGTGAAACCCCATCTCTACTAAAAATACAAAAATTAGCCAGGCGTGGTGGTGCACACCTGTAATCCCAGCTACTCAGGAGGCTGAGGCAGAAGAATCACTTGAAATTGAGAGGCAGAGGTTACAGTGAGCGGATACTGCACGACTGCACTCCAGACTGGGCGATGGAGCAAGACTCTGTCTCAAAAATAAAGAATAAAAATAAAAATAGGCTGGGTGCAGTGGCTCACGCCTGTAATCCCACCACTTTGGGAGGCCGAGGTGGGTGGATCACGAGGTCAAGAGATGGAGACCATCCTGGCTAACACAGTGAAACCCCATCTCTACAAAAAATACAAAAAATTAGCTGAGCGTGGTGGCGGGCGCCTGTAGTCCCAGCTATGCAGGAGGCTGAGGCAGGAGAATGGCGTGAACCCGGGAGGCAGAGCTTGCAGTGAGCGGAGATCGCACCACTGCACTCCAGCCTGGCAACACAGCGAGACTCTGTCTCAAAAATAAATAAATAAAATAATAAAAATAAAAACTAAAATGTAGCAGAAGACATACTGTGGTCACATTTGAGAAAAATCCATAATATAATCTCCTCCCAGTTTTGCAGATAATCTGGAACTCTGGGACACCCCTCCAAACCTCTTCCAAGTTCGCAAAATCTTGCCTTTGGGGGAGTGGAGACTGGATAAAGTGTACAAGGAAGCTTCCTGCATTCTTTCTTACATCTGCATGTGAATCTACAATTATCTCAAACATTTTCCAAAGAAAACATTCCAAGGACTCTGGGCTTGAGACTCCGGGAAGAGCGACTGAATGAGGCCCTTCCAGCCCAGCTGAATACAACTGGGTACAAATAAGATCTGGCGGTTTTTAATTCCAGGGTTTAGAAATGTTAGGATTTGGCCGGGCGCGGTGGCTCAAGCCTGTAATCCCAGCACTTTGGGAAGCTGAGGCGGGTGGATCACGAGGTCAGGAGATCGAGACCATCCTGGCTAACACGGTGAAACCCTGTCTCTACTAAAAATACAAAAAACTAGCCGGGCGTAGTGGTGGGCGCCTGTAGTCCCAGCTACTCGGAGGCTGAGGCGGGAGAATGGCGTGAACCCGGGAGGCGGAGCTTGCAGTGAGCCGAAATCGCACCACTGCACTCCAGCCTGGGCAACACAGCGAGACTGTCTCAAAAAAAAAAAAAAAAAAGTTAGGATTTCTGCATTTCTCTTGCATGTAGCTTCTCTGTACGTTCATGGAGTCTTTTTTTTTTTTTGAGACGGAGTCTCCAGGTTGGAATGCAGTGGCAGGATTTCGGCTCACCGCAACCTCCGCCTCTTAGTTCAAGCGATTCTCCTGCCTCAACCTCCCAAGTAGCTGGGACTACAGGCGTGAGCCACCACACCCGGGTAATTTTGGTAACGCAAGGAGCTTTAACTCTGAGCCAGGCACTGTCCTAAGTATTTAACAGGAATTAACCAATCTGATCCTCAAAACAATGGATAGAGACCATTATTCGCCTTATTTAATAGCCAAGGAAAGCGCCCAGAGGCTAGTTCTCACAGCAAGAAAGCCAGGTTTTAAGTGCAAAGGGTGTGGATCAAAGTTACTGGTTGCTATTGACCAGAAGTTGGCTGAGAGTTTCTGTCCTGAGCCCTGCCCCTCTACCCCTGGCTTTTGAGACCTGAGATTCTCGGAAGCCAAGCCTTGTCCTGGTTTCTGAAAGCCCCCCAACCGCGTCCCGACACTGACCAGCCGCCGGAACAGCCTCTGCAGTTGCGCAGCGTCCTCCCGGAGCCTCCCAGCTACGCGGCTGCGGGTCCGCGCCGAGCTGCAGCGCAGGCGCCCACGGAGCAGGGGCCGCACGTACTCGACCAGCGCCCGCCGGTGCAGCTCGGCCACCAGCGCCTGGAAGCGGAGGAGGGAAACCCGAGGGGTGTGAGCCATGCCCCACTGACTCCCATCCCGCCAGTCTGAAGGCCAGCCCCGCCCCACTCGCCCACATCCACTCGGGCACCCATGGGCACCCTTCCCGTGCCCACGCCCCAGCCTCTGCACTATCCTAGGGTGCCTTCCCTGGTCTCTTAATAAGCCCGCGGACAGCCCCTGCCGGCCCCCAAAGGGTGCTCCATCCCAACCTCTCCCCATTCCCCAAGCTCCACTCTCAGGGGCCCTGACTCAGTCTGCACCCCGCCTTACACCCCAGTTCCACGCACACGGCTCCCCGCAGACCCTGGGCAGGGGCCACCTCTTCCATCCATAGGGAGCCGCTCCCCACCTTAGAGGGATTTCCTCCAGCAGGAGTGTTCTTGCTCTCCCAACCTCCCCTCTTCCCGCCCCTTTCCCCTTTCCTCCTCCCCTCGCCTCCACCCTCCCCTCCCCTCCCCTCAGGCAGACGCACCTGGTAAGGCTCATCCTGCATTCTGCGCAGGGCCAGGGCCTGGGCACCCAGCGTGCCCACGATGCCATCCAGGGCCTCCGGGCTGCTCAGCCACTTCCGGCGCATCAGCTTGTTGAAGTGTGGCTGGCAGGGACAGAGTAGGGGGGTAATGGCTCTCCTCCCTCCCACCCTCCTTCTTCACTTAGGTATTTGTTCCTGGAACCCTGCTCCGTGTAGAACCAACGCTGTGTGGTGCTGGGAACACATGGGGAAGAGATAGCCCCAGCCCTGGCATCCTGGGACTCACAGTCCAGAAGGGGAGACAGACTGGTCCCCAGGTAGTGATGACCAAAAGCTGGCAAGGCTGGGACCCGGGAGCCCAGGGGTTTAGGAAGCCCAGAGGGGATGCCTGACTCAGCATAGAGCCTAGGAGGGCTTCCTGGAGGAAGGGACACCAGAACTGATGCCCTAGTGATGACCTTCCTTAGCCAAGGGAGGAATGGGGGAGGGAGTGGCTCAATGGGAGAAAATCGTATTAAGACAGTTCAGATTTCAGATGGGCATGCCAGGGAGAGGATCAGCAAAAAGGTCAGAGCGGCTGATGAAAACAGGGGACTTCATTTAAAAATTATTAAGGGGCCGGGCGCGGTGGCTCATGCTTGTAGTCCCAGCACTTTGGGAGGCTGAGGCAGGCGGATCACAAGGTCAGGAGATCCAGATCATCCTAGCTAACGTGGTGAAACCCCATCTCTACTAAAAATACAACAAAATTAGCCGGGCATGGTGGCGGGCACCTGTAGTCCCAGCTACTCGGGAGGCTGAGGCAGGAGAATGGCGTGAATCCGGGAGGCAGAGCTTGCAGTGAGCTGAGATCGTGCCACTGCACTCCAGCCTGGGTGACAGAGTAAGACTCAATCTCAAAATATATATATATATATATATATAAAATAATGGCTGGGCACAGTGGTTCACACCTGTAATCCCAGCACTTTGGGAGGCCAAGGCAGGAGGGTAGCTTGAGCCCAGGAGTTTGAGACCAGCCTGACAACATTGCGAGACCCCTTCTATACAAAACATTTAAAAGTTAGCTGGGACTGGGAGTGGTGGCTCGCGCCTGTAATCCTAGCACTTTGGGAGGCTGCAGCGGGTGGATCACCTGAGGTCAGGAGTTCAACCCCGTCTCTACTAAAATACAAAAATTAGCCAGGTGTGGTGGCGTGCAACTGTAGTTCCAGCTACTCTGGATGCTGAGACAGCAAAATTGCTTGAACCTGGGAGGTGGAGGCTGCAGTGAGCCGAGATCGCACCACTGCACTCCAGCCTGGGTGACAGAGTAAGACTCCATCTCAAAAATAAGTAAATAAATAAAAATAATAAACAAAAATTAGCTGGGTATGGTGTCATGTGCCTGTAGTCCCAGCTACTCAGGAGGCTGAGGTGGGAGGATCGCTTGAGCCCAGGAGTTCAAGGCTGCAGCAAAATATGATCATGATACTGTACTGGGTAACAGAGGGAGGCCCTCTCTCAAAAAAAAAAGAAAAAGAAAAAGTAAGAACTTTAAGACAGATTTTTAAAATTCATTAACTATGCATAGCCCTTAAGGGGAGGAGGACGAATTGCTTCCACATTCCACTTCCTAGATCTGGTTGAGAAAATAGGTTCCCCATCTGGGGCTCTTAGGAAGGAATATAGTAAATGCCTCAGTTAATAACATCCTCCTTTTTGAAAGTTGCCTTTTCTCTCCACCCTTGAGTAGATCCGGTATTTGATGAAACTTGTGAAAGTGGGTGGAACCTGTCTTGCCCCCTCTTTTCTAGAATGCACTGTATATATATGCAACTGTGGCTTTCAAGGAAATGTGTTTGCCATTTGCTGATTCTGGGGGAAGTTAATTTCTAACTTTTCACTGGTTAATGAAGGAGAGCATTGCACCTTGCAAATGCACCAAATGAATTGAGTTCATCATTTTAAAAACTGTCTTTTGACCAGGCAGACTTATTGAAAAATTATTAAGGGGCCAGGCACGATGGCCCACGCCTGTTATTCCAGCACTTTGGAAGGCTGAGGTGGGTGGATCATGAGGTCAGGAGTTCGAGACCAGCCTGGCCAACAAGGTGAAACCCTTATCTCTACTAAAAATACAAAAAATTAGCCGGGTGTGATGGCGGGCGCCTGTAATCCCAGCTACTCAGGAGGCTGAGGCAGTAGAATCTCTTGAACCTGGGAGGCGGAGGCTGCAGTGAGCTGAGCTCGAGCCACTGCACTCCAGCCTCAGCAACAAGAGAAAAACTCTATCTCAAAAAAAAAAAAAAAAAAAAAAAAAATGTTAAGGGCTGGGCACGGTGGCTCATGCCTGTAATCCCAGCCCTTTGGGAGGCTGAGGATCGAGAATTGCTTGAGCCCAGAGCAGCATAGTGAGACTCCCTCTCTGTAATTTTTTTTTTTTTAATTAGCTGGGCATGGTGGCCCACACTGTGGTCCTAGCTACTAAGGAGACTGACGTGAGAGGAGGTTGAGGCTGCAGTGAGCTATGATCATGCAATTGCACTCCAGCCTGGGTGACAGAACAAGATTCTATCTCTGAAAACAAAAACAAAAACAAAAACAAAACTCTTTTTCCCCGTCCAAAACAAAAAATAATAATAACTTTAAGACAGTGACGGAGAACATTAAACCAAGCTTGGGCCTTTCAAAGTGTGTGTTTTGGGGGTGAGGGGAACTGTGCGACCCTGAAGCCAGTTTTGAGGCTTATTCCAGGTATAAGACAGGGAGGGGAGAGAGGGGCTGGGGCAGGCCTGGGGTGCACAGGGCCTCCTGGGCTGGGGGAAAAGCCCCAGCTTTCTCCTGAGGGCAGTAGGGAGTCATGGCCAGTTTTGTGCTGGGTAGGGAGAGGGTCAGATGTGTGCTTTACCAAAATGGGAGGAGGCGACTGTTGGTAGAAATGACGGAGGAGGCTGGAAAAAAAGGGGAAAGCGGAGATAGGGAGGGAATGAACGAGGGTGAGGAGGAGAATCCCAGTGGTAGAATTCCTAGGATGAAGTGAGTGACCACCGCGCATGGGGAGGGAAAGGAGGTATCTGGAGGAGACCAGAGACCCTGGAGATGGGCAGGCTGTGGGTCTCTCCCTGACACAGGGGCAAGGGGAGGGTTGGGGGAGAGGCTGCAGTCTGGGTGGACACAGGGCATGTGAAGTTCAGAGACATCCCCAGGATGGTATCCATGGGGGAGGTCTAATTCTCTCTTCAGCTCAGCCTCAGCACCCCCTCCTGTTCTCTCACCCTGACAGCAGCCCAGTTTTCTTTTATTGTTTCTTTTTTTTTTAAGATAGGGTCTCACTGTATTGCCCAGGCTAGTCTGGAACTGCTGAGCTCAAGCGATCCTGCCACCTCAGCCTCCCAAATTCCTGGGATTACAACAGGTGTGAGCCACCATGTCTAGCGTGTTGCTGGGGGTTTTTTGTTCGTTTTACTGTTTCTTTTGAGATAGAGTCTCACTCTGTTGCCAGGCTGGGATGCAGTGGCGCGATCTCAGCCCACGGTAAGCTCCGCCTCTCAGTTCAAGCCATTCTCCTGCCTCAGCCTCCTGAGTAGCTGGGATTACAGGCACCTGCCACCATGCCTGGCTAATTTTTGTATTTTTAGTAGAGAAGGGGTTTCACTGTGTTGGCCAGGATGGTCTTGATCTCTTGACTTTGTGATCTGCCCGCCTTGGCCTCCCAAAGTGCTGGGATTACAGGCGTGAGCCACTGTGCCCAGCAGGGTGGTTTTATTTTTTTCTTTTTTGAGATAGGGTCTTGCACTGTCTCCCAGGCTGGAGTGCAATGGTGCGAACACGGCTCACTGCATCCTTGACTTCCTGGGCTCAAGCGATCTTCCCACCTCAGCTTCCCAAGTACCTGGAACCACAGGCATGCACCACCACACCCGGCTTATTGTCTTTTATTTTTTGTAGAGACAAGATCTTACTATGTTGCCCAGGTTGGTCTCCAACTCCTGGGCTTAAGCAATCCTCCTGCCTCAGCTCCCAAAGTGCTGTGATTATAGGTGTGAGCCACTGTGCCTGGCCAGCTCTGTTTTTTGAACCTCCAAAAATGGAGAAAGGCACGAGGGAACCCACATAATGCCTGGGCCCTGGTGATTCTCCCAGGTCCACACCCTGGGTCCACACCCTGGCTGATGCTCACGCACACATGCACACATGCACACGGCACACACACACACACACACACTCCCTCAAAAGCCTACAGCCATTCACACACTCACACAGGCATGCAAGCACAGCACTGTGTCCTATCTCTTCATGTCTCTAGCTGGTTCTTTTTTTTTCCTTTTTTTCTTTTTTTTTTTGTTGAGACAAGAGTCTCCCTCTGTTTGCCCGGGTTGAGTACAGTGGCATGATCTCATCTCACTGCAACCTCTGCCTCCCAGGTTCAAGCAATTATCCTGCCTCGGCTTCCCGAGTAGCTGGGATTACAGGCGCCTGCCACCATGCCTGGTTAATTTTTTGTATTTTTAGTAGAGATGGGGTTTCACCATGTTGGCGAGGCTGGTCTCAAACTCCTGACCTCAAGTGATCTGCCCGCCTTGGCTTCCCAAAGTGCTAAGATTACAGGCGTGAGCCACCATGCGTGGTCTATCTCTAGCTGGTTCTGATGTCTCTGCCTTTGTCCTTTTGTCCCAGTCTCTCTCCTTTCCTTCCTCCCTCACCTATCTTGTTTTCTCAGTCTCTCCCTGTTTCTTTTGCTTCCGCTCTCTCTGTCTCTGTCTCTCTCTCTCTCTCTCTCAAAACATACATAGTGGTTTATAAAGCTGGACACAGTGGCTCACACCTGTAATTCCAGCTTGGGTGACAGAGCGAGACTCTGTCTCAAAAACAAAAACAAAAAAGCAAACATACGTAGTGTTTTTTTGTTTGTTTGTTTGTTGTTTTTTTTGAGACGGAATCTCGCTCTGTTGCCCAGGCTGGAGTGCAGTGGCGTGATCTCGGCTCACTGCAACCTCCGCCTCCCGGCTTCATGCCATTCTCCTGCTTCAGCCTCCCTAGTAGCTGGGACTACAGGCGCCTGCCACCACGCCCAGCTAATTTTTTGTATTTTTAGTAGAGACAGAGTTTCACCGTGTTAGCCAGGATGGTCTCGATCTCCTGATCTCGTGATCCACCAGTCTCGGCCTCCCAAAGTGCTGGGATTACAGGCGTGAGCCACCATACCCAGCCACACAGTGGTTTATAGATTAAGATTGTAGATTTGCAATGGGCTCTGCCATTTGCTGGTCTCATCTTCCTTACCTGTAAAATGAACCTACAACCCATCTGGTAGGATTGCAGTGAGAATTAAACGAACCAATACTCTCAAGCACCTGGCACAGTGAGTCCTGAGAATGTGTTTGCTGTTGCTACGAAGTCTGTACATTTAAGATAGCAAGCTGGGTGTGGTGGCTTACATCTGTAATCCCAACACTTTGGGAGGCCAAGTCAGGAGGATTGCTTGAGCCCAGGAGTTCAAGACCAGCCTGGGCAACATAGTGAGACCCTGTCTCTACCAGAAATACAAATAAATAGGGAGGGCACGGTGGTTCATGCCTATAATCCCAGCACTTTGGGAGGCCAACGTGGGCAGATCACGAGGTCAAGAGATCGAGACCATCCTGGCCGACATGGTAAAACCCCGTCTCTACTAAAAATACAAAAATTAGCTGGGTGTGGTGGCAAACGCTATAGCATGGCAGGTGGCAGTAAGTGCTTTGGAGAAAAACAGCAGTAAGTTGGGAGGGGGGTTTCGTCTAGGGGCTTCTGTTTTTTTTTGTTTTTTGAGAGGGAGTCTCACTCTGTCACCCAGGCTGGAGTGCAATGGCATGATCTCGGCTCACTGCAACCTCCACCCCCTGGGTTCAGGCAATTCTCCTGCCTCAACCTCCGGAGTAGCTGGGATTACAGGCGTGTGCTGCCACGCGTGGCTAATCTGTGTAATTTTAGTACAGACGGGGTTTTGCCATGTTGGTCAGGCTGGTCTCAAATTCCTGACCTCAAGTGATCCGCCCACCTTTGTCTCCCAAAGTGCTGGGATTACAGGCATGAGCCACCACACCTGGCCAGAGCTTCTGTTTTAAATGGGGCAATCAGAGAAGGTGATTCACACTGAGGTGACATTTGAGTCAAGACTTGAGGCAGGGTGTGGTGGCTCACACCTGTAATCCCAGCACTTTGGGAGGCTGAGGTGGGCAGATCACATGAGGCCAGGAGTTCGAGACCAGCCTGGCCAACATGGTGAAACCCCATCTCTATTAAAACTACACAAAAATTAGCTAGGCGTGGTGGTGCATGCCTGTAGTTCCAGCTACTAGGGAGGCTGAGGCAGGAAAATTGCTTGAACCTGGGAGGCAGAGGTTGCAGTGAGCTGAGATTGTGCCACTCCACTCCAGCCTGGGTGACACAGGGAGACTGTCTCAAAACAAAATAAAACAAAACAAACCAAGACTTGAAAGAGGCGTGAGAGGGAGCTATGTGGCTGTGAGAGGGACAGCATTCCAGGCAGAGGGAAGGACAAGTGCAAAGGCCCTGAAGCAGGAATGTGCCTACTGGGTTAAGAGACAGCAGGGGGGCTGGTGTGGCTGGCGTGGGGGTTAGCAGGAGAGTCGGGGGCGGGCAGAGGGAGGAGATGAGGTCTGAGAGAGAGGGGGGGGGGAGGGAAGGGGCTGATTGTGCAGGGCTGTGGGGGCCACGGCGGGATTTTGGCATTTGCTCTGCGTGAGCTGGGAGTTGTGGGAGGATTCTGAGCAGAGAAGGGGAGTGGTCCACTGTATAACATGGGCTGAGCTTGTGTTATGGCCAGGAACAGAGTCCGCCTGCAGTCTCTCCTCAGAGTTCCCACCCCCCGCCACCACATTCACTAACCCACCTTTGCACCAAACCCTTATAGGGCGGGCACGAGGGCCTAGAGATGGGTGTAGGGGGCTCTGGGGTCTAGGAGAGCCTAAGCAGGGATTTGGGGGACCTCAGTGGGGAGGGGCTCCACCCAAACCTCAAGCCCCCTCCTGCTGATGGCCCTCTGTTCTCCCCCTGGTCACATCCTCATGTCTTCCTTCATGCACCCTCTCCACCCCACCAACAGCCCAGGCCATGGCCCTAACTGCCCCCTGCCCCCCGCCCCTCGTCCCTCTCTGCTTCCCAAATACTGAGCTATGGGCTAAAGAGAACTGGAGGATGGTGGTTGAGGCGGGAGCACTTCCCTGTCCTGGCAAGGGCCCCAACCCTGGCCTCCCACCTCACTCACCTGCAGCTCCTGGAACAGCAGGTCGGCCACCACACGGTGGCAGAGCCGGATCACATGGTCCAGAGCACTAGCAGACGCTTCCCGGGCCGGCTCGCTTTCTGGGGGCCCCACCCGGGCCAGGCGCTCGGCCAGAGCTCTGTGGGGATCAACAGAGCCAAAAGTGAGGGACCCCAACATCTCAGCCCAACTGCCCAGACCTGTCTCCCCTTAGGTAGGGCAGAGGGGCACAGGGGTGACAGGTCAGATGGGAGGCTGGGGAAGGTCAGGGACTCTGGAGAGGGGACAGGGGATACTTGACAGGTTGGGGGTATCTGGGGATTGGGGATATCTGGGGACTCATGGATATTGGGGGGCTGAGGGATGGATGGCTAGGAGGTCTAGGGTACATTGGGGGAGGTCTTGCTGGGTCTTCGGGTCTCAGTTTCTCTTGGTGCTTTCTGGGTGAGAGTGGGGAGGCCTCCATTCTTTTTTTTTTTTTTTTTTTTTTTTTTTTTTTTTTTGAGACGGAGTCTCGCTCTGTCGCCCAGGCTGGAGTGCAGTGGCCGGATCTCAGCTCACTGCAAGCTCCGCCTCCCAGGTTTACGCCATTCTCCTGCCTCAACCTCCCAAGTAGCTGGGACTACAGGCGCCTGCCACCTTGCCTGGCTAGTTTTTTGTATTTTTTAGTAGAGACAGGGTTTCACCGTGTTAGCCAGGATGGTCTCGATCTCCTGACCTCGTGATCTGCCCATCTTGGCCTCCCAAAGTGCTGGGATTACAAGCTTGAGCCACCGCACCCGGCCGGAGGCCTCCATTCTAAAAGTCTGTGGTTCTGATAGTCTACAACTCTGAAACTCTACCCTTACTCTTCTCTTTTTTTTTTGAGACAGACTTTTGCTCCTGTTGTCCAGGCTGGAGTGCAATGGCAAGATCTTGGCTCACCGCAGCCTCTGCCTCCCAGGTTCAAGTGATTCTCCTGCCTCAGCTTCCCAGGTAGCTGGGAATACAGGTGCCCGCCACCACACCCGGCTAATTTTTGTAGTTTTAGTAGAGACAGGCTTTCACCACGTTGGTCAGGCTGGTCTTGAAACCCTGGCCTCAAGAGATCTGCCCACCTTGGCCTCCCAAAGTGTGGAATTATAGGCGTGAGCCACTGCATCCTGCCCCAGCTATTTATTTATTTATTCATTCATTCATTCATTCATTCATTCATTCTGAGACAAAGTGTCGTTTTGTCGCCCGGCTGGAATGCAGTGGTGTGATCTCGGCTCACTGCAGACTCTGCCTCCCGGGTTCACGCCATTCTCCTGCCTCAGCCTCCTGAGTAACTGGGACCACAGGCACCCACCACCACGCCCAGCTAATTTTTTGTATTTTTAGTGGAGACAGGGTTTCGCCATGTTAGCCAGGATGGTCTCGATCTGCTGACCTCATGATCTGCCCACCTCGGCCTCCCAAAGTGCTGGGATTACAGGTGTGAGCCACCGCACTGGCCATTATTATTATTTTTTGTAATAGAAATGGTAGAATAGTGTACCCACTTCTGCTCTTTCCTTCAACAGCTTGGAGACTTTTCCATTAGGGCATGAAGAGTTCTCACGCTCCTTTTTAACACCTGAGCTGGATTCCATTGCTTAGCTGTCCCATCATTTATTTAATTGGCCCCCGATAGATGGACAGTTGGTTCCATTTTTTCCAGGGAGGAACCCCACACATGTCATCTCCCATGAACTTTTGGCCTCTGAATGGTGGATTCCTAGAGGATCTGCTGGGTCAAGGGCCCAGTGTTTGTGATTTGAGCAGAAAGTGCTTGGTCTGGACTATTCTCCATTCAGCAATGGAAGAACACAGACTGCCACAATGATACGAAATGGGAATGGCCAGGCGTCGTGGCTCACACTTGTAATGCCAGCATTTTGGGAGGCTGAGGCAGGAGCATCACTTGAGCCTGGGAGTTCGAGACCAGCCTGGGCAACATAGAGAGACCCTCATCTCTTTTCTTTTCTTTTCTTTTCTTTTTTTTTTTTTGAGACAGAGTCTTGCTCTGTTGCCCAGGCTGCAGTGCAGTGATGGGATCTCGGCTCACTGCAACCTCCACCTCCCGGATTCAAGCAATTCTCCCGCCTCAGCCTCCTGAGTAGCTGGGATTACAGGCACCTGCCATCATGCCTGGCTAATTTTTCTACTTTTTTAGAGATGGGGTTTCACCATGTTGATCAAGCTGGTCTTGAACTCCTGACCTCAGATGAACTGCCCACCTCGGCCTCCCAAAGTGCTAGGATTACAGGTGTGAGCCACTGTGCCCAGCTGACCCTCATCTCTCTCTCTCTCTCTTTTTTTTTTTTTGAGACGGAGTCTCACTCTGTCGCCCAGGCTGGAGTGCAGTGGTGCGATCTCGGCTCACTGCAAGCTCCGCCTCCCGGGTTCACGCCATTCTCCTGCCTCAGCCTCCTGAGTAGCTGGGACTACAGGTGCCCGCCACCACGCCCGGCTAATTTTTTCGTATTTTTAGTAGAGATGGGGTTTCACCATGTTAGCCAGGATGGTCTCGCTCTCCTGATCTCATGATCCACCCGCCTCTGCCTCCCAAAGTGCTGGGATTACAGGCATGAGCCCCCACACCCGGCCCCCATCTTTTTTTTAATTAAACTAATCAAAAAGGATAAAAAGGCAAAAAACAAACAAACAACAACAACAACAAAAAACTGTCATTCTTAAGAGTCTTGAGTCCGGGGTCTAGGTTTCTATAATTCGAACATTCCAATATTCAGATGCTCTGTGGTGCTATGGCTGTTTCAAGGACTCCCAGATTTTATGCTTCTAAGGTGCCATGCTCAGGCTCCCCTGAGTCAGTTCTGCAATCCCCACCCAGGATCTGGGCATCCCAGGTCAGCTTCCACCTTGGATTGGTCCTCCCTCCATCACACCAGGGATGCCCTCACCTCAGCGGGGGGCCGCAGTTGACCAGGGCGATGGTCTTGCTGATATAGGTGTCAGGTAGCATCTCCCGGACTCCTGGGTTCTCGTGGAATCGCTCCACACGCTGCTGGAAGCTGGTGGGAGGAAAGGGGACAGATGGGGCGCTGCTGGGTCAGGGTTCCTGGCTGGGCACCCAGCCTGCCAAAGCCACCATCCCTGTGGTGGCACTCTACCTGTCCTTAGGTGACTCCCTCTCATCTCTCCTCTCTCTGTAGGATCCCAGGCTCCAATGCCCAACCCCAGCAGAGCTAACCCATGCTCCCAGGTCCCCCTACCTCTGCAGGAACTCTGCCAGCCCCCCCAGGCAGCAGTGGGCCATCCGCTCCCCAAACTCCTGGCTGATGCGGGGCGCTCGCTCTGTGTGCTCTTCCAGCAGCTGCGAGGTCCAGGGCGACGAGAAGAGGTGAGGAGGGGCAAGGTCTCACTTTCCCACACCTGTGCCGTCCAGTCCATTCCCCAAGCCTCCCTCCACCTCCTACCTCACACACATCCTGGGCCAGGCTGCTGGGCTGGTCCTCCAGGCTCCCCCAGTGCTCCTCGTCCTCCTGCAGCACACGGAGAAGGGCGGCCCGGGTCTGAGCCTACAGTGGGGAGATGGGAGACAGGCAGGAGTTGGGGGCTGCCTGGGGGTCTTTTTCTATCTCTTTCTCCCACCACAATCCCCTAGCCCTTAGCCCCAAGCAGTTCTGGTTTCTACCTATGAGCTTGTCAAGGTGATGCTGGGGAGGGAGGCTGAGCCAGAAAACTTCCGCAGCCCTTCCCACTCCTAACTCTGTGGTTTGGAACTTTTGTATCAAAAGTCTGTGGTTTGGCCGAGCGCAGTGGCTCATGCACGTAATCCCAGTACTTTGGGAGGCCTAAGTGGGCAGATCACCTAAGGTCAACAGTTCGAGACCAGACTGGCCAACATGCAGAAGCCCCATCTCTACTAAAAATACAAAATTAGCCAGGCGTGGTGGTGCATGCCTGTAATCCCAGCTACTTGGGAGGCTGAGGCAGGAGAATCACTTGAACCCAGGAGGAGGAGGTTGTGGTGAGCTGAGTTCGTGCCACTGCACTCCAGCCTAGGCAACAAGAGCGAAACTCCATCTCAAAAAAAAAAAAAGATACATGTACATTAATATACATATATGTACATTAATGTACACATGTGTATATTATTTACAATGTGTATAATTATTTATGTTAATACACAGACATAATGTATATTTAATATTTACATTTAATATACATTAAATTAAATATATTTAATATAAATCCTACTATTACATAATATGTATTAAGTATTATTTATATTAAATATTGTTTTTCTTTAGAGGCCGTGTCTTGCTCTGTCCCCCAGGCTGGCGTGCAGTGGCACCATCATGGCTTACTGCAGCCTCACACTCCTGGACTCAATCCTCCTGCCACAGATTCCTGAGTAGCTGAGGCTACAGGCACGTGCCACCACACCCAGCTAACTTTTTAAATGTTTCACAAAACAATTTTTGTTGTTGTTGTTGTTGAGACGGTGTCTCACATTGTCATTCAGGCTGGAGTGCCGTGGCGCCATCTTGGCTCACTGCAAGCTCCGCCTCCTGGGTTCACGCCACTCTCCTGCCTCAGCCTCCCGAGTAGCTGGGACTACAGGTGCCCGCCACCACGCCCGGCTAATTTTTTGTATTTTTTGGGTAGAGACAGGGTTTCACCGTGTTAGCCATGATGGTCTTGATCTCCTGACCTTGTCATCCACCCACCTTGGCCTCCCAAAGTGCTGGGATTATAGGCGTGAGCCACTGCGCCTGGCCCAGTTCTGTGACTTTCTTGTACTCTAAGGTTTGAAGTGTCCAGATATACTGAACCTTTACCAAGTGTCTCTGTACAGGCGGCCTTTGTGTCTATGGCGTATGGACAGAACTCAGAAATTCATAAAGGGAAAAGGGAGCTGGAAAGAGTGAAAGGGGGAGGGGACAGGCCTCCCAAGCCCACTGTGACCCCCTCCCTCCCTCCACAGCACCTCCCACTTCCAAAATGCAAAGTCCCAGGTACCTTAACATCTGTGACGCATTCATCCTCCAAACCCCGCAGGGTGCCAGGGGACAAAAGGGGCCCCAGTTCCCCATTCTCCAGGGCAGCCATGTCCACCAACCCTAAGACCTCTCTGGGGGTGGGGGTGAGAGAAAAGAAGGTCTGTGAAAAGTGGGGCTGGGCAGTTGGCCCCTTCCCTACACCCTCCTACCCACTGTTTCTGTGACCCTAGGCCACTCCCTTCCTCTCTCTAAGTCAGCTCTGCTCATCCCTCAGAGGAAGTCTTTGGAATTGTTGCCTCCCCGGCTCCAGCTCTCTGAGTCAGCTCCCTGATGGATGGTGTCCGGGCATGATATTTAAGGGTCAAGTCCAGGCTTGAAGATCTGACACGCAAAGCTTCGCCCATGATCTGTTTCAACAGACAGAAGTTCCCTTTGCGCCTATGCTCTGAAGCCCTGCTCCCTTACCTGGCCTTGCAGGCTTCCCCAGTCCAGCCCTTGTTCCCCACCTTCTACTTGCTCACATGCCTGGAGCTATGTGATATCATCAATATCCACCCCCATACACCCCAGACTTGGGCTCACAGCATCCTCTCAATTATAAACACCGTCTCCCTATAAATTGGACCAAACCCAGTTCCCAGCACTTTAGGAAGCTTGCTGGACTCCCTATCCTGCCTCCAGCCCGTAGAGATAACATGAGAGCATCATCAACATACATTCCCAAATCAGATCTATGTGGTTGACGTGGGTATCTGTTGCCTTTCCAGTCTTCTGGTGACAGCACCCTGATTTTGTTGGAAGAACCACCCACCCCCTTCACTGCCCCATGTGTGGCTTGGATGTGGCTAACTCTCTTTTCTCTGGGGTAGACAGGTGACCTGGAGGTAGCTAATCACCACATTCCATCCCCCAGGCACAAGAATGGATGTGTTTTAGGACACAAAGGCTCAACAGTAATAAGATTCTAGGACTGGGAGGGACCATGGCACTGAGGTTCTGGGGGCTACCCTTATAGAATTCAAGGGGCGAACAGCACTCAAGTCCTAAAACTGGGCCAGGTGTGGTGGCTCACACCTGTAATCGAAGCACTTTGGGAGGCCAAGGTGGGTGGATCACTTGAGGTCAGGAGTTTGAGACCAGCCTGGCCAAAATGGTAAAACCCTGCCTCTACTAAAAATGCAAAAAAATTAGGCCGGGCATGGTGGCTCGTAATCCCATGGTTGGCATGTAATCCCAACACTTTGGGAGTTCGAGTCTAGTGGATCACCTGAGGTTAGGAGTTCAAGACCAGCCTGGCCAACACGGTGAAACCCCATCTCTACTAAAAATACAGAAATTAGCTGTGCATGGTGGTGGGCGCCTATATAAATCCCAGCTACTTGGGAGGCTGAGGCAGGAGAATCGCTTGAACCCGGAAGGCGGAGGTTGCAGTGGCGGAGATGACAGCACTGCACTCCAGCTTGGGCGACAGAGGAAGACTCCGTCTCAAAAATAAATAAATAAATAAATAAA